>NC_072030.1:3952671-4270171 GCF_027791375.1 Indicator indicator
TGTGCCATTATGTATGATTCCTTTATTTTCCTAAATGAATGTCCTATGATGTAGAGAAATAGAGAACTTCAAAGATCTGGGGTTTTGTAGGTTAGTTGTTTGTAGGTTTTTGCTGTTGTTGTTTTTCTGTTTGTTTGGGGTTTGTTTGTGGGGTTGTGGTTTTGTTTGTTTGTTGTGGTGTTTTGTTTTATTTTCTTTTTCTTCTTTTTCCCTTTCCTGTATCAATATTAACATCACTGCTCCAAGCCTAGCTGGAGCTGTGTAGTTGCTCACAACATGGTAGATCACATTGAGCTGAAGGCTTTATTTTGCTCTCTGTGTGAAATTTCTCTGCTTTGTAACCATGTCAAGGAAAGCCATAACTACTTAGAGAAATTTGGAGTAACTAGTAGTTTACAAATACACAAATCAATACATACAATCAAGTTGCCCCATGAAAGTCCAATGCCTTGAATCTTGACTCGTTTGTGGAAAAGGCAGGGATTGCATGAAAAGTTTGTTTTTCCATAATAATAATCAAGACTACCATATTATTTAGCATGTTCTAATTAAAAACAAAAAATAAATTGGTATGCATTATAATTCAGGCATGACAATATGAATGCTGTGAGGTACTGCCCCTCTGAGAGGGTGCAGCGACAGAATGAGCTTCCAGCATACGGAGCTGTGCTCCCACCACTGCACCTCAAGGCCATACAGTTATCATCTGTGAAATCTGGGATTGCTTCTGGCTCCCTTAAATGAATGAATAAATGAATCATAGAATGGTTTGGGCTTGAAGGGAACTCCAAAGGTCATCTAGTGCAACCCCTGTGCAGTCAGTATGGACATCCTCCACTAGAGCAGGTTGCTCAGAGCCTTGTTGAGCCTCACCTTGAATATCTCCAGGGATGGAGCCTCAGTCACCTCCCTGGGCAACCTGTTGCAGTGTTCCAGCACCCTCATGGAGCAGATCCTGTTAATAACATCCAGTCTAACTCTCCTTTAATTTCAAACCTTTGCCTCTCATCCTATCACTGCAGGCCTTTGGAAATAGTCCCTCTGCAGCCTTCTTGTAGCCCCCTTTTAGGTACTGGAAGGCTCCTATTAGGTGTCCCTCTTCTCCAGGCTGAACAACCTCAGCTCCGTCAGCCTGTCCTCATAGCAGAGGCTACTCCAGTATCCCCAGGCATCTTCATGGTCCTCTCTGGACCTGCTCCAGCAGGTCCATGTCCTTTCTGTGTTGAGGGCTCCAGACCTGCATGCAGCACTGCAGGTGAGGTCTCACCAGTGTCAGAATCAACTCTCTCCATCTGCTGGCCTTTCTGCTTTTGATGCATCCTAGACTGGCCTGCAGATCAGGTTACCACAAACCTCTAGACATGCTGAGCATTCTGGCTTATAAATCTAATAAGGAGAGACACTTCTAAGATGTTTGGCTTCTTGCATATGAGGATGTAGCTATTTGCTCTCCAACACCACACGTGTTTCCTGTGTCTACAAGGAAGGTGTTACTGTGGAAGATATGTAAAGTGTAATGGATTATTAATTCTCTAGCACAATCATACAAGTTGCCCTAGTGTCTGGTGTTTACATACTGATTTTTTTTCCTTAAGATCACTTGTCAGCACTAGACAATACTGCATCCAAACAGGAATAATCTGGTTTTCAGAAAGAAGTCCACAGATCCGCAGCAAAGCCTCTCAAAAGCTGAGGGGATGACATGGGAGACCTTCACAGCAAGAGGGGACATGGCAGAGCAGGACTCCTGATTGTAGAAATGGATACATGGCATGCATGCTTGCACATGCTCTTTAGGATCTGAATAGCTGCCAGCAAAAGGTCTTGTGCTGATACAAAAGGAAAATTGAAGTGTATTTGATATCGTATTAATTTCAAACAGAACCTGACTTTTGCTTTATGTGTTGAGTTTATTCACATTTTCTGGAGTATAATATGAAAAATGGTTGTAACAGTACTGAGTAAAGGCCAAGACTGAAAGTGTAAGCTGAACTGAATACTAAAGAGGGTAGAGGATCTGAACTTATTAGCAAGTGCTTCTTTCTTGACTATTCCAAAATAGTTTAAATTCAATAGACTTTAGGTTTCTGTATATTCAGTTAAGGTAACACAGAAGCTCCTTATGAAAACATTAGTTTATGAAATACTTTCTGTGCTACAAATAATTCTGGAAAAATTTATGTCCTTTTTGGTAGTCAATCTTCTGTCATCCATGGTTCTTCTTACTTCTGTCCGTGTATATATGTCACGAGAGTGGAACTCATAGGCTTCATGGGAATCAGCATCATTAGTAAGGTCAATTATTTGGCAATAAATAATGAAGTCTCTATGTAGCGGAACAGAATATAGACTTTTGCATTCATCTCTGCTTTCTGCTTCTTGCTGAGGGGAAATAAAGAAGGCTGAGCATCAGGGTGCAGAAGGTGTGCATTGTAAAGACTTCCCTCAATGACAGCTGAAATCACTACAACTAATGTGCTGGTGTCATTACTGCCCACCTTTGCATGCTTGCCTCTTAAGGATGAGACAGTAGTTTTAGTCCATTTTCCTCCCACTTGTCATGTTAGTTGTGGTACATATTAAGTACATGAATATGATTAGAATCATAGAATCAATCAGGTTGGAAGATACCTCCAAGATCACCCAGTCCAACCCATCATCCAGCCCTATCCAATCAACTAGACCATGGCACTAAGTGCCCCATCCAGTCTTTTCTTGAACATCCCCAGGGGATGGCAACTCCACCACCTCCCTGGGCAGCCCATTCCAATGGGCAATCACCCTCTCTGTGAAGAACTTCCTCCTAATATCCAGCCTATACCTCCCCTGGCACAACTTGACACTGTGTCCCCTTGTTCTGTTACATTAATTTTGTTTATGATCTTCAAGTAAAATACTAAAAGATTTCATTGTGGTGTGAAAACCTAAATGAAACAAACCAATTATTAAAGTTGAAGTGGAATCAGAGACAAATCTCAAGGATTCTCTCTAAATACCAATTTAGGAACATGAATCTATTTTTTTGATACATTGGTTTCTGGTTACTTCTAGGCAGATGAATTTATTAGAATAAATTAGAACAGAATAGATTAAAAAGAATAAGCATGGCTTATTTTATAAACTTGATGGTAGATAGGTAAATGTGACTGAAATCTAACCAGGTGCCAGGCAGCAAAAGGAAGAATTTTAGTTTACAATTGAAAATTGAACATTTAAGCAATTTTATTCTGCAGCTGCATGAACATTCCAGATTTTATGTTCAAATTAAATCCCACTATTTTTTTCCTAATTACCCAAGAATAGCAGGCATCTACTCCTTTAGAATGTACTCTAAATTTTATGCTTGACAGCAGAAGCTGTTTGTTGCCTTGTAAATTACAGTAGCATTTTAGTTTCTTATTGGAAACCCAGCAAACCTGATACTTCTGCACATATTTGTGTGGTTAACTACTCATAAATATAAAGCTGCAGCATGTCCTTGTCAAGGAACAATGGGGATTGCCTTTTTCTTCTGCTCCCTGCTCCTTCTTCCTGCTTCCTTTTGGGAATGGGCAGGGTGAGCTTGGATGACTGAAGTTCAAGAACGGCCATAGACAAACTTTACTTTGTTTCTTTAATTATGGTCAGTGGGGGTTCAGAGTTGTCTGGATTCACAGTTAGCTCTTACTTTTCCCCAGTTTGCCATCTGCAACGTAATTCCTTGTTTGAGGAATATGTTCTGTTTCTAATTGTCCTGGATTTCTGGAGGAAATTCTTATGTGTTCAGAAAAATGTTCCCTTTTATTCAGCCTTTTCAAAAGCTATCCCTTTTGTTTTATCAGAGTTTCTTTTGAGCTGAAATCCTGTTAACGCTAAGTCTACAGTTCTTCCGAAATTCGTTTTTTTTAATCTCCCATTTTTAAAGCCTTAGTTATTACATAGACATCTGAATCCTAATGCCATGAAACAAAGTATTGCTTCTTTTTAAAAGTATTTGGCTTTCTCATTTCTGAGTTTTCAAAGGCCATTGCTTAACTGTGAGAAGATAGCTAATTAGTTTTCCACTAGGGTGTGTATTCTGTACAAGTGGCCTTTGTGTTAATAAACAATGGTAGAATCTGATGACCTTGTTATTCCATAAGGGACTTGTCTCTCTATTCTTGTTGTATAGAAATGCTGCTGCTGTTGTGGTTGCACATCCCAGAAGCAGGCTATCATCTCAACAATTTAGAGGACAACTTAGATTTCCTTTCAATGTTGTAAAAATAAGTAATAATAGTCAGAATCTCTGCACAGTGTTTTCTGTAGGTGAATGTTTTATTATTAAAGGATGAAGGCTTTGAGGAACTAATGGAAGAAAATCCTTACAATAAGAAAATTGTTTCCATCTTGTAAGCAAGTTTAAATTGAGGCCTTTTCTTGTAATGAGAAGTGAGAGTAGCTGTGGTGAAAGACTATTCAATGAGTTGTCTCCAGTAATTGCATTCCAGTGTCGGTCCTTTTTCGAAGAACATCCTTATTTAAGGAAAATAAAGATGAAAATGTTGGCACTCTTGTTGCAAAATGCATCCAATGTCAGATACACTGTTTGGAAATGCTAAGTTTGAAATCCATTATGGGCTTTAGAGCTGTGTGAGGCACAGGGGGCTGTGGTGTGCCACTTTGGGAATTGTGCTTATCTCAGCAGTTTCTTATTTTGATGTTATTGATGATCCCTGTTTCCCCATCATACTGTAACTAGTTCCTTCTCTGGTATTTCAGGAAAAAGGAGATACTGTGTGTGCTTACAGACCAGCCTGTGCTATGGTGCAGAGTGGCTTTCTGTGGCCTGCAGAATGCGTTTGGGCTTCTTACAACACAATGGGCAACTAACTGTCTACTCAAAACTATTTTCTAGTGAATCAGCTTTGCCTTTTGTGTGATTGTTACCTCTATAAGGCCATGCAATATCGAGACGAATTCTGTCAGGCAGCTCCTGAGCGTTCTAAGTATCTTTAGTAGGCTGCCTGTGAACAAAGCCAAGACAGCTACGATGCTTGTCTTCAGGTGCTGTGTGTGTGTCGTCACGTCAGGCTGCCCACAACCAAACATCAGCATCCCCAGACCTATGATGCTGTCAGAGTGAGTGCACTTCTGTTCAGGTTGATGCAGTTTCAGTTGCTTGAGGCAAGCAGTTAACCAGGGTTGACTTCCCAGGGACTGCTTTTTCAAATAGGAGCTTTCAGCAGAGATTTGCTTTTAAAGGCAAAGTTCTTTAAAACTGAAGCATTGTTTAATGCATGCATAGAGGACAGGTACCCTTGATACATGTTGTGATTTCACAGTCACACAACAGAGGTGGCAGAGATACACTTCTGTGAAAGGAGAGCTAATTTCTGACCAGTGGATCTCTTCCAATCTTTGATTGCTGTCTAGTCAGCCAGTATTTAGCATATTAGTTGTCAGGAGGTGTTAGGTATTAGGTAATAGGTTGGGCTTGATGATCTCTGAAGTCTTTTCTAACCTGGATGATTCTGTGATACTGTTAAAGCTAAAGCAAATTCTGTCTGATGTGCTTGAATGGGGGATTTTGGAAAGAAAGTGTGTGTGTAAAAAAGTGATGTTCTTTGCAAAGTCATAATCACTTCATTGTTGAAACAAAACCTGAGCCTACTTTCCATGCTCACTTCCCCATGTGAACATCAAGTCATCCAAAGGATGATCTCTTATGAGGGAGAAGGAAACCCAGGATAGTCAGTTACTGACAGAATCTTAAGGGTTTTTCCATCTGGACTAAAAGATTTTTGTACCTTGACAGAAAATCAATGCTTTCTCATTCTTATTAGGCCTGTAGCAACGTCATCTGTAGGCATCTCTACACCAGGGAAAACCTGATTTAAAGTTCCCACCATTGCAGACATATTGCTGTTAAGAAATCTTAGGATTCCTCATGCAGATGAGGTTCCCTTAGTCGTCCTTGTGCTAGCAGCACCAGGATGTCTCATGAAGGGCAGGTTCCCATAGTCAGATTTGTTGTCAACTCTTCAAGTTAGGAAAAAAAAAACGGTTTAAGTGTGACTGTGGGAAAGCAGCTTTGCCAGTGCCAACGCTTTCAATATTGCCAGCATCTGCACATCTGCAGGAGTAGTAAACACAACAGTTTACATTGCCACAGACCAACAAAGCAGAGTTCTAATCTCTTGTGTACTTTGGCAAAACACTGATGATGCTACTGGGAAATTTTTTGTTTATACTTGAAGGTGCTGAGAAGGTAATCAACTAATTTTGACAATTGTTTGATTAGGAATGTTCTTGTGTGTACATGAGCCTGTCACCAAGGCACTCTCATTGCACTTTGAACACATGAAAGCTAATGGCAAAAGTAGTAAGAGGAGGGAGAGATGTCTATGGACATGGGATGTCTTATGGAGAAGGTGTCTTTTAAAAGAAAGCCTCATTCAACTTCAGCTGCCTGCTAACCACTTCCTTGCAAGGTAGCTTGATACTTTCTGTGTCTGACCCAGCAGTTTCAGCACTGTTAGACTAGAGTGGCAAGAATCAGCTTGTCAGAGTGTCTCAAAAGACAAAGGAAAGAACAGGCAGCCCTTGAAGAAGTCAAGCATTCAGAATATGTACGGCATCTGAAAATTGGTGAGGAGCTGAAGTGAATAACTAAGCAGAGCTAGGGACCAACATAAACTACAACTACAAATGTAAGCCTGAATTTATCAGCTAAAACCAGGCACATCTGTGTGTGTGTGTGCATGAGAGAGAATTTCTTGCTCAGAGCAGAGTGAACAAGTGATACGTCGCTTTGATGTGCTTTAAAAGCAAGTGGTTGCAATCCAGATCATTTTGCTGTCAAATGTAGTTGAAAACCAGAAAACATGATGGATACATGTTTTGCAAATAGTTATCAATGGAGTTCCAGGAGTGTTTGATTTGGAGTGTACTTTGGAATCCACCATTCAAATCTACTTGTGTCTTGAGCTACCTTAAACTCGGCTGCCATTGTGTGCTGTGGAAAAGTGAAGGCGTTGCGGAGGTTGTCTTCAGTGTGGTGAATCACAGCAACATTCAGGTTGGAAAAGACCCTCAGGATCACCAAGTCCAACCATTAACCCTGCTCTACAAGGTTCACCCTTAAACCATATCCCCAAGCACCACATCTGAACAACCTTTCAACACATCCATGGTTGGCAACTCCACCACCTCCCTGGGCAGCACATTCCAATGCTTGACCACTCTTGCTGTGAAAAAATTCTTTCTACTGTCCAGTCTAAACATACCCAGTGGCAGCTTGAGGCTGTTCCCTCTTGTATCACCAATTACCTGTGAGCAGAGACCAGCACCAACCTCTCTACAAACTCCTTTCAGGTTGTTGTAGAGAGCAATGAGGTCTCCCCTCAGCCTCCTCAGTTTCAAACTAACCATCCCCAGCTCCTTCAGTCACTCTTCATCAGATTTATTCTCCTGGCCCTTCACAGCTTCCTTGTCCCTCCTCTTCTCTGGCTCCAGCACCTCCACATCTCTCTTGTATTGAGGTGCCCAAACTGAACACAGTACTTGAGGTGTGGCCTCACCAGTGCTGTGAGTGCAAGGGGACAATCACCTCCAGAATTCCAGAAGGATTCTTCAGCATATGGGTATTAGCCTTATGATTGCATTTACATAAATTAAGACTATTGAGAAGTCTTATCAGATTCTAATATTTGATTATCTGTTGTCCTTTGTGTGATTTTAAGAAACTTTGTTGCATTCTCTTGATTCCTTTGAACAAAACTGTAAATCCACCAGTACAGAAGTGTGAAAAATATTCAGGATTTCTTTCTGCCATCCTACTGTGTGTGGGAAGCTCAGGAAATTGCAGGAAGAAGGGAGAAACTTCAGTGTCAGGTAGCTTGCCACCTCTAACTGATGCTATACTAGAACAAAATGTAGCAGGAGAGTGAAGTGCAGGAGCTGCAGCAAATTAAGCTCTGTGGCAGCAGTTAGAGTTTGCTGGATGAAAGCACAATACAGCCCATTTATCAGGGAGCCTCTTTGGGGTTGGATGGCATGAGTAGTGCTCTGCAACTGTAAAATGTTCTTACATGCTATTAGAGTTGGCTCAGTGTGCATTAGAGCAAGTGGCTGTGACAACTGAGCTATGTATTTGGAGGTCTTCCCTTGTGTTCACTTACCTTGCATTTATGCTTATTCCTCGTGGTGATGGACAGTGATGTAAAGGTTAGCCTTCACAGGAGAGATTTTTCTGTGCTACTCCCCTTGAAGGGTTTTTGTCATAGTCATACCATGCACCTGTCATTGGGTTCTATAACTGGAGCAGACCCATAGCTGACTCCTCTCACACCAAACTCCCTGCATTGGGCAGTTGTGGCCACCTTGTTATCCCAGCTGGGTTTCAAATGTCACAGCACTCCACTGGAAAGCTTGCTCTCTTTCTTGTAATGTTTCTCCTTTTGCTTTCTATTTGTCCCCTTGTAGAGCACGATGAGTGTGGCAGCGGAGAGCATAACTGCGACGCGAACGCAATCTGTACCAACACTGTCAGGGGGCACAGCTGCACCTGCAAGCCTGGATACGTGGGGAATGGGACCATCTGCCGACGTAAGTCTGGTGCTCTAGAAATACCCTCCAAGTGGCAAGCTCTGCTCAGATTTGGAATCATGCAATCATAGAAGTTTTAATGTTGGAAGGGACCTCAAGGATCAGCCAGTTCCAACCCCCCTTCTATGGGCAGGGACACCTCACACTAGAGCAGGTTGCTCACAGCCACATCCAGCCTGACCTTAAAAATCTCCAGGGATGAGGCTTCCACCACCTCCCTGGGCAACCTGTGCCAGTCTCTCACCACCCTCATGGTGTAAAACTTCTTCCTCACATCCAATCTGAATCTACCTACTTCTAGTCTTGCTCCATTCCCCCTAGTCCTATCGCTACCTGACAGCCTAAAACTTCTGTCCTCAGCTTTCTTGTAGCCCCCTTCAGATCCTGGAAGGCCATAATAAGGTCTCCTCAGAGTCTTCTCTTCTCCAGACTGAACAGCCCCAACTCTCTCAGTCTATCCTCATAGGAGAGGTGCTCCAGCCCTCTGCTCATACTCCTGGCCCTTCTCTGGACATGTTTCAGCACCTCTGGATCCTTCTTTTGTAATAGGGGCTCCAGAACTGGACACAGTACTCCTGTTAGTCACCTACATTGTGGTGACTTGTGGTTGCTGGATGCTGCCAGTGATTCACTGTAAGATCATCTGGCCAATGGAGTATGAATGGAGGTGGTGGGAGTTGGTTTGTGGATGACTTCTTGGCAAGAAGGAAAGTTTTGGGAGTGCTAGAAGAACTTCTAATTTGCTGTAACTGAGTGCTGTACTTTGAGCTAGCATCATTCAGCTTTTGAGTGGTATTCATTGTTTTCTAGACTGTGGATGGTGTGTGCTGTCACTTTGGCTTTTAAAATGTAATTTGGGTGTCTTTATATCAGGGTAATTGTCTTTGATGCTGGCATCACATAGTTATGATTTGGTTATTCACACCAAAATGGGGATTTTCAACAAAAAACCAAGTCTTTAGCTTTAAAGGTGTGTTTTGAAGATCTCTCACTTACATAAACAAGAATTCCTGCTAGCCAGCCGTGCTTTCTTCTGTGAAGTGGTGGATCATTTAGTTAGGGTAGGGGCTTTGTTTCAGGAGACAGAAGAGCAAATATCTTACATCAAGACAGAAAAGGAAGTATGTTATATAGTTGCCTTAGGAAGGGTGGTGACATGAAGTGCAATTAAATTCTAACTTGTGTTTATGGAGTGTATTTGTCTCATAAAAAGCTATTTTGGTGTCTTGTCTGGGACTGCAGATTTTCTGAACAGTTGCAACAATAGAACACTTGCCTTTTTTTTTTTTTTAATGACAAGGTCTGGAATTGAGGAATCTTAGAATCATAGCATGGTTGGGGTTGGAAGGGACCTCCAAAGGTCATATAATCCAACCCCCCTGCAATCAACAGGGACACCCTCCACTAGAGCAGGTTGCTCAGAGCCTTGTTCAGCATGACCTTGAACATGTCCAGGCATGGAGCCTCAGCTACCTTCCTGGGCAACCTGTTCCAGTGTTCCACCACCCTCATGCTGCAGATCCTGTTAATAACATCTAGTCTAACTCTCCTTTAATTTTAAACCATTGCCCCTCATCCTATCACTGCAGGAAGCAGTCCCTCTGCAGCCTTCTTAAAGGGCCCCTTGAGGTACTGGAAGGCCACTATTAGGTCTCCCTGGAGTGTTCTCCAGGCTGAACAACCCCAGCTCCCTCACCTTGTCCTCATAGGAGAGGTGCTCCAGCCCCCTGATCATGTACTGGGTAAAATATTCTGTACAGTTCAGAAGCACAAGAGACTGGATATTAATTTTCCAGAACGTTGTAAACTGACCCAGCAATTCCTTATAGGAGAATGAAGATTGATGTCCTTCCTGTTTCAAGCTGAAGTTCTTCACCAAGCTTAATTAAAGTTCTTCACCAAGTTCTTCAGCTGCTTAATTAGCATGTACCATCTGATGGCTTTTTGATAGGAATTTCTTTGGGGTACTCTCCACCTGCACAAGAGAAACCCTCTATTTAAAACTGTAAAATGGTTTGCAAGGATTTAAGAAAGAATACAGAAACGTTATGAAAATGAAGGACAGGTTAAGGCTTGGTTTGCCCATATTGAAGATCAACAGGAGAGACTGGGGAGAGAAGCTCATGTAGTGTGTTTTCAGCCTTGGATTACTGTAAAGGTAAATTGCAGCTATAGTTTCAGGGAAGTTTTGAGTGAACAGCCTTTCTGACAGTCATATTATCTTTGAGGTTAAGACAACAAGACAAATTCTTACTCATGTTTATTTAAGGCAAGGATGTTTGGATTAGTTTAAAAAAAAAAAGTGTTTTCACACTGGTTTTTCTTCATTTGCACACCTGGATGTTTGCTTTAATGTGCCAAAAACTCAAAGTGAAGCTCCTGCTGTATATTTATTAATCTAGTAATGTTCTAATAATGAAATTGTATTGGAGAAATGCAGCAATATTTTTAACCCTCAGAGTTCTGCAGATATTTCACCCACAACCCAGATTTCTGTTGCATATTTTTTGTCACTATGTCCTGAATTGAACACGTGAATGTAGTTAGAGTTGTCTCTTTGAGACAGCTGTACATGCAAATAGAGGAAACAAAGTGTGTTCTTACATTATGACTAGGAAGGGTAAATTGAAAAGAAACCTGGGGATTATGGAAAGGGGTTTGGTGGTCTAATAATTAAAGTCACTAGGGATAAGAATAATCTGGTACTGAGTGTAATTGTTACTCCTGCAAACCACTTAATGTTGGAACTGTGTGCATTTTAGAGAATAATGAACCAATGTAAAGCAGTGGTCTGAATTCCTCAGCCTGTGGTTCTGTGGTCACTTGAGGTTTGTACAAGTTTGGGCTTGTAACATGAAGAAGATGTTCTTCTGCTTGTGATAGTACCAGCAACACCTCTTTTTAACCACGTTTAACAGTGATATGTTATCAGTTACCAGTGGTTTCCTTGCACAAGTTCTAGGGCTAGCACAAGAGGTGTGAGCGGGTCAGGATAACTAGGAACTGCTTAGGCTGTTTTGGAGGAACTTTTGAGCTTTATATTCAGGCAATATAGATTGGTAAAAAAATAGATAGAAGGCAAAATGATAAGCATAATAGAAACACACCTGGGGATATGATAAATATTTCTTATCCCCTGGAGTCATCTCTAAGAGCTTTATAAATGTCTCCATGCTATAGATAACATGCACACACAAACCAGTTGTTCCAACTGCTACTAAAATAGCATATCAGTAAGGTAGTTCAATAAGAAATCTCATAAATATTGTCCAGTGGAACTATAAATAGAAAATTGATCATTTCATCATAAGAGAAAAGTACTTGAGGCCTCACCTTGAGTACTGTGTGCAGTTCTGGGCCCCTCATTTCAAGGAAGACACTGAGGGACTGGAGTGGTTCCAGAGGAGAGCAACCAGACCAGGGATGGGACTGGAGGGAAAGCCTGATGAGGAAAGGCTGAGGGAACTGGGTTGTTTAGCCTGGAGAAGAGAGGAGACTCAGGGGGGATCTTGTCACACTCTACACTGTGTCCAGTTCTGGGCCCCTCAGTTTAGGAAAGATGTTGAATTGCTGGAGCATGTCCAGAGAAGGGCAACGAGGCTGGTGAGAGGCCTTGAGCACAAGCCCTATGAGGAGAGGCTGAGGGAGCTGGGGGTGTTTAGCCTGGAGAAGAGGAGGCTCAGGGGAGACCTCATTGCTGTCTACAACTACCTGAAGGGAGGTTGTAGCCAGGAGGGGGTTGGTCTCTTCTCCCAGGCAACCGAACAAGAGGACACAGTCTCAAGCTGCACCAGGGGAGGTTTAGGCTGGAGGTGAGGAGAAAGTTCTTCACAGAGAGAGTGGTTGGCCATTGGAATGGGCTGCCCAGGGAGGTGGTGGAGTCACCATCCCTGGAGGTGTTCAAGAGGGGATTGGACGTGGCACTTGGTGCCATGGTTTAGATAGTCATGAGGTTTAGGGTGACAGGTTGGACTCGATGATCTTTGAGGTCTCTTCCAACCTTCTTGATTCTATGATTCTATGATACACTACCTGAAGGGAAGTTGTAGTATGGTGGGGGTCAGGCTCCTCTCCCAGGCAACTTGTGGCAAGACAAGAGGGCATGGCCTGAAGCTGCACCAGAGGAGGTTTAGGTTGGATGTTAGGAAGCACTTCCTCATGGAAAGGGGAATTAGATGCTAGAATGCACTGCCCAGGGAGGTGGTGGAATTGCCATCCCTGGAGGTGTTTAAGGAAAGATTGGATGTGGCACTCAGTGAAATGTTCTGGTAGATGTGGTGGGGTTAGGTCATAGGCTGGACTTGATGGTCTCAGAGGTCTATTCCAGCCTCAGTAATGCTGTGATTCTGTGTGATTCTGTGACTGGCTTTGTGCCTGATTCTCCAATCTGTTTTAACAATGTTGTAAATCATAAAATCAGAGCAACATTCTTCTTTGACTTGACTGTGATAGGCTTTATTAAAAAAAAAGAAAAAAAACCCAACAGAATGCTGTAACTTGTATTTTAGGGAAGAGAAGGCATGTTCAATGAAATGAAATTACATGCTGAACTGTGAACTTCTGGTAAACACAATGAAAGTACTCTGGCAGGAATTTGTCATGTTTGCATTTTGGTGGAAAGTATGAGGAAATAAAAGGGACAGAAAAACCTGGATGTGAATATTATGATGACTGGGGATTTTGAAATAAAAACACCAGACAGATGTTGAAGAGGAAAAGCAAATATTTTGTAAAATCTTGTGTATAATCAGGCTGTCGCACTTCTCCGGGAGAAAAATAAATGTCACGCAGAAGGAATTGCTTGAGTCTCAATCTGATAGGCTGGACTATGCAATTAAGGACAGAATTGTGTCAAACTAGGTGTGGAAACTGTCATGAAGGGAGGTGATGGAAAAGGGTGCAGAATGAGGCCAAATGCACTTCTGCATTAAAATAGATACTGACATAGTTTAGGTGACATGAAAATGGAAAGAGAAGTAGAGATGAACACAAGAAAATGTTCATAAATACATAGGTACCTATATATAGTGAGACCATATATAGGGCTTACTTCCTCTGGATACACCACCAGGCTGTGCTGCCATCCAGCCAGATCTGGACAGGCTGGAGAGCTGGGCAAAGGGAAACCTCATTGTGATGGATTGAGTTGAACCTGCTGCTGTTACTCGTGCTGTAAGGACAAGTGCAGAGCCCTGCACCTGGGGAGGAGTAACACCAGGCACCAGTACAGACTAGGGATCATCCTGCTGGAAAGCAGCTCCGTGGAGAAAGACCTTGGAGTCCTGGTGGACAGCAAGTTATCACTGCAATTTTCTTCTTTGTCTCCATGTGGGAATTCTTAAGAGTAGTTCCTAGTCTGAAATATATTTAATAATCTGACGAATGTGCCCATGAAAGAAATTGTGCAGTTTGCAATGTGATGGTAGAAGAGTGATGGTGTAGTAAATTACTAAAGACAGAGAAATTGTCATCTGCTATGAAATTTCACCTGCTAGAAAAGAGTACTTGAGGGTATCCTTACTAGGAGCTAAGGAAGGGGTGAAAAAAAAAATCATTCTCTTTGGTTATTTCTTTGCTGGGCTGTCTGCTTTTTGTGTGTCTCTTTTACACTGACATCAGCAATGCTAAGGTAGATTAACTTTAAATGCCAGCAATGTGGGACAGCCAGACCTGCTGATATCTTGATATTAAAGCACATCAGATCACTGTAAGGTGACTAACTGCCACTTGGTTTTATGGTTTTGGCATGTATCTGTGTCTGCTGGAGGTGGAGTTGAAAGCCTTTGTGGAGGATTGCAGTGTGTTATGAGTAATACCAGACTCAAGAGGAAAGGAACAAACAGGTTTTTTCCCTTGTAACCTTCAATTTTTGTGGCCATAAGGCTTTGAGTTGTTGATTTGCTTTATCACAGCTTTAATTGCTGTTTCCGTGTAATGTTCACAAGTCTCAGGAACAAAATATGGGAGTTTTGACTCCTGCTGAGATTCTGGTCTTCAGTCTTGAGCTTTCTGTGGCTTATTTTATACCTAACACTTAGTGAATAAATGACTGCAGAAGCAGGTAAGTGCATTCATGTGTGGTTTGGTGTGGAAAATGCTATGGCAAGGGTAAGACTCTGGACAGTCACTTTTTGGGTGAAGCATTCTATATGTAAATGATTGAGTAATTTAAATGAGTATATGTAGAGTTAGACAGAATTGCAGTTAGAATCCTTACAGGTTTTTCATTCCAAGATTGCTGTTATTGGACTCAGGGTCAAGACAGTGTGATTGAATCCAGTAAATTTTCTATGGTCCTAAATATAAATGAATACAAATGAAAATCTGAAGTTCTAACAGAAGAATCTTTGTCTTTTTGTTCATGATAGTTACTAAACTTGGTACATCCATGACAATTGCTACCTTTGTGTTTAGATTTGATGTTATGTAAGCTCTCTGTGCTTATATGCCACATACTTTTTGAGGTCCTTTTTAAGTTCTGATGTTATTCTTGCTTTGCTTTTGGAATGTAAGGATTTAAAATAACTTTGAAATTAAGATGATTTATGATAATTTTTATTTTTTTTTCAGCCCTTTACACGTCATTGCCACGTTGAGGTGTTGAAATTGAGGTGTAATTATTTTGGTATTGAGACCTAAGCTATACACATCCCCCACTCTGCAGTCCCATTTGACAGCCTCCTGCTGATTGGATCCTGTTCTGTGTAGGAAACTGTTCAAGATGATTTAGAATGCACATCAGTTATGGAAATAGATCATTTAAAAAACATGATTGATGTAACTTGTCAGGATCCAAATCCTGATCTTTCTGCTGTCACAGATTGTTTTGCTGCTTGGAGTTACAGCTAATTTAAAGAGTGTAGTGCTGATCTGTGCCTGCTGAAGTGGGCCAGTCCAGGGCAACTGTTGTAGCTTTTACTTTGGATTTAATGTGTGCCCCATTCATTTTATGTATTTGTGATGCACTTTGAGGTGTCTCAGTCAGGAACTCTTCCCATTTGCAGCAAGTATATCACCTGTCAGGTGTGCCACAGAACCCCTTGAGGCCCTCAATCCAGAATCTCCTGAATTCTAGAAGCAGCTTTCTAATGCTACCAGAACGGTTCATTCATGTTACCCAAATTAGTACATTTCCTCTCTTCCTGTAGTATTTAAGTCTCAAATGTGAACAAAAATTTTCAATCACAAAGTCCTCAAGCACACCCTCTATTCAAAGAACTGATTTGCTATACTCTCCTGCCTTCTTTGACAGTAGATCAACAGACATCATGGTCAGTCATTTGGTCTGCAGTACTGTCTGCCTTAAACTTGTGCTCCTTATGATGTGTGAAACCCAGGCTATTAGATCTGTGACTCCACCAGCCTAACCTGGGAGCTTGCCATGCAATTATTTGGAACAGAGTACTTAATTTTTCATGGTGGGTGGGAAAAATCAGTTCAGTAAGAGCATCTTGAAATCTGTCACTGCACAAAGCCTATTGCAGCGTGGGCTTGACTCTGCTGCAGTAGGAGCACAACAGCACCAGCAGCACAGAGCTCTCTCTTGTGAAATCAGTTACAGTGTGCAACCATTTCAGGATTAATGTATATGGAACAGGCACATTACAAGGCAAGAGAGGATGCCAAAACCATGAAATCCTTTCTGTTTCCTGTAGAACATAACCAAACACCCTTGAAAACAGTGTAAATTTCTTGTCCCCATGTAAAAATAAGAACACTGCAGTTACTGCTTTTGGCAACAGCAGTACTGATGTGCTGTGGGAGGAAGTGCTTTTTCACACAGCACATAATTCACCTGTAGAAGCCTTGGTCACAGGGTGGTGAGGAGGCTAGATGGATGGGAGAAACTGCTGCACATCAAGAGAAATACTGGATGCATAGTATTTGGTTTCAGAAAGGTCATGGAGAATCCTTAGGAAGCATCACCAGATCCTTGCCTTGTTTTTCCTGTTGACATTTGTTATGAGCTGAAGTCAAAGAGAGGATGCTGGGCTGATAGGCCCTCTGGAATGACCTCAGTGATTTATTTTTCTGTTCTTCTGGCTCAGATGGTTATCAGAGCAATCCCTTTTGGCTAAGGATAATATTAGCCATTTATTTATGTATTTTGCATTGATACCAAGGGTTCACTGAGATTTTCAAAAGGGGTTTGTAGAGATGTTCTTCACTGTAGCAATGGAGCAGACTCAAGCCAGAAAACTTCTTTCAGCCTCCTTTCCCTGTGAATTTCTCACAGTACAGTAAGCCAAGGTAAAAACATTAAGTGATTTGTCACATGTGGCACACAGAGTCAGTGCTTGATCCAGGACTCAGACTGTTCCCAGACTGACAAGTCTGTTTCTAAACCACAGGGCTGTGATTGCTCCACAGAAGCTATCAAAAGTGTTTTTAAAATACCTGAGGAATCGAACTGAAAGAAACATTGCCTCCAAAATCAAGCAATTGGGGATGTTTAAAATTCACCTATTCCATCTTGTCACTTGCATCCAAGCTGAAATACAGCCCCTACCAATATAGTCCTTCCTGATGAATCACAGGTGGTGTGAGTGGCTTTGGACCTTCTGCCTCATTCAGTGCATGGTACAGACACATCAATCAGTGAAGGAGATGAAGTCTTGAAAGTAAGTATTCAGTGTTTATTATTTCTGTCATTCAACATGTGACCCTACTACTATTAGCTGCTGTGCTGGGATCTGCACTGAATTTAGGTGGGATGGTACCAGGTCATTCAGAGACCAATCTCTGTTGTTTTTATCAGGTGATTGCAATGGAGTGAAAATGAAGCCTGGCTCTCCAGTATCAGTGTTGTGTGGTGCTTTAGTGCTTCAAGCATTTCTCCAGGTTTGCAGGAAGGACCTGCAGATCTCCCTCAAGGGTTTTGGTGTCTTTTGGAGGATGATGTAAATCTTTGTGGTCTTGCCATTGGAGAAGGGTGTGGGGAAGGAGGTCAGATTCAGATTCCCAGGCAAGTGTGTTAGAGTTGACTTTCCTCTTTGGAGCTCCTACAGTCTTCATTGTCTTTCTGCTCCTCTGGGGCTTTGTCCTTTCCTGCCTTGGTCTGGCTCATGCACCATTCTGAAACCTGTTGTGTGTTGGAAGAATTTTAAGAGGGTGTGATTAAAAATTTGCAAACTGAGATGAAGTCTTGGGTGACAGGTTGGACTTTGATAATCCTTGAGGTCTTTTCCAACCTTATTGATTCTGTGATTCAGAGACATGGCAAAAGGCATATCCTTCAAATCTCCATGTCAGAGTGGGGGCCCAAGGACAGAGGAGAGTCTGGGGAAAAAAAAAAAAAGGGACCTGTTACTTATTTTGAGAAAGAGTTGGATTTTTGCTACAATACTGCTGCTGGTAGATATCCAACACAGGGAAAACTTAATAAGAAATGGTTTACTTGACCACATTACTGAAAATGATATTTTAGGGTAAGGAAAGCTTGGATTGTTCTGCACATGGGTATTGCTTATGTTGTTTGTCTGAGTTCTGCTGGTGGCCTTATGAGTTTTGGAGCTTGCATTTGTTGAGCACTGGGGAATGGCAGATCTGGAAGCTGTGCAGGATGTTTGCTGAGACAATTTGCATAGGTTTATCAGGAAAGATTCTCCAGTTCAACCAGTCTCACAGTGGTGTTGGTGTTTTAGCCTCTGCAACACGCAGAAAAGTTGAGGCAGCCCTGTGTGTGTGTATGGAGTTCTTATCTAAAGTGTTCAACAATAAAAATAGTAAATGTGGCTGTGCTAAGCAAGCTTATGCTAAGTACAAGAGTAATGGCAAGCTTAAAGAACATACTGTGAATGGTACCTGAAAGAAACATTACAATGAAAAAGAATCTATTCCAGAACCTACTAAAGAAAACAAATGGAGCTTTGAAGATTGTATCATCAAAATGAATTATTAGGTGAATTCAGTACACGAACTACAAGAAGAATGTGAATTAAAATAGCTTAGAAAACATTACCTGCAGAGGGAATTACAAGTTAAAGTAAACTAAGTAGAGGTGGGAATTGAAGGGGTCCTGCTTATCAACGTGATTTAAAATTCCATCATCCGAGAGTAAAAATGAACAATTTATATGTCATGAAAACTCAGAGTTTTATGTAGGTATTCCTGAAGGGCCAGAGCTGCATGACCTATATTGTTACCCTGCCAATAAATACACCAGCATCTCAGTGTGTCACCTTGATGGTGCTGGCTGTTTTCTTTCTCTCTCTCTCTTTTTTTTTTTTTTTTTTTTTTTTTTTTCCCCACTTTGGTTATGTGCCTAAAGATGGGAATTGTCAGGCTGGGTTTTTGAAGCTGAACTTCAAAACTGGCTATTTGTTTGAAGGTTACATCTTACACAGGCACACCCAGCAGGGCTTGAAATTTTATAATTATGTCAAATTCACAAATGTCCTTTTGCTACCAGAAGTAAAAGTAATACACAGCCATCTCTTCGTGCATGTCCATCTTACCCATCTTCCTCTGTAGGCTGTTAATTATGGTGTAGCCTCAAGGGTATACATGGATGTCTCCCATAGATTATGGGGTGCATTTGCTGCCACTGCTGA
Organism: Indicator indicator; assembly: GCF_027791375.1. NCBI lineage: Eukaryota > Metazoa > Chordata > Aves > Piciformes > Indicatoridae > Indicator > Indicator indicator. The sequence continues at coordinate 3,971,793 of NC_072030.1, forward strand.
AACAGACTGGATAACTGTTTTCAGTTGTCACTTGTGCTATTAAAATGTATCTGCCCATTCCCTGGAGCATATGATTTCAGAGTGCCTGATGGCTTTACAAAGGAGCTGCTGTGAGTGGAAAGCCCTGGGATGGAATAAAACAGCAGTTGGGTGTGGAGCTGCAGGAATGCTTGCCGAGTTTAAGCAGGCAAGATCCATTCCCCTGCCTTAATTAGAATGCTTTATGGGTGCTCATTAATATGCCACTTTTATTTCTGAGACACATGGTTGCACTGCTTTCCTGACACACCTATGGTTTCCTCCCTCTGAAGAGCACAAAGGAAACAAGAATTGTCTGACATTGCCATGCCACTTGTTCCTTCCCAATGAAAGGTTGAGGTAATTGCATCAGCCTGCCCTGCTCCTTCTGAGCAGGAGAATACTCAATGTGTAATTTTAGACCTGACTGAGCAAGGTGTGTGTCGAACTCAAAGTAAGTGATTGACTCCAGTGAAACTCCTTACATAAGTTAGGCACTTAGATTCTTAGTTTCATGCAGAATATGCTTTGCTGTGTTTCTATCACACAGGTTAGCATCAACACAGACAGTAAGGCTTTGTCTTTTGCTGTGGGTGTCAAGGGACACAGAGCTGTTGGAGTGAGTCCAGAGGAGGGCCACAAAGAGGAGCCAAGGGCTGGACCACCTCTGCCTTGAGGATAGGGTTGTTCAGCCTAGAGAAGAGAAGACTCCAGTGGGATGTTAGAGCTGCTTTCTAATACCTGGAGGGATCCTACAGGAAGGCTGGAGAGGGACTTTTCATAAGGTTTTCTAGAGACAGGACAAGAGGGAGTGGTTTGAAGCTGAGGGAGAGAAGGGTTAGACTGGATCTGAGAAGTTCTTCAGTGGTGAGACTCTGGAACAGGCTCCTGAGGGAGGTTGTGGATGCCTCCTCCCTAGGGGTGTTCAAGGTCAGGCTGGATGAGGCCTTGAGCAGCCAAGTCCAGCTGAGAGGTGTCCCTGCCCATGGTGGGGAGGTTGGAGTAGATGATCTCTAAGGGCCCTCCCAAGCTAAGCTGTTCTATGATAAATTCAGTGTATCTGAAGGAAAACTGAGTAGCCAAAGCCACCTATTAGCTTGTCTTTAAATCCTTGGCAAATAAAGTGGGCTTAGAATAAGATTTAGAAACTAATTTTCAATGACATCACAGAGAAGCAGAGCCAAAATAAAAATGAGTGTGAATCTGTAAGTGGTTGCTAATGGCTATTACCAAGTGATTTTGAGTGCTCCATCATTTATTTATCCTTTTACTGCTGTAAAAGCACTGGAATTCAGAACTAGCTAGATGTTAAGGTTTGATCCACTGAGTATTTGTACCCAATTGCATTAAATGTTCATCAAGTGAAAGAAAAGGAAAAGAAAAAGGACCTGCACACAGCTGAAGAAGAGGACAGGCAATACACTTCCCATCTCATGGCTGCTTGCTGTAACATCTATCACAGGGAGTTACGCATCCTTGCACTTGCTTTTCTGCTCCATGTTTCCCACATGTTCAGTTATGGGATGAGAGAGAGAAAGATGGGAAACCTCTCCTGCATTCCCTGACACAGTACCTTTTTGGGAAAGCAACAGAGCTCTGGGTTTCTGTTGTTTTAGAAGGGGAGCTAACCTTCATTCTTACCCAGCTCCTGGACAGGTGTTTCACCGGCAGGCAGTGGCACAGGGTGTTGCTGATGACATTGTCCCCTCACCTTGATTCACACAGAGCTGTGTGGCTTCAGGCTGGAGGCTCTTTGAGGAAGGCAGTGCTTTCTGCGGGCCTCCCTGGCAGGCTCTCAGGACATTGGGCACGGGGACAGTGAGTCTGGGAATCCCCACAGACTGAGGCAGCTTGTTTTCCACTTAGTCCAGCTGACAGCACCTCGTCATGTGCCAAAGGTTTATGCATTGTCTCGAGGTTTCTGTGCAGAACCCAGGTGCCTGGCATCTCTAATGGGGCTGCAGACATGAGCTGAGGAGCAGTGCTGAAGGGCATTTTTAGATGTCGTTATCTACCTTCTGTCACATTGCATTTGAAGCGTGTGAGTGCTTTTTTGGATCTTTCCCTGTGTGGTGGTTTTGTTTTTTTTTTTTTCCCTTTATGTATTACATTACTGTTCCTATTGGTCTGGAAGTCTCCTGGGGAGAGTTACACCTAGTGATACAGTAAATTATACCTAATGCATGAAATCAGTTGCATGAAAACAAGTGTAATTAACTGTCACTGATAAAGGTAAATGGGGGAAATTTGTAAGCAGTGTTTCTTTGTGCCAAGTACTTAAAACTGAAGATTGCACATTAAACAGAAGTGTGATATACATCTTGAAATATAATTTCAGGTGCTTTTATGGTGTGTTTCTGAGCTCTGAGCTGTGATTTTTGTATGGGCTTCAAAATCTTTTATACTGCTGTGTTCCAGCAGTCAGTGAGAAATACGCTGGCCTTCAGCACAAATAAACTCTGCTGTAGAATGTGACTGAGCTTAACGTGCCATGGTGTATTTGCATCTGAATAGAGTTACTTGATTGCAATTTAAGCCTTAATATTTTCTTTCTGACAGTGTGACCCTGGTGAATCTTGTAATCTGTCTCCTAGGTCACACCAAACAGGTCTAGTCAGGCTCCCAACTGTTTTAGGTAGACGTGCAAGGCACACGTTCATGAGGTAATGTCTAAGAGGGCAGATAGTCTGTTCCTGCCTTGAAAATTGCATTTGACAGATAGTGTTTCCAAGTGCTGCGAAATTCAGCTGTTGCATCTCATGAAATTGTGCAGGTATCATGAGAAAGAGCATCTTCATTAAGAGTTTGTCCATGCCATCTGCAGAGCGCCTGCTCTCTGCTGTTTCTTACCCCGGTTCCTTTGCAGCGCACCGCAGTGCCCAACTGCTCCGCAGGACTGATTGCTCGGAGGTGTCACACGTTGCATTCATGTGTCTCATTGGTGACTTCAATGTACTGCAGAAGCAACATTTATCTCCACTTAGCTGAGCCATTTAAGCACTTCTCTCATCCACAGACTGACTCTGCTGTACAAGGATGAAAATACTTCTAATTTAAGGGGAATTATTTCCGCCATGCAGCTGGTAACAGGCTAGTTTATAAAGTGTGCAGAGGGGGGAGGCTGCTGAGGTTGGTGGTTATTCACATTTGTGTGGATGGTGACAGTTGTTCACGGGGCCAGTTGAAGGCATATGCAGAGGCTTTAAGAAGTCTTTTTAGCATGTGCAATGATACATGGTTGTAGATGTGGGGACGTCAAAGTAAGCAGCATTACTAAAAAGGAGGAAAGCAGAAACTTTCCTGCAGTGCTATTTATTTCCTGTAAAGGGAGAAGACTGAGGGCATCCCCATGTTGTGCAGTGGAGTGTGGCCCAGGATTGTGGACAGCTATGGTTGTGTCATGAGGGCCAGAGCATGCAGAGGGCACAGGCAGCCAGGGACTGGCTGAGCCTATCCTGTGGTGGACTGTGCCAAGCCATGAGCTCAGCAGGGCCCTAGGGGTGAAGTTTGGTGCCTCCAGTCTTGCTCAAGTCCGTGCTGCCTTGGGTCTGTTACTGGAGTGTTGTACAAGGTCCACTTTGAATAGCATCCACTTTTCTCTATGTGTAAGAAGAAAACACAAAATGATCAATTAGGAAGCCTGGAAGGTCCAGTACTGCAAGGTTGTACTGAGTTAATAGAATTAAAGATTAATAGCATGTTTTGGGTTGGAAGAGACCTTAAAGATCATCCAGTTCCAAGCCCCCTGCTATGGGGCAGGGACACCTTCTACTAGCCCAGGTTGCTCAAGGCGTCATTCAACCTGGCCTTGAACACCTCCAGGGAGAGGACATTCCTGACCTCCCTGGGAAACCTGTTCCAGGGTTTCATCACCCTCACTGTAAAGAATTTTTTCCAGTTGTTGTGTGATTGTGACAACAATTCCTTGGGGCTTGGGACAAGGGGAAGAATATATGGTTTATTGATGTTTTCATTTTGGACTGGGACTTGCTATATAAACCTCATGTATTGATAATTCCTTTTATGGAATTTCTGTGTTGGGAGAAATTTTCTGAACTGACACCAACTTTTGTGGCCCTCTTCTGGACCTGCTCCATCAGGTCCATGTCCTTGCTGTGTTGAGGTCTCCAGAGCTGGATGCAGTACTAACCAGAGAAAAGTGGCAGAATCCCCTCTCTCCATCTGCTGCTGTGTATTGTATTTTCTTTCTGATTTTAATGACACAGCCAATGCACAGGCTCTAGCTCTTGGAGTTATTTCAGATTGTCTTTGATTATTATTATTTTATTCTATTCTTCCTTTCATTTTTTTTTTTCTGACTTCCAAATTGCTGCCTTCGTTGTCCTGGAGCCGAAAGGTCAAGACCTGTGGACTGTCCTGAGGCTGTGCTTTATGTTGGTTCATGGAACAACCATCTAACCTGAGGTGTAGAGCAAAGGCTTTTGGTTTGCCTTTCCACAGAATGGAGTGTGTTAACTGTTTCAGTTTTATTTTCTTCTAGGTCCAGGAAAGGAGTAGATTAAGGTCACTTTTTTTCTGCTGAGTCTCCCAGCTAGCAACATAAAGTGTTGCTTCACCCCCAGGACAGCATTTTGTTTGATGTCCTGTGATGCTGGTTGGGTAGAAGGCTACCTTGCTGTATCTGATTTATTGATTTTTGGAAAATCCATGCTGTGATATTAGTTAAATATGAATCTATTAGGAAGAAATGCCCATTTAGTGTCTTTTAGGTTAGAAGGTATCAGTTCAAATACTTCCCATTTTAAATCCAGCACACCACCACAAACAGGCAGTTATTTTTAAATGGAATTGGTTTTGGTTGGTTGGTTTGGTTTGTTTGCTAGTTGATATAGAGTGACTGAAATCCAAATTGACAGTCCTGAAGGCAGAAGTCTTCAGCTCAGTTTATGCAGAATGTTAACACCAACAGTAAGAAGGAAACTTGCCATTCCTTTGACACAGGCCAGGCTGTAGATTCTGGGAGGCTTGGTCCCCAGTGACTGGCAGGAAACTTGTAAAACACAGTCAGTTATTTTTATTAGAATTTGCTACTGGGTCACTACTAAAAGAATTATTTAATTTTAATAATTATTTTAATGTTGGAATCTTTTATCTTCCTACCTGCATGAACCTTTATGTGTTTCTCATACATCTTCATCTTTGGTTCTTCACCTTCTGTTTCCTCTTCCCAAGCAAGAAACTTGTGAAAATCCTGGTTGGAAACTTACATTTCAGAGTTCTTTGCCACAAAAAGTTGGTCACAGAATGTCAGTTTTTACACACTTAAGGAAAGATGTTTTTCTCTTATGCTGATTAGTTCTTTTCCAACATGAGAAGCATCTCTAATTGTGAACTTTAAATAGGAGTGCAAGTGTGGCCAGCTTGTACAGTGAGAAAATGTTTAATCTCCAATTAAGTATTGGGGCAGCAGTGCCTTAGAGGCAGAAAGGCAGGAGGGGGGAGGAACTTGTCAGTGGTATTTGCTGACTGGGTGATTATTAGCAATAGGAAATACTGAAACTTAATTAGAGTTTCTGATCTGGAACAGTGTATTAGGTTTAATTATGTCTGGGAGTCTAGTATTTAAACACTTTTTAATTAAATGTATGAATTTAAGAAGCGAAACTTCTAAATCTTACAGTCTGGGCAGACCAAGAATAAGAAGAAATTGCATTGTCTACTTAAAAACAAACAAACAAAAAACCCACAACAGTGTAAAAGCAGAGAAGGTGGAAGGTAGATGGACTCAAAGTATCTGTAAGAAATAAAATGAATTACAGTAGTGTCCAAAGCTGGGCTTATTGGCAGAACTCCAGGCAACACCTGTATGATCCCATATGGAGCCATTCAGCCTGTTCTGTGTTATTGTGGGGTCACATTAAGTGTCTCTCCTGTCTGTGATGTGAAACATAAGCATCCAATAGGGAGAGCATTTAGAATCATGCAAATGTGTTCCCCGAGTGTCCTGAGAAAACTCCAGTTGCTGCTCAGCATCCATGAGCTCCAGAGATCTGTATCTCAGCAGTGGATGAAACAATTTTTCTGCTGGATTTTTACAGCGTGGTGTCTGGTTTAGGAGCGTTGCCGAGGAAGATGATGTGTGAGATAAAGCAGACAATTGAAAGCACAGAAATTAGAAAGGAAAAAGGATGAAAGGAAATGCTTATGTTGATGAAAGCACTACTAAGGTTACTCTGATTACTCCCAATAACAAAATATAGTAATTAAAATGATACTCACTACAGGATGAACTTCCAGTGATCAGCCTCAAAGGTACTTCTTACATTTTAATCTATCCTGAAAGGGGGCAATCCACCACTAAGATGTAGCTGACAGTGGTGACAGATGCAGACCATTTCAGCAGTTCTCTCTGTCTTGTCAGCTCAGCTCACTCATCTGTGGTGCTTAGGCTGCTGGAATATATCTCCCTGGGGTTTGGTTTATATCTCAGCAGATTTTCTCTCTCAAGTGATGTTTTTGTTTTAGATGTTGTGAGAGAGCGTGCTTATTCCTCCTTGGAGGCCGGATGGAAATGACACAAGTGTAGTAACTCCTCACACAGATTAGGTTCCACTTCTTCTTTTTCCCATTTCTGACCTTGCAGTGACAGAAGGTCTATATTTAGCATAGGGCAGGACTTGAAGTTGAATGTAGGTGAACATCTTTCATTCAGCTACAGGATCCAGAAACAGAGCCTGAGGTGGGCTGGAAGTGTTTTATCTGCGTTGATACAACTTGTGGAGTTGGATGGGAAATTGAAGCATGGAGGAGGCAAGCAAAAACTGACTATAAGCAGGTTATGAGGCATGGCTGATGTGCTTATAAGGTTGAGAGAAGCTTCCTTCGGTTGTGTGAAACACGTGGAAGAGAGCCTTGCACTACTGGGGGAAACTGGTAAGCCCTGGTGCCCTGGATTCCAGGGATCTCTGTGCTGCTACTGAAATCTCTGCGCTGTTATTTTCATTATGTTCATCTCGCTGGGGTCATGAAACACCAACCTTAATTGCGTGTACCAAAGAGCAGTTTAATATACTCCATAGAGGCAATGTGCTGATAAAGCTTGTGTTGGATTTAAAGCCTTCTTGCTGTAGGAACCTATGGGAAGAGAGTAAATGCCTGAGAACAAAAGTGAGGTCCTCCTGGGTGGGTGGCACTGAATAGATGATAGTTTTGTTCTGTTCAGAGCCTCCCTTTGGGTTTGGCGTAGGCATGGACAGTCTGCTTGTGCATGTCTGGAGGGTCTGCAGGCGGGCACGTGGAAATGAAAGGCTATTTATTGTTTGGAAGTGCATGCATTGTGTGGTAGATGACTGCTGAAAAATCAGTAGAGCCAAGATTTGTAAACTCTAGATGCAACTGTGAATGGGGAATAATTAATTATTGCTTGCCTTACCTAGCAAAATTGTGTCTTGAAGCACGGAAATTGGTAGAAGCACTTGGAAATAGTGGTGGTGGCACCACCCTCTGTAGTACACCGAGTATTTTGTTTTTAAAAACTTGGTCTTTGTATCCTACAGTGACTTAAATGGGTTAGGGCAAGGTTAAAACTTTCTCCTCTCTAATGCCCATAACTCACAGCTTTCTTGTAATAATATTGTGTTGCCGGGGAAATGATTCCCATTTGTAACATCTGACTCCTGGACGTGTTTCCAGACCTCCTTGCTGCCTCTTTTTATGATCAGCAAGTCAGGGGAAGATAAAACAATCCCTTATCTGAAGATGTTGTTAGTGAATCAATTAGTAGAATGAACATAAAGATAGATCTGGAGTTGTATCAGTTTTGTATTACCTTATTATGACTGTCTTTGGGAGGGGGAGGGGAGGTGTTTGGTTGGTGGGGGGTTTTTTTTGGGTTGTTTGGGTTTTATTTTTATTTTTTATTATTATTAGAAATACTGCTCAGTCTGTCAGACCTTTCAAGCTGAACTACCCCTTTCTCTCCTGTTTTTGCAATACCTGTTTTACTTAGTCATCCGTTATGTTTTTTTTACCTGCTAGTAGCTATGTATATTGGAGATTATAAAAATCTAAAGAATTGAATATTTATCAAATTTCCCTGTGAACAGAGTTCTTTGCCTTGAAATCTATTTAGGTATTGCTGCATGCTGCTACACATGAATTGGAAAGATTGATTTTTTTTTTTTTTGTGTGTGAAAGACTGCAGCATATTTTTGTTGTTGGTAAATTGCACATGGAATTGAAAAAGGGTAGTAGACTTCTGTTGTCTATCAGTAGCATGACAGCAATCTTAAGAAGCAGCCTCTGCTGCCAAATGGTGCTGTAGAAAGAAAACTTTGCCCTCAGTAGGCTTCCTCATTACTGCAACTTCTGCATAACAGAAACAAGAACAGAGAGATTTGTTATAAAAGCTTGAGTGCTCCTGACCATTGAGGCAGGGACTTGCAATAAAAAAAAGGTGTGGTTTTCAGATATGTTTATGGCTGCCCTGAATAAAACCTCTTTACATGCAATTTGGCATTGCAAAATCACATATGCTCACTGTCTGCTGCTTATATTTTAGCAGCCTGGTTCCCAGAAGGTGTTGCAGGCATCTTGATTTCTGACATTTGTTACTGCTGCGAACTTGTCTTTGGGTGAAGTTCTGTGCTGCAGTTGTGGGAATGACCACTGAGCCAAGTCTGCTGAGGGCTGTGGAATTGTTGATCTTCAGAAGTCTGAGTAATCTCTAAATGCAAAATGCTCCCTGAGAATGCTGATACTTCAACAAGCCAAGATGCGGAGTGCTGCTTGCAGCAGCAGTTACTGTGCCACAGCTGCCATGGGCCTCGTTCATGTCTTTGAAGTTCAGGAGGAGCCTTTGTGCTGAGTTAGTGAGGATGGGTCTGGGTTTGTTGCGGGATGTTACTTGATAAGAGTAATACTGAGAGCACAGTGTGAAAGTGAGTAGGTAACATGGTAGGTAGCCATTCAAAATACCAAAAATGCCTCATTAATCTCAACAATTAATACATTAATGATGACTTATGGTGGTTTTGTGAAGCCTTTCACCCTGAGTTCTCCTCCAGGAAGAATTATGTGACCCTGTGGATTACAGTAATCATCCACTTGAAATGCTCTAATAGCCTAGGAACTCCTAGAAGCTGATTACAGGGCATTCTTCTGTACAGCTGGGACTTCTCAATTTGAAGTAACACAGAAAATGAGGTGGTATTGGTCTATTGCTTGACCAGGAGGTGAGAGCAAGCTGCTGCTGTGTTGAAGAAAGTAAATTTTAAAGGACACTGTTTTTACAAGAGCAAAGGATATGAAATTTTGAAGAGCAAATTTTGCTTGGAAATTAAAGAAGGTGTCAGTATATGAACTGGAGAGAGTGATTATCATTAAAAGTCACCATGATGATGATGATGATGATGAAAACTTTATGTGTAAGGTCTTAGTGGTTTACTACTTCTGTGCACACCTGGAAGAAGGATGGGACATCACCTGCAGGAGAGATGATATTTGCAGGCATATCTTACACTAAGCATCTCCTAAGGCCCAACTGTGTCCCCTGGCACCACAGGAGGAATGAAACTAGCTGTGGTGCTGTCCTTTCTTGGTGGCAAGGGTTGGGGTGGTTTGGGGATGGGAAAGACCTCTGGTCGTGTTCATAAGCACTGTGATTAGATCCAGCCTTGCACATGCAAGTTCTCCATGACTGGTACATGGTGTTTTCTACCTGATGGCAAATCAGTTGGTGGGATGATTGATCTGCCAGACCAAGATAATACCAAATATCTACCAGCCCATGAACATGATTCCAAAACTGAGGGAAGAAACAGTTTTCTGACAGCCCTAACTTGTGATGTATTTCCTAGTTCAAGGTCTTTGGTAATGAGGAGGTGCAAGATGACAAGTGCTTTTTAGGTGAGCTTTGCTATTTGAAGGTGTTGAAGAGTACAGAGCACATAGTACAGATGTGCTCTGCATTTCAGTGAAAAGGATCAAAAAGAGAAAATCTCCAGGTATGTTTAGTAATTGGATTATTGAATAAGAGATCTACCCTACCAGTTAACCGCATGGAACTGAAAATGTGAATGAAGCAGTAAATGAAAGGATAGGAACATTCATATCTTATCTCTAGCAGAAACCAGAAGTTTAGAGAAACACCAAGTCTGTTTTTGTGGCAAAAATAACTGTGTGTGGATGAGGTAGAACTGAGGACACCCAACAGAAATCTGACTCTTTCCTTGGAATATGTTCCATGTATTAACTTAAATGTGACTGATGGTAGCTGTGGTTGAAGGTGCTGATTAATCTTGCTGTTCTACAAGGCTGTTATTGTTCATGTGTCTGAGATTCATACATGGATCTTGTTTTGCAAATAGATATGTGAAAAGGCAAGAAACACAAACACACAAGCAAACAGAAAAGGCTTTCCCTGTTCTTTCATTGAAAGAAAACTCTCAATGAAAAAAAGCCTCACTTCATCTAACTGCTGAAGTGCAGTAGATGCAGGCAATGTCCTATACAACAGGCTTTAAAGAGAGAAAGGAGGGAAAGTGGCCTGAGGCAGAGCTTAAAAAGCCAACCAAACATCCCCTGCACCCATCCTATGCTTACCTGAAAAAAATATTGGTTGTTTAGGTTAAATTGGTGCTGGTCTGTGGCTACGCTTACTCTGAACTATTTAAAGAGAACCTAAAACCAGAAATCAAAGTCAGTGACCTGACCTGAATGAGGAAAAATGAAATTCATGCAGTAAGTTACTGAATAAAGAGTCAGAGCTCACCAGCACATATGCAAATGTTTAGAAATCAATACAGCTCAAGCCAGAGCGGTAAATAAAGATGAGCACTGCAGTCAGCTCTTGTATCATTTAAGCATCTGGTCTGCTACAGTTAATGCCAAATTTAGTTCATGTAAAATAGATGGAAATGAATATCTGTTGAAAAAAAGACTAAAAAGTGAATATCTGCTAAATGGGATGTTGCTGCGGCAGAGTGACAAGAAAAGAGATTTCAGCATTATTGTGCAGAAATCCCCAAAGCCAACAGCATTTTCTGCAGCTGCAGTCGGGTTAATAAACAGGATTCCAACATCCTTGTAGAAGAATTGCAGTCAGTGCTTCAGGAAAATGTGTTTCCCCCATTTGAGAGCCTGGCTAAGCCATATCTATTCTGTTTTGTCTAATTCCAGTCAGTGTTCTAAACAGGCAGTTTCTCATCCAGAGCAAAAAGCAGTGCTTGCACAGTGTCTGTCTCAGAGAAAGATTTTCCTTTCTGCTCCACACAATGTCACATCAGCTCTAACATGGATCTGAGCAGAAGGGATATGAGCACTTGAGTGTGTGGTGCTCTCAAGCAGGTGGGCAGGCAAGCAACAGGGCTGAGCCAGGAGGCAAAAGAGAATTTGCCATTATCTGTAGAGAGTGTAGTAATTTCTCCCATCATCTCCTCTCTTTCTCCCATCACCTCCTCTCTTTCTTCCTCCCATCATCTCCTCTCTTTCTTCCGCCCATCATCTCCTCTCTTTCTTCCTCCCATCGTCTCCTCTCTTTCTTCCTCCCATCGTCTCCTCTCTTTCTTCCTCCCATCGTCTCCTCTCTTTCTTCCTCCCATCGTCTCCTCTCTTTCTTCCTCCCATCGTCTCCTCTCTTTCTTCCTCCCATCGTCTCCTCTCTTTCTTCCTCCCATCGTCTCCTCTCTTTCTTCCTCCCATCGTCTCCTCTCTTCCTCCCATCGTCTCCTCTCTTTCTTCCTCCCATCGTCTCCTCTCTTCTCCTCCCATCGTCTCCTCTCTTTCTTCCTCCCATCTCTCCTCTCTTTCTTCCTCCCATCGTCTCCTCTCTTCTTCCTCCCATCGTCTCCTCTCTTTCTTCCTCCCATCTCTCCTCTCTTTCTTCCTCCCATCGTCTCCTCTCTTTCTTCCTCCCATCGTCTCCTCTCTTTCTTCCTCCCATCGTCTCCTCTCTTTCTTCCTCCCATCATCTCCTTTCTTCCTCCCATCATCTCCTCTCTTCCTCCCATCATCTCCTCTCTTTCTTCCTCCCATCATCTCCTCTCTTTCTTCCTCCCATCATCTCCTCTTTCTTCCTCCCATCATCTCCTCTCTTCTTCCTCCCATCATCTCCTCTCTTTCTTCCTCCCATCATCTCCTCTCTTTCTTCCTCCCATCATCTCCTCTCTTTCTTCCTCCCATCATCTCCTCTCTTTCTTCCTCCCATCATCTCCTCTCTTTCTTCCTCCCATCATCTCCTCTCTTCCTCCTTACCACCAATCCTTTAAAGAGGTCACAAGTTTGGAACTGAAACAGTCACATTTTATCCCTGCAGTTTCTCCTTGGGACATGAGGAAAAGATGAAGTCTCAGGTCTGGACTTCAGCAGATGACAAGCATCCCTTTGGCAATATTTACGGCAGAAGTAGTTTCTGTGGGTTAGTTTTGCACTACTTGCAAGTTTACAATTCACAAGTTCAAGAGTTTGTAGTAATGGCTGTTGGAGTCTTCCTTGTGTCTGGATGAAGTTGTCCACATTCTATGATTTGCACCTTTGTTATAAAACTTCAGAGTAGTTTCCTGCCTCTCTTGTGTTGGCTGTCTACTACTATTCAAAACGATTTTCAAGGGAGAATTATTCATGCTGTCCAAAATACCGTTGTGCATGGTGACTGAGATTTTCTGCTTCCTCCTTCTTCCCTGCTTTTGGTATCTTTTCAGTGGGAGCTTGTTATTTAGGTGATCTTTTGCAAGCTTAACATGTCATCATGCCTGCCAAGGAGGAATGGGACTCAGCCTCTTTTCATCTCCTACATCTTCCAGGTTTGGAAGCACTGCTGCAGCTAGTCTTTTAGTTCATGCTCCTGCTGACAGTGTACAATTAACTTGTTCAGGCAGCAGCTGAATCCTAGAGGAAAGGAAATCCTGCTTTAAATAAGGGTTGTCCCTGTTAGAAAGACTGGCCTGTTGAAGTAATTTCAGAGTGGAAGTAGCAGAAGAGGTTCTGATAGACCAGATGACTTAGAAGTAGTTGAGCTGTGATTTGTGAGTACTTTCCTACTTTAAAAAGGTTCTATTGGGATGCAAGGCCAGGTCTGTGCCAGTCTGTACTCTGCTTTACTCTCTCTGGGCTTGTTGTTCATCTTCATTAAAGTTCATCTTATGGTAAGGTTTGGTTTTGTCTTAGTTTGGTTTTAATTCCAATATATCAGAGACCATTTCATATTATCCAGGACTAAGACAATCAGCTTCTGATTAATTCCTCAGTTTAATTTTTCTGAAGCTTATGTATTTTGACATGGAGGAGACAGCCTCTGAGCAGTCAAAGGTGCCATGCTCTGTGCCATCTTCTCCTAACCTGTGGGTGGGTGACTTCACGGACAAGTTGGTCTCCTGGTTACCAACAGGTTGTGTTATGTGTTGTGGCAGGCAGGCAAGGCTAATCTAGGTGTGACCTTAAAAGTCCTCACTGAGAAGGTTTCTGTGCAAACCTTTCTTCTTGTCATGGCTCTTCTCTAGTGCCTCATAATATCTTTTTTTCTCCCCAGTTCTTCTGGAAGAGAATAAGCTGGACTGTGGATTCTTATAGATAGTATTTTGCCTTCCAATTTACATATTTGGTTGTTCATACTGCACTCAAAACTTAATTTAGAGCTTAAAATTTGTCCATCAGTGATATGTGTATTTATCAAAGCTTCAGTGGGCTTTGGGGAAAAGCTATGATGCATATTAGAAAGATATGATGTTAGCTTTATTGCAGGATTGTACCACTGAAATTGCCACCCCTTACATCTGTGGCTATCACTAAATGTGCAAAAGGCCAAGCTGTAACTAAACAGTTCTGTATCTCTGTTGGGGACATGCCAGTGGAGTCAATGGTGAAGACAACAACATGTAATAGCCTTCTGGGCTTGAAGGCATTATGCCTTGAACTGAGCTGCCAACTCAGATGCTTATTTGGGTGAGCAGTCATTGGAGTTTCAGTCATTTGAGCTGATATTTCTTATTTTCACCAGACCTGCAGAATGTTCTTTTTTGTTACTTGTAGTGCATCTGCACTGACAGTTTGTGAAGTTCATGTACATGTAATGTCTTTGCTACAAAATGTCTTGAAGAGCTGCAGTCGTTGAAGTGAATGATCCATTTGTAAGTGCTAGAAATAGTGAGATGGGATCTTTACTCTGAATTTTACAGGTGAAGTCCTTTCATAATTTGTAAGCTGAAAGTTATCATTTGAAACTTTATAAGGACCATTGTTTTCTATCAGTTCTGGTCACCTTTTAGTCATCAGAATCTGCTTTCAGACTTGCTTTACTCTTACTGTGTCATATGCATGATGACACAGTGACTTTGTCCATGATGTCTTCCAAAAATTATTTCTTTTTCTTTAAATTTATGCACAGTTTTTAGATGTTGCAGGTTGGTTCTTCTGTTTTGGATTCTTCTGCCTTTTGAAGTCAGCAGGCACTTCTCTTTGATTTTCTGGCCAGAATTCTTGTGTGGCCAACAGTATTTCCTTTTCCTGATGACTGTTTTTCAATCAGATTGAGAGTATGTAGGGGTGTTCTCATTTTTCTAGGTGTATTTGCAGTTTCTGCTTCTTCCTCACTTTTGCACATTCCAACTTGATTTTTTTTTTGTTTGTTTGTTTTGTTTGATTTGCTTTCTTCTTCCTCTGCTCCTTTCTGCTTTGCATTGCATCCAGAAACGTTTGGAAAAGAGAAATACAATACAACTGTTCCTTCCCTTGCATGGAGTTTGTGCAAAGCTTCAGATCTGATCAACTTTGATCCAAGGTGCTTAGAGGGCTGGAGCACCTCTCTTATGTGTTCAAGGCCAGGTTGGAGGGGGCTTTGAGCAACCTGGTTGAGTGGAAGGTGTCCCTGCCCATGGTCTGGGTGTTGGAATTCGATGACCTTTAGGGTCTCTTCCCACCCAAACCATTCTATGAAGTTTCTCCCTCCTCTTAAGGCCAAACTGGTGTTCCCTCTCTTTAGAAAGGGTTTAACAGATTGCATTCAAAATGCTATTCAAAGCATTCAAAGCCATCTCTCATTTGGGTCTGGGGTGCTTTGTCCTCTCACATCTCATTTAGGGTGTGCTCACCAAGCAGAGCAGTGTTCAGTCCTGTCTGTTGTGACACCTGAATCGGTGCCTTGCTGCCAGCCAAGGACTTCCACAATCCATTTATGTAAAATAAAATCTTCCTAATGAGGACTGATTCCTTCTCCTTCCTTGTGGGGCATCCTTCCTTCTGTGTGCAGTAGCTCAGTGGCTGGAAGACAGGTTGGTAGGCTTCTGTTTCTGAGAGAAAGCTTTAGATTGGATTTGCAGCCCCATATTGCAGCTCCCTTGCTCTCAGGATATCATCATTACTTTGCCACAGTTATAGGTTTTATGTGGATTGGCAGCAGCTTTTACATGCAGGCTGAATTTCGTAGAGACCTAACTTTAAATGCACAGAATGAGAAAAATGCCTCTCTTGCAAGGCTCCTGCTGAGCTGATAACAGTCTACAGGAAGACATCTATTTAAACAGAAATAAACATGCCTTAGGATGCTTGGATCCTATTTTCAGCTTTATTAAGCTATTTTCAGCTTTATTAAGAATGCTGTGTTTAATTTTTCCAGCATTTCCAGCCCCATTAATTTAGTTTACACTGCATTTGGATCAATTAGTGCTCTTGATGATAATGCACTATTTGCCTCTGCCTATTTAAAACAAGAGAAACAACAGGATGGATTTTCAGTGTATTAAAGAATCTGGAGTTCCTCCAAAGACTCTGATCAGTCCAAATGGTAAATCTCAGAGGCTGGCCAAGTGGAAAGAAAAATTCTTTGCTGGGTAACTGTTTAGTGGATCCTTTTTTTCTCCCTCCAATGACTTCTCAAACTGATTCTTCTAATTCTTCCCCCAATCTGCATGTTCTCATGAAGACTGCACTTAACAATACACAAAAGGAATAATGATAGAGGCAGAGCCACAGAATGTTCAGCAAAAAAAGATGAAAGGGAAAAAAAGAACAACAAAGTGCTTCAAAACCACAAGGAAATACTTCCTGATGTGTTGGCACTGCTGTTATAAACCAGTTGAGGTTGCATTCCCCTTTCTTTTTTGTCAGTAAGCATCTTTACATTTTCTTCTTGGAGGTTAAAACACCCAGGGATCAGGACAGTAAGTGAAGGCAGTAAGTGAAGGCAGCCTCTCCAAACTGCACTGTGTGATCATGCTCCACACATAATCAGAATGCTAATATCTTAAATTCCTGCTTCACTGGATCTCTGTGACCTGCTAGATGTCACAAAAATTCTTCTAAATTTTCATGTTTCACTTCTATTTTAGAGAAGACCTTGCTGTAAAAGACAAACACGAGACTTGAAATTTATTACAAGACTTCTCAAGTACCAAAGGATGCATTTAGTATTGTTTCAGGTCCTAGTAAGAATTATTCCTGCCCTCTGCTCAAGAGCATTGGCAGCATCAAATTGCTGTTCTTGATATAAAGCAATGCTTTCTACAGTTGTATTTGGGACATCCACATTACTGAAGAGCCAAGATGCAGGATGTGAATTTTAGCTGGCAGAGTCTAAGAGACTAAGATGATACAACTTGGAGAAACTACTTCTATTTATCTTTGCTGCAAAATTGTTTTGGAAGTTGTCATATTGTATTACTGCACCGTGATCTTTTGCTTTTACATGAGTGAATAGTATCACATTTTGCCTGGATGTTTTGAGTGGTTATTGTTCCCATGGGATACCTTGTTTATTTGTCTTCCTTCTGGTCTGTCACAACGTTTTTAGTTTGATGCAGATTACTTACAAGTTTGCACATGATGAGTCTTGTAATCTCATTTCCTTCACCAAACTTCATATGCAGCTCTGAGAAATATTCCCATTTCACTGAAGTACCTCCTCAGTGCCACAATATAGATAAAAGTAGATATAAGTCACCGTAAAAATTGTGTTTTGATGCTGGATTTGTTGATTTATTCAACAATAACAAAATACAAAGCAATAGGTGAACAACCTAGGCTGAATTCCCTTGAGTACCTAACTGATACAGAAGAATCTTATTCCTTCATGCCTCTTTTGGAAACAACAACAAAAAAAAAATCAATTCTTCCTTAAGTAGGTTGGTTCAGCTTCTTAATGTCTTAAATGAGTATTTAAATGCCCTGATCTTGGTCAATTAAGTAAGTGGCTGTGGATGCTGAAAAAGCAGAGGTAGCTTTTAAATGGAAATAGCAAAATCCTGGTGTTATTTATATCTGACACTCCATCAGTGCACTGTCTTTACCTTACCCCATGGTTTTTGATGTTCTGCCAGCCCTGGAGAATTGCTGTGGTGGTAAGGTGCCACATAGACCACAACTGAAGAGGCTGATTGTGGATAGATGTGACAACTGTGGCAATTTGCTACAGCCATGGCAGTCTGAGGAAGCCTGCCCTGTTGCAGTCCACTGCTCTGTGGATGAATAGATGACTTCAGACTGAGCTGCCTTTCAGAGCAGAGCAACCACAAACCCTTTGGGTTGTGCACTCCTGAGCAGTAAATTTCTCTCTGTAAAGGTTCGGCACCGATGTCCATTACTTTCCTTAAGCTCCTTTAGTGCCTGACTGCTCTTAAGGTGTCTCTGAAGCTTTATCTTCTCCAGGCTGAACAGCCCCAATTCTCTCAGCCTTTCACCATAGGAGGTGGTTCTCCAGCTGTGTGATCATCTTTGTGGCCCTCCTCTGAACTGGCTTCAGCACTTCCACGTCCTTCTTGTGCTGCAGGCACCGGAATTGGGCGCAGTGCTTCAGGTGGGGTCTCACAAGAGTAGAGTGGGAGAATCACCTCCCTTGTCCTGCTGGTCACACTGCTTTTGATGCAGCCCAGGACATGGGCTGTTCTCAGTGTACAGTATACATCTGTATTACTACTATACCTGCAGCAATACTTGTTTGCTCTTAATGACTGGTTACATATGTGCTAGGAGGTCTATTTCCAGTCACAATACAATAGTACTCACAGTGTAGAATGCACATAGTAATTTTGCTGGAGATTTTGTAAGGAAAAAACAGAAAACAGTAACAACATAACAACAGTGTGCATAAAGTTTCAGAGAGCATTTCTTCTCCATGATTTGACTTGTTTGAGCATCTTTTCTCCACAAGTTGACTTCTTTTGTCTGTCTGCTGTAGAGATGACCACTTGTTTGCTGCTCAGAGAAGCCACACTTTTCTGGTTTTAAAGGTTAAACTTTATTTGACTCAAAAAGTATCTTGAAACAGAAATGGCTTTATGTACTCAGCCAATTGTGTGAGGACATTGGAACCTTAAGATTTCAGGGGTATTATTGTATTTTCACTTGAATGGAGAAGAAGTGATTTCAAAAGGTTCCTTTACCCTGCCGACGTTAGTATGGCGAGGCAATAGAATATTGAAGTACTTGTGCTGCTGCTGCTTTAATTTTACTTTCTACCTGGTATTATTAGGTATGTTTTCAGCTTAACACATGTGGAATTGGAAGCATGAATATCTTCATAGGAAATAAAACTGTTGTGTCTGATACATGCCTCCATACTACACACCTCTGTCTTGTCCTTGGCATGAGAAGTCTGCTTTGGTGTTAAGCAGGCTGTCATTTTGAATTATGCTTAGGGTGCACTGATTTCCAGTGAGAGAGATGAAGGCTGGGTATGGCTGGGTATTATGACAGAATATCCTACAGTGCATCATACTGATGATGATTTTCTGTTGCATTTCTCATACCTGATGAATGACATTTTAATATGGACATGAGTACCAATCCTTTGTACTATTGCATAGCCAAGTGCTTTCTCTTCCAGCATCATGTACACTGGATAGATAAACATGACCTGAAGTAGTTTAGTTTCCTTTTTAGTCCAGATTCTGCTTGCTCACAGTGTTGAAATATTTGAAGATGCCTTTGTATCAATGCAGCAATCTAATAATTTTTTGTTTATCTTCACCTCTTTCCTCTGTAGCCGTTTGTTGCTGCTTGACTCCCTGTATTTTAGGTGCATTAATCATCACAGAAGTCACTTTTACTCTGTGACCTGTTTCAAGGAACACATGCCTTGTGGCATTCACTTGCTGCTCCTTTTAAGCTGGTACTTGTAGACAGATGTCTTAGTTTAAAGAGTAGATAGAAATAGTTTTACTCCCAAAAGAAGTAAAATAAAGAGGATCTCATTGAATTGGAGATAAATACAGAATTATATTCAAAAATATTCAGGAAACTACAGAACATCTGAATCCTTAACACCTAATACATATACAGAAAACATGAAAACCCACCAAAAACCTTCCCCTCAACCAGACTAAACCACAAATTCCAGTGCTCTATTTCTTGCCCATCCCATTATGCCTAAGCAGGCCAGGATTGGGCAGGGAAAATTAGTTAGGTCTCTGAAGGCCACAAACAGGACTCCCCCTCCATGTTACCAGATAAGGAACTCCCTCCAAAGAGCTGAAAGGAGGGAGAAAAGAGACCAAGTTGGCCTTGCTGCCAACTTAGAAAGAGATAGCAGAATTCTGGCATTGAATAACAACATTACA
The DNA here is from genome assembly GCF_027791375.1 of Indicator indicator. NCBI lineage: Eukaryota > Metazoa > Chordata > Aves > Piciformes > Indicatoridae > Indicator > Indicator indicator. Next base: position 3,991,316 of record NC_072030.1, read on the forward strand.
ATTTTCCAGCCCATCCCTGGACATTTCTGGTCCTCCTGGAGGACTCAACTCTATGGTTTTTTGTTTGTTTGTTTGTTTTTTATTAAAGGCCTCAAACTACCACAGTAGAATATGTTTTTTCTGAAACTTTTTTTTTAGAACACAGGTTTTAGTGAAACCTGTTGGTTTGACATGAGGGGGTTAAGATAGTTTGTGTTTTACAAAGTCGGAAGCTCTTCATTTAGGTTGCAGAATCTAAGAGGATACTCAGGGATACTGAGAACAGAAACATCTGTGTACAGAAAGAGTAACTGGTTCCAAAATTAATTCCCTCCCCTTTGTAGTAACCAGTCACAGCAAGCACCTGGAATACAGATTCACAGATTGCTTCAGGTTGGAAGGGACCATCAAAGGTTCTCCAACCCCCCTGCAGTTAGCAGGGACATCTCCAACTACATCAGGCTGCCCAGGGCCACATCAAGTCTGATCTTGAATATCTCCAGGGACAGGGCACATCCCTGGGCAACCTATGCCAGTATTTCACCACCCTCATTGTAAAGAACTTGTTCCTTATGTCCAGCCTAAATCTACCCTGCTCCAGATTCAAACCATTGCCCCTCATCCCATCCCTTCAGGCCTTTGGAAACAGCCCCTCTGCAACTTTCTTGTAGGTGCTCTTCAGATATTGAAATGTAGTTATAAGGTCCCCCTGGAGCCTTCTCTGGGCTCCACAACCCCAACTCTCTCATCCTGTCTTCATAGGGATTATCTTTGTGGCCTCCTTTGGACTTGCTCCAACAGGTCCATGTGTCTCTTGTGTTGAGGGCACCAGAGCTGGACACACTACTCCAGGTGAGGTCTCACCAGAGGAAAGTGGCAGAATCACCTCTCTCCATCTTCTGGCCATGCTTCTTTTGACACAGCCTAGGATGACATTGGCCTTCTGGGCTGTAAGTGTGCATTGTTGGCTCATGTCCAGCATCTCATCCACCAGTACCCCTCATAATAGCTAACAATTAAATGAATCTTACCTTCTTTCATACCACAATTTACATAGGAAAGAATTTCCACAAATCAGGTCATGTAACTGTGACTTTGTCTGCTTTAGATCACTTCTTAAGCCTTATTGTTAGTCTGATGTCTGCCAGGGACTGCTCAGTGATAAGACTGCGAGGTGGCTGTGGTGGATCCCCAGAACATTCATCTCTGGGAGCTGTGAAACATGCACACATGGTTTTCCTTGAGTTTAACAAGGAAATACTGCAATTAAATTGGATTCTTCCTGTTCTAAAATTTTCCAACCTAGAGCAAAAATATTCCTTTTTTTTTTTTTTTTTTTTTTTTTTTTTTTTTTTTGGTTGGGTTGTGATTAAATGGGATGTGCAATCCAGATTTGGGAAGGGGGCCAACCTCTTCCAAGCCGAAGGCTGAACTTCATTTAATATTAGATTTTATTTAAATTCTTAGCTACCAACACTCTTGTAATTCTTAAGCACTTTGGGATCTGTAGCTGAGAGACTTTTTGTGTGTAACCACTAAATGTATGCAAGGATATAAGCTGAGAGACTTTTTGTGTGTAACCACCAAATGTATGCAAGGATATAAGCTGAGAGACTTTTTGTGTGTAACCACCAAATGTATGCAAGGATATATATGCTGTGTACATGATCAGGTCTGCTAAGAGCAGGCAAATCTATTTGTTATTATGCAGGGAAGAGTGATGTTATGAGCAAGCAGAAGTGTGTGCTACAACAAACATAAATGTCATAGCATTGCCAGTTTCCCACACAGCATTTAATGGCTATGAAGCAGTTTTAGTCATGAGATCAGAGAACTGATACATCTGTTAAGAGCAATGCATTTTATGCACCATAAAATTAAATGTTGCATTGCCAAACGTTATAGCAAGAATTCTTGTAGACAATTTTTGCAAACTAAACATTGTAAAATGATATTGTGTGAAGGTGGTGCTGGAAATCTGTTTTGAAAACATATTCCAGTAGGAGCATGCACTGTACTTGATGGAAGGATTACAGCTGCCATTTATGGTGCTTTATTGTTTCTTACATTAGGAATATGCTGTGTGTTGTTAGCAGCCTAAAGCATGAGAAGGATATTTCATGTTTATGCCGAACCTTATCACTCTAAATGAATCCCAAGTACTAAAAAAAAAAAAAAAAAAGTATATGGCATATGTTCTGTGGTGCTACTCAAGTGCTGCTCTCAGGTTATGAGGCAAACAAACACTGTCTGGAAGGCTTTGTGAGCATCAGGAGAGAAAATTTTGGCCAGACATGCCAAGTTTGAAGTACTGCACATTTGAAAAGTCCCAGTACCTTGAGGAAGGCTCAAGCAAGGGGTAGAAATTTGTCATTGCTTTGATTTCCTGAAGCACACAAAGCTGGGATGGGGCCCACACGGCAAAATACGGCGTGCAGTGATGCAGAGGCATGGAAGTGAGATTTGTGGCTGAGGTGGCATTGCTCTGTGAGGAGCAACTGAGCATCCATATTTCATCTTCCTTTCCCCTTACCATTCCCTCTACTACCCACTGAGTTCTCTATAGAAAAAAGTCGCAGAGAGGGGAATAGGTGGCTGGAACTTAAGTCAGTGTTGTGCATGCTTTCTGGATATTAGCTGGAACGTTTGCACGATTACATGTGTGTGTAAGGACACAAGTCAGCAGTATGGCCTTAAAAGCTGTGAGAGACACACTCCTTAGAGTCTTGCAGCTCAAGAATTTAGGGGGTAAATTCTTAGGCACGGCATAAATTGATACAGGCTTACTAATTGACATGAGCAGAAAGTATGGCCCCTTGAGTTTTTGACACGCTCTTGGCACACTCAAAGGTTATGCACACAAAGATTGTATTTGCTTTTCTGCTCTTACTTGTTAAATGTGTTCTTTATTAATCTATGTTTCTGTAGTTAAGTCTGTTCTGAAGAACTGCCTGGCAGGTTCAGGTTCTTAATGCGTCTTCCTCGCTGGGGGGTTGTAAGGCTTAATTGTTCATAATGTGTAAAAGCTTGAGATGAAAGGATTTATGTGAAAGCAATGCATTATGGTGATTATAAGGCTGATGGTGATGCATATCACACCTGCTGTCACACCAGCTTGAGCAAAAGCAGTCTCTGCCTTTAGACTGAAATTTCTGTATAATGCTGAGAACAACCTCACTTTTCAGTGCTTCTTTTTTTCTCTATTGAAAAATCTGGTGGCTCTCTCATATAAGTCAAAATATTTGAGTGTATTCTCTTCTGGATGAGCCTTGCACTTCAGGGTAAAACTTAATTGCTGAGATTGTTTTATGTAAATACAGATGTTGAGATGAAAATAAAACCATAGAATAGTTTGGGTTGGAAGGGACCTCCAAAGTCATCTAGTCCAACCCCAGAGACATCCTCCACTAGAGCCTGCCTTTGGATATCTCCAGGGATGGGGCCTCAGCTACCTCCCTAGGCAACCTTTTCCAGTGTTCCAGCACCCTCACAGTGCAGAACTTGTTTTTAACATCCAGTCTAAATCTCCTCTAATTTCAAACCATTGCCCTTCATCCTATCACTGCAGTCCTTTGGAAACAGTCCCTCTGCAGCCTTCTTGTAGCCTGCTTCAGCTACTGGGAGGCCATTATTAGGACCCCTGGAGCCTTCTCTTCTCCAGGCTGCTCAACTCCAGCTGCCTCAGCCTGTCCTCGTAGCAGAGGTATTCCAGCCCCCTGATCATATTTGTGGCCCTCCCTCTGGACCTGCTCCAGAGGCCTCAGCACAGGAAGGACATGTCTTTTGCTGCTGGGAAAATGAAAATAATTTGTAAACATCTACCTTTTCCTTTTTATTTTTTTTTCTTTTTTCTTTCTTTTTTTTTTTTTTAAGACTCTGCTTTTGTGTTAATATTTGAGCTACTGAAAAGCTTCTTAATTTAAAATGCAGATAAGAACTGAGATTGTGTCCTATTAACAGCTATTTGCATTCTCTTTTTTATACAACAAATACCAAGGTCAGAAGTGTAGAAGAGTTCAAAAGTTATCCAGACCTAAGAGAATCCATTATTTAGTGTGACATGCCTTAGCAGTGTGTTCGAATCTCTTCCCCATCTCTCCAACCCCTATTCATTGTTTTCTTTGTTATTCTTTCCCTTATATAAATTTGATTTGAATGGGAAAGGACACTCTGGGGCATTGCTGATGGTTTACAGGGCTTTTCATCCCTTGATTGCCTTCTCAGTAGTGTCTTTAGTGAATTCAGACCTTTATCTGTTAGAGGCTGCAAGGTAAACTAGATTCTGCAAATTGAGACTAACTCTTAATTCTGTTCCTTAATGGGGAAAGGTCTCTATCAAACATGGCATCTTTCTCATTAAAGAATGGGGGCTGGACAGGTATTGTGGATGAGCTCTGAAAGCTTCAGTACTGAAGTCTTTCCTGTTGTGTAGTCAGAGGACTCTGATCTCTGGAACTGACAATTCCCATCCTTCTGGTGTTGGTCAATAGAATGGAATTGTGCTTTGAACAAGGCTTTTTGTTTTGGGTGGAGTGCCTTGGCAGAATGATTTAAAAGGTGATGCAAAAGGCTGTTAGGGTTTTCAGAGACACCACTGTAGCACTTACTTGCAGCCTACTGTATGTATAACGTTAAGACAAAAGAGAAACCTAAATTTTAGTGTGCTCCTTTAAAGGTACACTGCTTATGGTCTCTTAATGCCTTTGGAAGTTATTTGTCATTACACATCCTTCAACCAGACCAAAAAATCCCACTGCCATTTTATTTCCAGCTTTATTCTCCCTCCCAGCAATGTCACATTCAGATAGATGAATGCTATCAATAATTCCTTAATTTACTATTGCCTTTTTTGTGCAGCTATCAAAACGAGGATTTATTTTCCTTTTCAATTGTTGTGCTTGCAATAAGGTACCAGCAACCTTTAAAAAAAAAAAAAAAAGTTGCTGAATATAACACTTCAGAGTCTGTGACTGCAGGCAAGCAGCATACTCGCTTCCAGCCACCACTGAAAATGCTTTCTTAAAGCTTCTATACAATTTCAACAGACAGAGTTCCTCATACAAAGAATTACCACAAAATTAGGGTTTATTAACATTTTAAGCATGTTTGGTTTTGGGTTTTTTTGACAACTTATTCAACATTGTGGTGTTTTTAACCACACAGGATTTATTGGAGGATGCTAGGTGGCTTTTCATTGAGCTATACAGAGTCAATCTTTCAAACTGAGGCAGAATGTTTCTTACAGGTAAATAAGACTCATGTTTTATTGGTGAAGGTGTCTATCAGTGCTACAGGGCAAAGCAGGAAGACTGAATCTAAAGACTTGAACGCCCCTTAGATCAGGGTAGACTCCAGCTAGTCTTGTGCTGAACGCATCTGTGGAGTGCATTTGTATGGAGTTAAAGGCTGAGATCAAAGAACTGTAAAACACAGCTAGGAAACTATTTTTCCCTTGTCTGAATATTCTGTGTACTGTACTGAAGTTAAAGAGACCTAAGATTGCATCCACTGCTCATTGAATTTGGGCTTTTTCCAGTGAGTTCAATGGGATTGGAATCAAGGTCTTTCGAAAGTTGTGATAATAGATCAGGCAAGGAAAAAGATGTTTCTATTGTGCTTCTGGAACATGCTTCTTTAGCCTTAAATTAAGATTGATTAAGCATAACTGATTTCTAAAGAAACTGTGAGCCACAGCACTGCAGCTAAGTGGAAGCAGGTCAGAAGTTTCACATCCTCCCTTTCTTGCTTTGTGATGATTACAGGTTTTTCAATAAAGTGTTTTTCTCTCCTGATTTGTTTTAGTAACTCCAGTGAATTTAAAGTACATGAAGCTTTAATTTATGTGTTATGCCTCCAAAGAGGAATTATTCTATACCCATTTTGTTTAAAAAAGAAAAAAAAACAACAAACAAAACCCAACAATCAAACAAAAGAAAATGGAAGCGTAATAAGCAGATGGATGCAATGCAAAGTAAAACTCCAGTAATATGACATGTCATGTCATTTCTCAAAGTAAATGTGGTTTGGTTTTACAGTTTTCACTGTTGGCTTGAATTTTGGATGATGAATGTTCAGTTGGCTTTTGGAAGGAGCGTTCTGCCCTATTTTGTCACGCTCAGTATTAGGTTAGCTGGGCAGACAGCTGCGGCTGACTTCAAAATGGTGCACTAAAAATATTGCAGAGTCTAGCCTTGAGGAAGCAGGGCAGTAAAATGGCAACAAGAATATTTAGAGCAGATTCATCTGGGGATGTGGGAGAGAGATGCTTTCAAAAGTGTAATATATCACAGGGCAAATTTTATTATATTACTTTTGTCTCTTAGTGCCTCTGTTGCTCTTTTTTGTATGCATCTTAGAAAATTGTCACATATCTGTCCTCAGAGATATAAAATAAGCTTGACATCAGCAAGTGTTTCATATATGTCTTTTTACCAATAAAGTAGAATGGGGAAATTCTGTCCATGCAGTGTGTCTTCTGAATTAAAGTAATGAAATATAGCTTGTTTGTACATGAGGTAAGATTTTTGAGGTGAAAATGTATCGATCGAGGTGCATAGCTTATGCATTCAAAAGTCAGTTCCATTATTGGGGTAATACAAAGGAAATGATTAGTGTTTATCACTGTGATTCATTGAACTAATTTTAAGGAGCTGATGGTTCATTTTTCAAAAAAATTCAGCATTTCCAGCCAAAGAGCACTTGAGCCCACCCTGAAAGCACCCAGATGAATGGCCTGCTCCTTGACTACAAATGGCCACAACCTGATTACATGTCAGTCAAGGAAAACACCAAGAGAATTTGATATCATTATAACAGCAAAGAAAGGGCCCAGTGCTAGGGGGGGAACTAGGATTTCAGCATCTTGTGAGAAATCATGGAATCACAGAATGGTTTGGGCTGGAAGGGACCTCCAAAGGTCATCTAGTCCAATCCCCTCTAATCAGCAGGGACATTCTCCACTAGATCAGGCTGCTCAGGGACTTGTTGAGCCTGACCTTGAATATCTTCAGGGATGAAGCCTCAGCTACCTCCCTGGGCAACGTGTTGCAGTGTTCCAGCACCCTCGTGGGTGAAGAAATTGTTCCTAACATCCAATCTAAATCTTCTTTAATTTCAAACCATTACCCCTCAACCTATCATTCCAGGTCTTTGGAAACAGTCCCTCTTCAGCTTTCTTGTAGGCCCTCTTCAGGTACTGTCAGGCCACTTTTAGGTCTTTCTGGAGCCTTCTCCCTCAGACTGCACTCACAGCAGAGGTGCTCCAGCCTCTGATCATTTTTGTGGCCCTCCGTGGGGGGGAGCATTAGGTCCACGTCCTTCCTGTGTTGAGGGCTCCAGAGCTGGATGCAATACCCCAGATGAGATCTCACCAGAGCAAAGAGGCAGAATCAATTCTCCTCATCTGTTGGCCACACTGCTTTTGTTGCAGCGTAGGATGCCATGAACCTTCTGGGCTCATGTGCAGCATAAGCTCAGCCTTCCAAATTCACCTTAATTTTGTAAGTGTTATGTGACAGAGCACTGGATATTGAACAGATTTGCTGCCACAGCAGCTAAAATTGTCTAGTGCTGAGTTACAATGTAAGTTCATCACTTGGATAAATATATAGCATGCAAATATATGCACACACATACAATGCACATACACTATCTATGACTGTGTCTGTTCTCTTTAGCAGCATTAATCCTGATGTATTAATTATTCTTTATCATCCTTCCAGGTACTTTTCTGCCTTGCTTTTCCCCCTTCTTTATCCTCATGTTGCACTGCCTCCCAAATCTGAAATAATTCCTTCAGGCTATACTGAGTGCTTTAGAAAAAAAACCCATCTCCAAACCTTAATTCTGAGTTCATTGATCTTTGCTCAGACTGATCTCTAAGCAGTAGTTTTGTACTATTGGGATTTGGAATTGTCACTACACTAGACAGCCATTATGCTAATTACATTTATAAAGTACCTTTTATATGCAAAAATCTCTAGAAGTATAAATTGGAGATAGTACTTTACAATCTCTTGTTAGGAAACCTGAGATTTTATAGGCTCTTCCTGAATGGAACTAACCCTCACGTGCACCACCCATAAAAACTGAAGTATAAATTATGTTGGAAGCCACTCACAAAAGTGATCAACTGCCCAGCTAAGGGTTTGTCTTCCAGTCTCAGATGTGTTTGCATCCTGATTGCCAAACTGATCTGTGTTCCCCTTCCTGCTCCGACATGGGGGACAAAAATTTTCCAGGACGATTCTTTTGCCCAGAGTTCATTCCTGACAGATTTGTCCTTCTCTGACTCCAGCCAGCTGTAAAAGGACTCTGTGGTGGCATTTGGCAGACTTTGTATTAAATAAGTTGCACCCTGTATCCAAGGGATGTAGTTCACTGAACCAAGAAGAGTTTTGTGCTCTTATAGATGATAGCGTCACACTTGAGTACGGAGAATAAAAGAGCAAAACCTCTGCTGCTTCCTGATTTTGTTTGTGTGCTTTCTCCTTACTTTCTCAGCTGTCCTCTAAACCTGTTTCAGCAACTGGTATCATCTGATTGTTCTGGTAGTTGGCTCACATAGTTGGATTGTTATCAACTGCGACCTTGTGCGTACTTGGCTGAGTAAATTCAATCAGCTAATGAAATTGTGGTCTTTCCATCAATTGATTATCAAATTGCTCGTGTAGTTCAGCTAGCCTATCTCTTTCCAAAGCTGCACATTTTTGTTTACCCAGGCAGTCTGTGCCTTACACCCTCCTTGCCTATTTGAATGTCTCTTTTTTCACTTGACATGCATATAGTCTTTTGAGTCTGGCCAAATACCAGTGGGCTTCATGGACATTTTACTGACCACCCTGGTGAAAAGAAATCAGTAAAAAAGCATTCCAAAAGTACAAGAGAAGCTGGTATGACTTAGTCTCTTATGCTGCCCCATGTAGCAGTCTCTTGCTGGTTTAGAAGGTGAACAGAAGTGATGTCAAGAGGGGAGGGTGCTTGCTGAGGCAGTGACCAGGAGAAGCTGTGGTTTGCCTTTTGGGTAGGGAACCTACCTGCAGAGGTGCATTTAGTGTATTTAGGAAAGGTCTTTATATGATAAAGGCTTTTATTTTGGAGGAAGAAATCTGTTGGCATTACAGAGTTCTGTTCACTTTGGCAGAAGCCTCCTGAAATCAATCAAGTTTCTTTCTTTTACATATAGAATAAGACTCTTAATGATGGAGGTTTACCCACATAGACTTCACCCTAATGGTATCTTCACTTAATTTTCTGACAAAACTTTTATTGCAAATTCAGTAACCATTCTCCTTTTTAACAAGGCTGCCAGCCTGCAAATCATTCCAGAGACAGTATGTCTTTATGGGAATACATTAGCAAAATATGATCCAGCCCTGATTTATCTTTCCCATGTTAGCTTTCTCTGAGCAGGAGGGAGTCTGCAGTCAAGGTTTACAACTGCTTAGTCTTGTGGGTCTCTTGTAGGTACCGGTGGGTCTCTATGTGTCCCCTCCCCCAGCAAACAGAGGTTTGATTTTTTTGAAGGGTCTAAACCACAGTGGAAGTCTAGACCCCACAGCCCATAGGATGTGTAACAAAGCACAAGCAGCCAAGCAGTCATTTTCCTGAGTGCATGGGCACTCTAGTTCATTTGCTATTCAGTCACTGAGCTGCTCCCTGTTGGCTGCTCTTGTCCAGAAGGCATAGGTACAGAAGTGATGTAAAGATTTTCCTTAATTAATCTCTTCTGCTGAGGGTGTAAAGGAAAAGGCTCATTGTTGGAAATGAATGAATTTTGATAAAATATACTGAAAGGCTTCAAACAGAGGCAGAGCTGTTAGGTAAAATAGTTCTGATAAGTGAAATTTGGTAAAATTCCTGGCAGTCGAAACTGAGTTCCTATTATTAGATGTATTGAGCATTCTTAAAATTCAGAGCAGTGCTGTCAGTACTGCATATAATACAGAGAGCTCTTTTTCTAGCAGTTAAGGACAGTAGTAGCCTTTAGACAAACAGTTTTGATTTTGTAGCTGTATTCTGAGATTCGTCATTTTGATGTTCCTACTTCCTGCAAGGCTACAATGCAAGAACTGGAGGGTATGTAGAAGGACCATCTGAGGAACAGCAGGATAATTCTGGCACTCTTCCTTGGGGTGTTCTTGTCTTTCATAAAAATGGAAGAATGAACCATCTCCCTCAAATCCACCAAAGCCTGAGCAACAAAGGCAAGCACAGTTGGTTTGCATTGCAGAGGAATTTTCAACTCATGCAAAACTTTAAAAAGAGAGTTGAATTATTTCCTTCTGCACCTGTTGTCCAGCTTCTTCCTCACCTTTATCCTCCAACATCCATATAACAACTAGTGCCTGGGTGACTCCTCATGCCCTGGGCAGTAGAGTCCCTTCTCAGAAGAACCTCCTCAGGGTGTCCCTGCCTTGAAAATGTTGGGGTTTTTAAGTTGCTAAGATGTGACACATAAAGGACAGAGGAATTTCCAAATGCTGGATAAGGAAGTGCTAGCCTATTAGGATACACCTGTAGGAGGTGTATTTTGATACAGATCTGAGGAAGGAGTAGAAAGATAGAGGGCTTTGAGCCATGGCAGGCATCCCAGTCTTTCCCTCCCAGATGTGAATGTCATGCTTGGCTGTCCCTGTAGATGTCAAGACCTGGCTGCTGTGCTGACATAACACAGTTTTTGTACAAATGGGAAAATCTTTTACATGACCAGCCCTGTCTCATAAACCTTTCTCTGTTAGTAATCTTAAAGCAGAAGCCAACATCACCTTACTGTGCAGATCTAGGAATAGGATTTGTTGTTTGAAGCAGATATTTCGCAGTGGTAAGCTGCTAGCCCTGATTTGGGTGCCAAAGAAAGTGAGAGCTTTAACTGAGGCTGTCTTGTCTGCCTGTCCCTATCACCTCTACCAGCTTACAGTGCACATGCATGATTGTTGTAGACAATAAAGACTTTAAGAGCCCCATGTAGTTCTTTCCCAATGCAATATGGCATATATTGTGGATAAACTATCTGCCTTTTAGCCAATAATTTCCTTTTCATGCCCTATGTACTCTGCCACAAATTCTAGCTCTTCTGATGTCGTGCAGCAGTGTATTACTACTTCACTGAAATCTCTGCTTACTCTCAATTTCAAATCAGAAAAAAACATAGCTGAAGAATTTAACTTGCACCTTCATGACAATGCTGAGACTAGACATAAGCAAAGATTCTTTCAGGAGCTCCAGAGGGCATCTTTCGAGTCTCATCACGCATTTTCCAGCTTTGTCTCATACTAGTACTTTCAGCTTGCTGCACAGGCATCCTTTTCTACAAACACTTATGCAAAATATTGCAAAATGCTACTCTTCAACCATGTTCCTGTTTCAAACAGTAGAGGCCAGGAGAAGTTGATTGGTTTCAAAACAGATATATTTCAGAAGACTCCCATATGAAGTGTGTGCATTGATGAGCAGGGAGTAGTCCTGGCTGGGCTTTCTCCACACCAGGGCCTTGCACTAGATGCAGGAACATTTATGACCTGCTGCCATCTTCTCTAAACCACTTCAGCATGCTTCTCCCCATGGTCCCTCCATAAAACACTATGGTGTGCTACGAATGATGTATTTGGAGTGAAGCAGATCCATCTATCAATTCAGTCAAAGATATGATGTGCTTTTTTGCCTCCAAGTGGTTAACAATTGCAAAAGATTTTTTTTATTTTAAATGCCTAGCACTTTATTCACTTTATTTTTCTTTTTAGTGCATTGGAAAAATAAATCTTAAACATTTCTTCTGTTATCTAGCACTTTAAGCCTTTTCATAGCATTTGTAACATCTCTTTGCCAACACTCCATCTGTGATTTTAGCTCGCAGGAAACACTTTGCAGTTCTGTTATTAGTTTAGATGCAGAGAGCTGCTGCTTAAATATTAATTGTAACTTCCCTCATAAGTGCAGTCAAATCCACTGAGTAACTTGTGAAGCTCAACAAATATCTAGGAGAGGGTGGGGAGTGTGTGGTGGGGAGTGTGTAGTGGGTAGGTACTGCTCTTACCTTAGCAAAGGTCTGACTTAACAGTACTGAATAGACCATGTCCTGATGCTTGCAGTTTCCTTTCCTCTCCTTACCTCAGTTCCACTACCTGTATGCACACAACAAAAAGAAAGAAAGAAAAATATCATTAAACTGCAAGGATACTTCCTGCACAGTTAGTGGGCTTCCTGCTAAACCTGCTAGTAGCAAGAGGAACACTGCAAAGTGCTTGAAGGAAAAGATATTACCTGTGTCAGTTGTCTCAAAACCCAGTCACTGGAGAAATACACCTCTAAAGGACTTGTGTATTGCTCTGTCAGAGCAACACCTCAGGAGGGGCATTATCTTGTTCTTGAGCTCTTCCCTGTTTTCAGCCATGTTTCATTCACCCTGTTTCACTTCTTGATTCCACAAAAGGTACTTTGCCTTTAAAAATAAGAAAATACTTTGTATTTACAGACATTTCAGTAAAATGTATTTGATAGAAGTGAGAAACAAAGTAGTTAATATCTTCTTCTCTCCTGAGACCCCACCTGGAGCACTGTGTCCAGTTCTGCTGCTCCCAGCACAAGAGGGATGTGGAACTGCTGGAGTAGGTCCAGAGGAGGCCACAAAGATGATTAGAGGGCTGGAGAACCTCCTCTCTGGAAACAGACAGAGTTTGGGCTGGTCAACCTGGAGAAAAGAAGTCTCAGGGGAGACCTTATAGAGGTCTTCCAGTACCTGAAGCGAGCTACAGGAGAGCCAGGAAGGGACTTTTATAAGGGCTTGTAATGATGGGATGAGAGAGAATGGACTGAAGCTTGAGGAAGGCAGATTTAGACTGGGTATCAGGATAAAAATTCTTTCCAGTGAGGGTGGTGAGACACTGGAACATGTTGCCTAGGAAGGTTGTGGATGCCTCCTCCGGGAGATGTTCAAGGCCAGGTTGGATGAGTCCTTGAGCAGCCTGGTCCAGTGAACGTGTCCCTGCCCATGGTGGGGAGGTTGGAACTAGATAATCTTTTCAGGTCCTTTCCAACCTAAACCCTGCCATGCATCTATGAATCTGAGCAGCCTGTTTTCTGTGGATCACCAGAACACTCCTATGGAGTGTAACTGGGAGATCATCCCCATTAAAACTGTACCTTGTGCTTTCCCCTCTCTTGCTCCAGATGGTTATTAATCTTTTATGGCTGAGGTGGTTTGCCTACGGTGTAATCTGAGATTTTTTTCCTTCTGTCATTTTAGTGAGTTACAGCTCTTTTTGTTTGCAGGGGGGCTGAATTTTAGGATGTTGAATTCTGTTAACTGCTCAGAATTTAGATGATTTTTAGTATCTTGCAAATGTATAATAGATGGGAAAAAAAAAAAGTAACACCCACCCATTTCTTTTATTTTTCAGCATTCTGTGAAGAAGGATGCAGATATGGTGGAACTTGCATAGCCCCTAACAAATGTGTCTGCCCTTCTGGATTCACAGGAAGTCATTGTGAGAAAGGTAAAGCTTTACTGAAACACATCTTCTTTTGGTAATGAAAGCTAGACCATGCTGAATTAAGAAATCATTACTTTGCATTCATTCAAGCTGCTTGAATATTTTCTGTTCCTTGAAGATATGACTGTTCCATAGCTGTTTTTTGCTAACTGAAAGCTAGTCTGGAAAGTTTTAGGCAGGGATGTATTTGCTACCAATGGACACTTTTAGTCAATCAGATGGGATGGCAAATGAAAAATATTTACTCCACCTATTTCCTGTGGTGGAAGTTCAAGGTTACCTTCTGCTTTTTCTGAATCTGTTGTGCAAATGAGACTGGAATTTGGACCCTTGCTTTTCACTTGAAATTCCTGCATTCTTAAGACATGATTTGTTTTTAAGTCACTGAGGCCACCAGTTTTCACAGAATCACCTGTGCAAATTTATCTCACTACTGATGATTTCATTCTGCCTTTTCCCAGATTTTTTTTCTGTTTCAAGATTTGCTTCTATCAGCCACATAGCCTCAGCTCTCTTTGTTTCACAAAGCTCTGGCTCCTTCTCTACCTTAAATGAGAGTGATGGGATCCATGTGGGACTCTGATTAGGTTCTTTGTACAGCAGATGCAGGATTTTATTTTGATTGATATTTATTGAGTTTGTATTTCATTTCAATAATGACAGAGATGATTTTGCATTACTTGTTTGTTAATAAACATTTTGCTCTTTACTGTTGGAAATAAAGTGGATTGTTAATGCAGATTGTATGATGCTACTATGGGTACCATGATGACTGATGAGGATTTTAAGGAATTAAAAAAAAAAAAAAAAAGAAGAAAACCAAGAAATAGCTGTTAAAGGCTGAGTTGAATTGTTGGAACCACTTGTTACAGGAGATTGTTCAGTGCTTTGTCTGTAGCAGTGTCTATTTAATACATGGCTGTTCTGCTGTAAAACAAAGTTAACTTAAGCCCAGCTGTCAGCAAATCTTCTTTGAGCAGCTTCTGAAAGCTGTTGAAGCTTTCTGTGGATGTGCTCAAATCACTGCATACTAAAATCCCCCAGTTTATAATTGTCAATATTGTTTCTAATTGTTCAAGAATGAACTAGGATGTTAAAATTTTCGTATAATCTTGGATAAATTTGAGTACTGCATCATTGGTTTTTTGGGGGTTTTTTTGGTTTTTTTTGTGGTTTTTTTTTTTTGCCTGAGGCCTTTGGGTTATTTGGTTTAAGCAGGAAAAAAGCTCCCAAGCCTCCTGACATTCAGCAGAAAGTATTAGCAATATACATGAGGAAGTAAAACAAGTTCTTCCCTCAGAGCCCTATCTACCAGAGCTCCCCAGCCTCTAGTCCTTCCTGCTAGTTACCCTCTCCCATGCAGAATTTGCTCATTCCTTTGGAAAAGATCAGTAGTTCAGAGGGGAAAAATACACTCAGAGGGGTGCAGGATGCCAGGAATGTGTTGTGTGTATTTGTGTGAAAAATGGTGCTGCAAAACCAGCAGCAGCCTTGCCCAAAGGTGCACAGCCTACCCAGGGAATCAGTGGCTTTAGGCCACCTCTCAGCTCTACTGCAAATGTTTCTTTCACCCCGCAATCTTAAAACTGCCTTGGTTTTGGTTTTTTTTTTCTCCTTATAACTGCAAGGGGACTTTCATAACTAGAACAAAGTCTATAAACTGTTAAAGTGAGGGTTTAAAATTGATAAATGAACAACATAACTGTTGTTGGCTCCTATGTTTTTCATGTCTTTTGTATTGTTGTGGTCTAAAAAATGGGTTATCACAGCAAGTAAAGGAAACATGGCAGGCATGGTGCTCTCATTATATCAAGGAATTTAGAGCTGGATAGCAGAAAGAGCTAGCTTCTCTGTATAAAATCTATATGACTTGAACCAGAAAGAAGTGTTTTTTTCCCTCTGATGATGTACAGGGTTTACCAGTATGCTACAAATCAAGATAGTGATGGTCATATTGAGGAATTGTGCAAACTTGTTTGGGAATGAATGGGGCTTTGAATATGAGTTGTCACATTTCAGTGGTTAGAGGTTTTGAGAACTTCAGCAGATATACATTATGTCATGTGAATATTTCAGTGGCCAAGGGGATTATCAAATCTGTGTGAGCACAGCTTTAGCCTTCGGAGGGTGCATGTCCTGGAAAAACTAAATATTCAGAGTAGAAAGGGGATGAACTGCATGGGAAGCAGGCTGCCCTTGGCTTCCCTGCTTACTCACAGGATCACAGAATGATAAGGGTTGGTAGTGACCTCTGAAGATCATCTAGTCCAAGCCCCCTACCAAAGCAGGTTCTCCTAGAGTAGGTTGCACAGGACAGCATCCAGGTGGGTTTTCAGTGACTCCAGAGATGGAGACTCTACCACCTCTCTGGGCAGCCTGTTCCAGTGCTCTGTCACCCTCAAAGTAAAGAAATTCCTCCTCGTGTTTGTACTGGTTTGAGGCCAGACAGATCCTCTCTTGTCCCGAAAGGGACAAAAGAATGAGACTCACACAAACGGATTGGAGAGTGATGGAAAGTTTAAATGGAAAAGCAATTGGTGAAGCTACAAAAGACTACAAAGGATAGTGCCAAGAATATCCCAAAAGCATACAGAACCCCTCACAGATTTCCCAAAGCTTCCCGATCCTTTCCTTCTCCCCACCTGAGGGTAAACCCAAAACCCCCAGGGCTCTTTCTTCCCCCTCCCACTGCTAGGCAAGTCTCAGGCTGGCCAGGTCTGAGACTGCCCCCCCCTCCATCCTCCTCCTGGCATTAGGCCTAGTCAGGCCTAAGTGGCCTTGAGGATACTCCCCCGGCATTACCCGATAAGAAAGCATCTCCCATGGGAGCAGAGAGGGAAGAAAGAGGAAGAGAATGACTCTGCAGATGGCCTTATAGGGCGCAGGATTTCTGGGTAGAAATACGCCGTTTCCTGTGTCCACCCCTACTGGGTGGGCACCCAGGACACCAGAGGTGTAATTTATGTGGCAGTAGGAGGGGGCATCCAGCCTAAACTGCCACAGTGTTTTAAACGGATCTTCCTATGTTCCGTTGAAATTTCTACTCCTTGAAGATGTAACACTGTCAGGATCGGTGAAGACATTTCCCTTACAGTCTCCCTGCAGTTTTCTGCAGTCTGTTTAGAGGACACATCATAGAATCAGTCAGGGTTGGAAGGGACCACAAGGATCAGCCAGTTCCAACCCCCCTGCTATGGGCAGGGACACCTCACACTACATCAGGCTGGCCAGAGCCTCATCCAGCCTGGCTGCAAACACCTCCAGGGATGGGGCCTCAACCACCTCCCTGGACAACCCATTCCAGGCTCTCACCACTCTCATGGGGAAGAACTTCTTCCCTACGTCCAGCCTGAATCTCCCCACTTCCAGCTTTATTCCATTCCCCCTAGTCCTGTCACTCCCTGACACCCTAAAAAGTCCCTCCCCAGCTTTCTTGTAGCCCCCTTCATATACTGGAAGGCCACAAGGAGGTCACCTCAGAGCCTTCTCTTTTCCAGACTGAACAGCTCTAACTCTTTCAGTCTGTCCTCATAGGAGAGATGCTCCAGCCCTCTGCTCAACCTCATGGCCCTTCTCTGGACACCTTCCAGCATGTCCATAGCCCTCTTGTAATAGGGGCTCCAGAACTGGATGCAGTACTCCAGGTGGGGTCTCACCAGAGCTGAGCAGAGGACGAGAATCACCTCCCTTGACCACACTTCTCCTGATGCAGCCCAGGCTCTGGTTGGCTTTCTGGGCTGCAAGTGCACACTGACAGCTCATGTTGAGCTTCTCCTCCACCAGCACCCCCAAGTCCCTCTTCTCAGGGCTGCTTCTCAGGTATTCAAAACCCATGCTTGCTTGGGTGGGGTTTTTCCCAGGCTGTTATCTGTAATGTTAATGTGAGCACTTTGTTCTGTTTAACATGTGGTAACACTCCCTCAGTCATTATGCCACAGACCAAAGACGGTGCAATGGTGGGACATCACTTTAAATCAAGGCTTCAATGTCCCTGGTAAAATCTTATCTGATGGCAGCCGATGGTGAACTGATGCATATCAGAAAGAAAATGATGTGTTTTGGTAATGTATTCTGTTCTCCAGGCTGCATTTCAAAATGTCCTTCAAACCCACAAGCCAGCAATTCCTTATGCCTTATTTGTGAGCTGAAAGGACTTGTGGCTCAAAAACTGGCTTCAAAGTGGTGTAAAGGGTAAAAGGAAGCAGTCATGAGAAAGGTTGCTGAAGAGCAGGTGTGTTGACTCCTGAATGTGAATCATATGTTACTCATCACTTCTGCCTGCCTGGTTGAAATGATGATATTAGGCTAATTAAAAATGCAGAGGTATTTGAGAAGGGTAGGATTTATGTTGGTAATTTACTCAGGTGAAATTAAACTACACATTTAAGGCTTATGTATAAATACATAATTCAGCAGGCTGCTATGAAGAATTATCTCTTGCCAGTTGCTTTGCCTGAAATGTGGAATCATCGTAGCAGTTATGGGCTGCCTTTTCTTTTTGAAGGTGAACTGCCAATTGATATCCAGAGATACTGTTGAGTAATTCCTCCTTCCATCCATTCTTGCTGATGCTGTCTCTTTAAGCTTAATGCTTCTTACAGAATTTTTGTCTTTTTCTCTTTAGGACCTGATTCTATCTTCTAATCAATTTTTTTTTTGTTTGTTTTGTGTTTAGTTGGCCAGGGCTGAAATCAATCTTCTCTGTGATCATTACCTTTTGTGATCATATTTAACTTAATTGAGATACCTGTGCTTGAAAGATTTAGGTTGCACTTTTTGCTGATATTGCTGTATGGTTCCAGCATGTACGTGCCTGACAGCTGAGCTGGAGATATGCATCCTTAACTGGAGGGAACACTGATGGCTTAAGCTCAGGTGCATTCTTGGCAGGGATCCCTGTTACAGGCTTCTGAGAGACACTTAGGTGTGCAGAGAGGGATGCAAACACAGTATTCTCTCAGAGTTGCTGGCAAGATGGACTGAGATGCCCTAATTTTCCATCCAGTTAGGTATTCTCCATCTTGCATCTCGGCAACATTAAAAAAAAATATTAAAATTCCCTCGTTCTGTGAGCTGCTTTTTCCCTCTCTGTGGGAAAAACTCCATGGGTCAGTGGAGTTTTAATGTTAGTTTTGCAGATAGGGTTTGCCCTTTTTTCTGTGTCTGTCCCAGGCAACCAGCACCAGAACAAGAGGACTCAGTCTCAAGCTGTGCCAGGGGAAGTTTAGGCTCAAGGTGAGAAGAAAGTTCTTCACAGAGAGAGTTGTTAGACTTTGGAATGTGCTGCCCAGGGAGGTGGTGGAGTCACCATTCCTGGAGCTGTTCAAGAGGGGATTCGTTGTGGCACTCAGTGACATGGTTTAGCAGTCATGAGGTCTTGGGTGGCAGGTTGGACTTTGATGATCCTTGAGGTCTTTTCCAACCTTGTGGATTCTGTGATTCTGTGGAATGTCAGTCACTACTGCCACTGGTGGCCAACAGTGGCAGAAACTTCAGCTAAAGGAGTTCCTTACTGTATCTGTCTGTACAAATGATAACTTGGGTGATGAGCAGGGAAAGGTGGAAGGGTTTAAAGCAGGAAAAGGCAGGAGGGTTTGAAGCAGGAAAAGGCAGGAGGGTTTGAAGCAGTGTGTTCCCAACTAGAGGCAGCTCAAGGCAACTGCAGTGTTTTCCCAAAAGCTGCAGGAGGGCTCTTGGCAGTGATGGGGCATCACCTCCAAGGGGAATGCAAATGATTGCACCACATCTTTGCTTCCCTGGCTCATGACAGCTCCTGTCTAAGTGATACAAAGCCATAGAATCCTAGAATGGTTTGAGATGGAAGGGACCTCCAAAGGTCTAGTCCAACCTCCCTGCACTCAGAGGTGACATCCTCCACTAGATCAGGTTGCTCAGAGCCTTGTTGAGCCTGACCTTGAATATCTCCAGGCAGGGGACCCCCTCGGGCAACCTGTTGCAGCATCCTGCCACCCTCATGGTGCAGAACTTGCTCCTAACATCCAGTCTACGGATGCCCCCTCTCTGGAGGTGTTCAAGGCCAGGTTGGATGAGGCCTTGAGCAGCCAGGTCTAGTGGAAGGTGTCCCTGCCCATGGCAGGGGGGTTGCAACTGGATGATCTTTAAGGCCCCTTCCAACCTCAACCCTTCTATGAATTCCATGAAATAAGCTACATGCTGCTTTGGAAAATATTGTCTTCTGCAGTCCTTTGAGTCAAACTCCTTACAATCTGTATTCCTTTAGACCCTAGAGAGAAAAAAAAAAATGTGAGACTTGTATTTCCACATGCTAATTCTTTGATTCCTGAGCTGGATCAATCTAGGTGTGTAGCTATCAAAGACATTTCAGTTGAGCAAACAAAACTGAAAGCAGAGAAAGAGATTTTCCAGTAAGTACAGTAAGCTAAATGTCAAAACTCCCTACCTTTCTCTGGCTAAGGTCTTTTGTAAAAAACAGAGCAAGGTTTATTTAAGGGAACAAACCAGCTGTGCAGCTGTGGCCATAAGGCTTTGCATGAGATTCTCTCTAAAGCCTCTCATTTCGAGGTGAGGCAAAGCCAGTGTAGTGTGAGATAGGAAGGGTGAAGTGGATGATGCCTGGCTGATTCCAGAAAAGGCTGGTTGTGGTTGATATGACACTCCTGAGGGTGTGACAGACCCAGCTGCTCCAGGTGGCTGAGGTTACCCTGCTCCATTTGCTGCCAAGCTGTTTGCAGCGCTTGCCCCAGTGATGCCTGCTGCAGAATGGCAAGGGGTGATATCTTAATGTGATAGAAGAAACCAAGCTGTCATTTATAAAGATATCAGGGAATAGATCAAAGAAGATCTACTAGAAAAACCTGATTAAGTTGTCCCTGAGGATCAAGGGGACATCTGTTTGCAAATCCACAAGTAACTCTCAGTGGAAGAAAAAAGTTGTTCTGTCTTGCACTGCTAAACACAAAACCAAGTCAAATCTCCCCATGCAAGAACACTGCTCATCCTCACAGCTGACCATAGCAGAGGGAGACTGGACTTGTTCTTGTACTGCTTACCCTGCCTCCTGGAACCTTGGAGATTGGTAGCTCACCTAGACCTCCATTGATTAGGAAGCAGTTAAGAGAAGGAGAAACTCCAAACTAAATCACAGAATCCCAGAATCAACCAGGCTGGAAAAGACCTCAGAGATCATCAAGTCCAACCTATTACCCAACACCACCTGACAGCTAAACCATGTCACCGAGTGCCACAACCAATCCCGTCTTGAACACCTCCAGGGACGGTGACTCCACCACCTCCCTGGGCAGCACATTCCCCTGGCCAATTACTTTCTGTGAAGAACTTTCTCCTCACCTCCAGCCTAAACGTCCCCTGGTGCAGCTTGAGACTGTGTCCTCTTGTTCTGGTGCTGGTTGCCTATCAGAAGAGACCAACCCCCTCCTGGCTACAATCTCCCTTCAAGTAGTTGTAGAGAGCAATGAGGTCTCCCCTGAGCCTCCTCTTCTCCAGGCTAAACAATCCCAGCTCCCTCAACCTCTCCTCATAGGGCTTGTGCTCCAGACCTCTCCCCAGCCTTGTTGCTCTTCTCTGGACTCATTCATGATCCCATCTCCTTTAACTTCAGGTACCCTGCCGAAATGTTGGGTAGTAACCTGTGTTCAATCTCTTAAAAAGCTACTTAGCAGTTGTTCTGAAATTAGAGATGAGTGGTTCTTGTAGCAGTATGGGGGGAACTGCCTGAGTATATATTAAAAATTGACATTTTGATGTGGTGAGGACTACCAACCATGGCTTTCATAAAGCAGAATGGCTCTTTAGCACATCCAAATTTAATGATTCAATCAGTCAGGTTCTACATGACCGACGTCTCATGCCACAGTTGAGTTGAGTTTGAAAAGGCCCTTCACAGAACAAGGCTACATAAACTGTGAAGTCTAGGATAGGGCAGGAGTATAAGCACCCTTCAGCTGAGTACTTAAAAGAGATGTACCAGATGGAGCACCTCTGTGAGCATCTTTCCCCTCAACACCTTCTGTGAGCCCTCAGGTTTCTCCAGTCTGATGTTGCTTCCTGTGTGTGGCAATCAGAGGGTCCAGCTTGGAGTAAGGTCCAGCACAAAGTGAAGGGAAAAGTAAAGTGAGAGTCATTGTGTTTCCTCAGGGCTGGGCTTGCTGCATGCCCTGCTCCCTAGAGTGCCTGTTGGCAAAGACAACAATTCTGCAGTCACACCCTGTGCTTCTTGGGTGCTGTCACACCGTGGCATAGCTTTGTGAAGGAGAACTAGTCTTCTGCTGGTAGAGATGCACATCTAGAGGACACAGTGCATTTCCCCAGGTTGGATGTGACTGTGCAAATACAGGGATGCTGCTGTGGTTTGTAAGATGCAGAGCACGGTGCAGGGAGTGAAGGCAGGCAAAACAAGATGTCTTTCCCAGGTGAGAGAAGGACATGCAGTCAGGAATAGAGGTTGTCTTAGCTAAAGAGGTCAAAAATGGCAGGGCTCTCTTTGTCTTCTGCTTAACACCTGGAAATCACTGTGGGAAAGGGAGGTTTGTTTCCTCCTGGTTTCTTTGTTTCAGCTGCTGCCACACACGGTGTTAGAGTTTATTCATCCATAAGCCCTAATTATGTACTACAGGAGGAACATCATGTCTGGAAAGAGACAGGTAAACTAAGCAGCTGCAAACTGAAGCTCTAAATAGAAATCCCTGTATTCCCTTCTCAATTTCTGACAGCCCATAGGGCAGAGCTGAATTTTGTGCCACAGCCTTGCTCAAACTGCGGTGCTGGAATTCATTCCATGCTGGAGGCCAGGCTGCTTTAGCCCTTTCTTGAAGTGTTCAGTCCCTAACTTAGTTTCCATCCAGTTCATCACCAAGGACATATCCCACACCTTCTATACAGTCACAGAATTGCAGAGCATTAGGGGTTAGAAGGGACCTCGAAAGATCATCCAGTCCAACCCCCCTGCCAGAGCAGGGTCACCTAGAGTAGGACACACAGGAACACATCCAGATGGGTTTTGAATGTCTTCAGAGAAGAAGACTCCACAACCTCTCTGGGCATCCTCATCCAGGGCTCTATCACCTTCACAGTGAAAAAAATTTTTCCTTATGTTCATGTGGAACCTGCTATGCTCCAGCTTGCACTCTTTGCCTCTTGTCCTATCATTGGACATCACTGAGTGGAGCCTGGCTCTGGCCTCCAAACACTGCCCTTCACATCTTTATCAACAGGAATGAGGGCACCCCTCAGGCTCCTCTTCTTCCAGCTCAAGAACCTCAGCTCCCTCAGCTTGTCTTCACATGATGTTCCCCTCCCTTCAGCATCTTTGTGGCTCTGTTCTGGTCTCCTTCAAGCTGTTCCCTGAGGTCTTTCTTGAAATGAGGAGCCCAGAACTGGACATACTATTCCAGTCCTATCTGCTTGTGCTGGTTTGAGGCCAGCCAGAACATCTCTTGCCCCGAGAGGGACAAAAGAATGACACATGCAAACGGATTGGAGAGTGATGGAAAGTTTAAATGGAAAAGCAACTGGTGAAGCTACAGAGAACTACAAACTACAAAGCATAGTGGAAAAGAACATCCTAAAGCATACAGAACCCCTCACAGAATTCCCAAAAGCTTCCCAATCCTCCCTTCCTCCCACCTGAGGGTCTACCCAATCCCTCAGGGCTCTTCCTTCCCCCCCCCACCGCTGCTAGGCAAGTCTCAGGCTGGCCAGGTCTGAGACTGCCCCCCCCCCTCCATTCTCCTCCTGGCATTAGGCCTAGACAGGCCTAAGAGGCCTTGAGGATACTCCCCCGGCATTACCCGATAAGAGAGGACATCTCCCATGGGAGCAGAGAAGGAAGAAAGAGGAAGAGAATGACTCTGCAGATGGCTTTATAGGGCGCAGGATTTCTGGGTAGAAATACGCCGTTTCCTGTGTCCACCCCTCTGGGTGGGCACCCAGGACACCAGAGGTGTATCTCATGTAGCAGTGGCAGGGGGCACCCAGCCCAAACTGCCACACTGCTTCACCCTACTCTTGGATTCTGAGGACTCAAGCAAGAGGATTTAAGTATCTTTCAAGTGGCAAAATCACCCCTGATTGTGTTAAAGAAAACAGAACTAGAAAGCACTCCAAAATGTAAGCAAATATTGGTATCTGAGCAAAGAGATCTGTCCATATATTAATGAAATTTCCATTTTGCAGCTGACATTTCCATATATGGAGCATTTCTTGTGCTGTGAGCTGTGCAGAAAAGACACTTGCTTTAGAATGCCTACTTCATCATGAGTTAACTGCAAACCACGTCTCATTTTACTGTGGTTAATTAAAAACCCCAACAAGTCTGCTTTGAGTGCAGTGCAGTAATGCTAATTTTATAACCTAGCTTATCAGGGCATTCTGACCCCCTTTTTAGGTTCTTCCAGGCAGATGCCTACAGCACTGAAAACCAGAAAAATCTGAAGAAGAAATACCAGACTAGATAGTGAACTAAATATTAAATAAAAATGACCTCAGTCTGTCCAACTGCAGGCAGTATTTAGGGGACATTATGGGTTTAATAAGCTCTTTGCCACCTTACTTTTTCTTATTAATAGCCAGCTCCAGACTACAGAGTCAACCATGAATATTTAAGCTTGCTGATAACCTAGAAATATAACCCAAGATGTGCAGAGCAGCCACGGAGAGGTACTTACATTTTTGAAGGCAGAAATCCTCTTGGCTTCAATGGGAATTTCACCTGAGTGGAAGCCTTAGGATGTGGTGCAATTGAATTAGGTGAAATGAGAAATAAATGGCTCTAGTGAAATGAAAAAACATTTAGAGTGGGGTTTCTATGTGGAACAAGCTGTGTTGGTTGCAGTTACCAATGATAAATTTGCCATTTCTAACTCATTGATCTATGGTTACAAACTTAACTAGCAAATCTAGGAGTAAGATCCTATTTGAAGCAGGTGGAGAATTCAGCCTCTTTAGAACATGTGTACAACTGAGAATCTGGCTCTACAGAGCCACATTTCTGCTGCAGTTCACAGCAGTGAATGCTAACACATTTCATGAGCCATCTCATTGAAGTTAATCAAGGTGTAGGGAGAGAAAATGTGCCTCAGTCATCAGAACCAACATCAGAAAACAATTTTGTTGGAGAAATAATGTGACAAGTGAAAGTACTGGAGCAAAACAACTTGCTGTAGAGGTTATTGTGTATTTCATTGTGGGGGATAAAAAAAAAAAAAAAAAGGTCAGTTTTGCTGCATTCTGTCTTTTTAAATTTAAGATACTTTTTTCCCCACCTGAAAAATTATGGTATGGAAAGAACACTTAAAGCTAATGGAAGTAATGCAATAGGGGAAAGAAAAAAAAAAAAAGGCAGTAAGTGTAATAAGCAGGCTCTTTTCCCATGTTGATAGGAATTCATCACAAAGGCAATAGTCACCTCCACTTGCTTTCATTGGGCTGACATTCAGAGGGAGGAAATGTGTCCCTGCTCATTTAATCCTTGGATGGCAACTAAAATGGCACAAATCACTTCTTTTACATAACTTACCTAGATTACAATTTATGTGCAATGAGGATAACTAATCCAGGAGTCTGGGTGAAACTGTGAGTAAAATCCTGGCTGAAGAGAGCATGCTCCTTTGTTCACTGAGGGAGCCTCTGTAAAATCTACAGTTGCACTGATTTTTTTTTTTTTTTATTTTTTTTTTTTTGTCAGAGTAGCACTTAGGGTTTTCAAGTCTGCTCCAGGAAGATTGCAGAACTGGGTGGTTGCTTTACAACACCACGGTGAAGAAACAACCAGAGGGAGAGGGCTCTGCAAAATCTGCTGAATTAAAATCAGAGTGTGTACTCAAGTTTGTCTTTAGTATTATGCTCATGTGTGTAGAAAGAGAAGAAATTATACAGAAAGTTTTGCCAGTCTAGAACCTTGCAAACGTTCTTTTCACCTTCTAAGACTTCTCCTGTTTCAGGTGAAACATTTGTATTGTCTGATAGTGATGTGTCTGCTCTGCTGCAGGAAGTACATCATGTACCTAAAGTCTCCTCTTCATAGTGTACATTTTTATGAATTAGTCAGCATGTCATGCCTAGGGAAATACTAAAAATTAGCAGAGTAGAACCTGTTGGGTGTGGAAAAGGCCTATGTGTCTGTCTGCTATAAAGTGTGGCATTAAAGCCTGATTCCAGATCTAGAGCTCACTAACTCATTGTGCGGGTTCCAGTTGCTTTTGTTAGGCTTTTGTTCGTGCCTGTAGTCCCCAGAGAAAAAAATAGGCAAGATATTAAAATCATACTGTGCTTAATGGGATGAAGCCTAAAAGTAACTTGGACTGTTCCTGTTCTGTTTTAAATGTTTGCTTTGCTAGTTCCCTTATGATTGAAGTAGTCATACTTAGCCTCAAGGACCTCTGTGTTGAAATTATTTTCTAGCATTTTATAATGTTATGATAAAAATCTGTTCAGTCCTTCACATTTGCAGAAATAGAGTTCTTCCTAAATACATCAATCTTTTTTTTTTTTCTTTCTTTCAAAAAGAGAACCTCTGGTTTAGAAACTCAGGCAGTTCAATAGCTAGAGTTTTCTATCACTTAAGCTGTGTAACATCTGAATTATTTCCTTCAATATGTAATATCTACTTAGTAGATCAGTCATTTCAGAGACAAACAGAGATGGGGAAGTTTTTATATGAAAGAGTGCAATCCTCTTTCTTAGTTGATCTTTTTGAAGAGACATTTTCTCATATGCTGGCAATCTAATCTTTGGAATGGTACTCATTTATCTTTTGAATGCAGCATGAAATGAAAACCCTAAACACTTCTGGTCATTAAAGATCCAGTTGAACCTGTATCCTGTTTCAGCTCAGGTAACTACACTCTCCCTCCTTTAGCAATGTCACTCAGGAAATTACTCATTTGAAATAGCTATCTGGTGGCATCCATGCCTCAACTTCCATAGATGGCTACATCTGTGTGAGAGGTTACAGATCCTTACAACTGTGGATGGTAATTACATGGTTTTAAGTGTAACTGACTCTTAGGTGGAGTACAAGCATGCAAGCGTGTAAGAGTGAGCTCAGCTCGTACACTGTCTGCATTGCACTGCCTGGAAAGTATTGATACTGATGATCTGCACAGAAAGGTTCACCAGGGCCAAGCAGAAGTTTTTGCACACCTACTACATCTTCTTACTGTGAGCTGCTAGGCATTGGGGCTCTTTGAGCTAAGAAAAGTTGGAGGGGCACTCAAACTCTGATTAGGATCCTCTGCGTCACTCTCGTGTGCTGCAGCCACCCAGCCTCTTTCTATAGCCTGCTAGTTTGTCACCACTGTGGGCTATAGATACTCCTCAGTGGAAGGGAGATTAAGTAGATTGTTCTCATTACCAATATAGTGTTTTAACAAGTAGCCAGGATGGATCTGTCCTGCCTTTTGCAGTTGAGCCACTGAGCTTGAAAACCAAGGAAGGTTTTCATGCTCAGAAGTAGCTTTGTAGCCATGAGGAGAACGTCGGTTCTTCTCTTGAGTGTTATCAAAATCTGGAAGTTGGTCAGAAGGTGTGGCCAGTGCATGTGTTTTACTTGCTGAATTCCAATGAAGAGATATTTGGCAAAGATTATTGTAGGTTCTAGGTGGTACTGCACTGTGGGAGACACGTTGGTAATAGTTTATACAAGGAAAAAATTCTCTCTGGAAATTCTTTGTGGTTATGAGACTGAGTGCTTTCTCTGGTTTGCTTTTGTTTTTCTCTTTGCCAAAGACTGTGTCAGTCCCTGTGGAAAGTAAGTTTAGCAGTGTGGCAGGACAGCTTCTTTTTTTTTTTTTTCCTGCCAAATATTCTTCTGTCCCTTTCTACAACAGCTGTCCTGTCCACCTCTTATGACAGCCTTAGCTCAGGAACACCTATCAATATGTCCAGAATGAATTAAACACAAAGAAAAAAACCTCTGCCTGCCACAAGAGACTTTTGGTTTGTATCTGTTACAACTCAGGCAGAATGTGAATCCCCCAGTTAATGGAAGCTGCTTTTCAGGATTAGACTTTCATTGCCAGCTAAGGCCTAGCTTTGTCCTTCCCCTTTACTTGTTTTGTTTTGCACCCTCAGCATGTCCAACACAGAATTTTTCAATTCTTTCTGTAAAACTGCGTGGAGAAAGCAGAGATTTAATTCATAACCTCAGAAATTTTCTTCGATTTTCTCATCAAAAATCTTGTTTCTCCTCCAACTTTTATAGAGTTCAAAGCTGATGTGGTTTGTGAGACGTGTGCTGGTAGCAGCAACAACTCCCTCAGCAGTCCCATTAATCATGTATAGGCTGGGCAGTCAGATACAGTGTGATAATGCCTAGCTGTTCCTGAGGCCTCTGTTTTGAGATGACTGAGCCATCTGTTTTGATTTGAAGAGAGCTTTGATTTACTTTTCAATCTCCCTCCCCTCCCATCTTTCCTCAGAAGGCTTTATGAAGTGTAGTCATTACTGAACAAGGTGAAAGAAAGTTGCATGTATAGATGGAGGGTGGTAAGTCACAGAGAATGCAAGAATCTGATCAATAAGGGCTAGAATTTCCTGATAATCTAATGTCTGTCTCACTGATTAGACTGTGTGCATAGGGTCTTTTCAGATCCCCACACGTGATATATAGCTTACAAATGGAAACAAAATTAAACACAAAATTAGATAAGAAGGAAGAAATCCACTACTGGCTTGTCCAGCTGCTACAAAAAGATATTATCTCTGTTCATGCTGTAGGTTGTCCTGGAACTAGTAATAGTTTCCTTATGGGATGTTAAATAAATGAATTGGTGTGTTAAATCCATTATTATATCTTCTTGCTCCAATCAGCCAAGTGAAATTGGTCACTTGTTAGTCCATTTACTGAATAAGTTTCAACAGCGAACTGCTTCACTGTAAGAAAAATAAATTGCGGTAGCTCCATCGCAGGAAATTCTTCCAGGAATAAAGAACACCCAAAATGGGAAATGTAATTCAGTTGACATTGCTGCTCTGTTGACTCTTGTGGAATAGTGGAAGACACCTCACCTCATTGCATTGGATGTGATTTTTCATGAGTGCTGAATTGAATCTAGCTGAAGAGAGTTATCTGTAGGGTAATCACATTCTCAGAGATCCTGTTTCTCTCTTGTCTACATTATTGTATATTAAATGCCAGGCTAAAGGTTCTAGACAGGTTTTTAAGCTGAATGGAGATGTGAAATTAGGAAAGAATTAGGGGAATAATTTTATGTCAATCAAAGCTTGTGTGAGCAACCCCAAATCTCAGTATTCCACTGCAGGAGAGAGAGTATTTTTGAGACATGAAGAAAAGGGTCCAGTCAAACTAAGAAATAACTCCTTAATTTTCTTTTTCTTTTCCCTATTAGAATGCATTGCTTTTGAACATAAACACACAGCTGAAGGGCTGACCATAACTGAACCACAATGTAAAATCCAAAATACATTGTAAACATTATACAATGCCCTACAGGCTTCCTGGTTTCCATAACCTTTTTGTTTACACTGTCAGCTGTATTGAATCAGATGAGATTCTTGACCTATTAAATTTGGTGAAAAGTGATTTTATAAAAACCTAATTTATCTGATGGAGTCATAAAAGGCTTTGTCAGTCTTTACCCCACTGAGTTGTCTTACACTGTGAGCAGTCATATTGATTTCAATTGTCTAGTAATGATGAAAAGTAAAGCTCAGTGTAGGAGCAGGTGGCTGAAAACACCAGCCAAGGATAAATTAATCCATAAAACATCATTAATAGAAGGAATATAGAGTGGCCATATGTATTCATAACACCAGTTTGAAAGGAACATTTTATTCAGAACAGATGAGTGATTTATCTGGCACTGATAGATTCATAGAATGATTTGGGTTGGAAGAGACCTTAAAGATCATCTAGTGCCAAGCCCCACACCGTGGGCACAGACACCTTCCACTAGCCCAGGTTGCTCAAGGCCTCATCCAACCTTGCCTTAACACTTCCAGGGAGGGAGCATCCACAACCCCCCTGGGCAACCTGTTCTGTAAAGAACTCCTTCCTAATCGCCAGTCTAAATCTGCCCTTCTCAGGCTTCAATCCAATCCCTCTCATCCCTATCACTGCAAGACCTTCTCAAAAGTCCCTTCCTGGCTTTCTTGTAGTACTTTCTTCAGGTACTGCCAGGCCACTCTAAGGTCTTCCCAGAGCCTTCTCTTCTCCAGGCTGAACAGTCCCAACTCTCTCAGCCTGTCCCTATAGAGGAGGTTTTCCAGTTCTCTGATCACCTTTGTGGCTCTCCTCTGGACCTGCTCCAGCAGCAGGATGTCCTTCCTATGCTTGGGGCCCCCAGAACTGGACACAGTACTCCAGGTAGGGTCTCAGCAGAGGCAACCTGTTGCAGTGTTCCACCACTGTCATGGTAAAGAACTTGTTCCTGACATCCAATCTGAATCTACTTTAATTTAAAACCATTTAAAATAAGTTATGCTTGTTGAGGAACTTAAGCACAGAAGCAAAACTAGGAATACAAGGTCTAATTCCAGTCTTTCTGTCTTGTGCTTATCAAATATCTTGGAATATTATGTGAATATTGGTACTGTTTGGGAATGTTGCCACAAGGTAGGTGGCAGAAGCTTGCTTAGCACAGAGCATCTTTTCTCTAGAGTACATAGAAAGACATCATCTTTAAGTATGTTTGGAGTGTTGTTGGTTTGTTTTTACAGTGTAGAGGAGGATAGAAGAAGGGAAAAATAACCCCCAAAACTGATATTCCTGGAAGTTGATTGAGGAGGGAGCGTGGAATGTATTTCATAAAGTGCATTGCATCAGCCAGGACTAGATGGTCTCTTTCTAATCCCATTTAGGGACTATAAACAAGAATTATACATTGATAAATTGCTTATTTCAAGCAGACTTTAGCAGAGGATTTCAATTTTGAGCCAGGCAGCCAACAATGTGACTCGATTGTCATGTTGTTAAATTAAAGCAGCATCTTTTTTGTTGTACCATATAAAATAGCACTAATAGGAGGAACCGTGGTGATTTACGGACGTGGAAGTTATTTCCTCTTCAGAATCAGCTTTAATGAATGTGTCATCGAAAAAGGATGGAGATTAGAGATGTTTATTGATCTTAATAATCAGCTGTTTTATGAAATTCCCTGCAACTGTTCCAAGATGCCACTGTGAGGCATGGGATGTACAAAGACCTGGTATAAAGCCATCCCAAGTCATATGTTCCCTTCCATGAGTAAAGATCCTGAGATCATCTCCAAGGACACAGCTGTCTTGAGACAGCCAGGTGGATTTTCTGTTTCTTTGGGTTTTTAAAAGCCAAGGTAAAACCTCCTTAAAAAAAAAAAAACTTTGTGCTGGAAAGAGGAATTGATTTCTCTGTTGCTAAGGACTGACTTGGCTGTACATGATTCCTCCTACTTTCAGAAAGAGAATCACAAGCAAGGCTTTTAGTTGACCCCATCTATTTTGTGGCTGTGTGATGTATGTGTAATACAGCTCGTATTCGACTGAGCAGATCTGTCTGTTAGAAGTCCTGAGAAAGGAGTGCAAACATTGCTTGTAAATGTTGGCAGATAGTCACAGTATTCATGAATTCTCATTTATTTTGTTCCTACTTCCTTCTCAAAAACACCCAGTGTTGTTGTGATGTGAGCATTCTGTTACTTCCAGAAATTAATTTGAAAGTGAGATAATCTAATCCAAATTCAGTGTAAATAGAAATGCTGCTAAAATATGCTTTCAAGACTAACGTAGGATTCTGTGTGTGCTGGGGGGTGTAGGTCATTGCTTGTTTTCAGCAAACAAGGATTTCTCTGTCCAACTTGTGCATTACTAATTCTAAACCATAATTTGTGATTTTTGTATACATCTGCTCTGTGGAGATCAGTACAAAGAAAATACTACAGTTATCCACTTGTGTTTTCCAACAGTGGATACCTGTGCTGAAACAACAGATGCCAGCTTTGTAGAATTACACAGGTGAGTCTGAGCAGCCTTCATGGGGAGGGATTCTTAGACAGTAGTGAAGAAGTGGAATAAAATCCATATGCTCATCATTGCAATTCTGTGGCATGGGTTTGTGCATGTATATTCATTTAGCATGACTCAGGTAGGGGAGGATGGCTGACAAAGGACATCAGGGCTGCATCATTGAGTAAGAATAAGTGAGAAAAAGAGAACTCCTGGTGTTTTTCATCTGGTCATTCTGTCTGCATTGATTTCCGAGGCAGCACCATGAGTTGCACATTCAGCATCACGATTTTTCCAAGACCTGTTGGATTTTCCCAAAACATTGTTTCTCTGATAGCACTCTTATAGCTGTTAAGGTCAGCTCCAGAAGAAAACAATGTGCTGATATGGTGCATAATGGTTTCTAGCTACCTATTTAACCTTCTCTGCATGATTTATGATGTTACCCAGATGTGGATAGTGAGAATGTAAAATCCCTTTAGATGATTGCATGAATGGCTAAACAGCCACATTGGGCAGGCTGGCATTAGGAAGATCTGTGAATTCCTCCTCTTTGGAGCTGAGGAGGGTGTCAGCAATGCTTGAAGAATAATAACTAAGAGGTGAAAAGAATTAAGATGCTCTTGAATTGTGACATTTTGTTTTACTTTGTCTCTGGTTAGATGGATTACTTGGTCCTGTGGATAGATAATGTAGCATAGATAATTCTATCCTGGTGGTGCTTCATAGATCAAGCTTTCGCTTCCATCATTCGTTTGCTCTGAGCAGTGACACTGAGAGTATTGTAGCACTGCATGTGAGGAGTTCTAAAATGATGTACTGCAAACTTGGGTGCAGACTGTAAACATGTATTGCAAACATGTAAGAAATATCAAGTGAATAATGCCATAAAAATACTCTGCATTTGGAACAACTCACACAACTCGTGCATTTGACTTCTTGCTGTAATTCAGAATTCAGTATAAACATAGCTTATTACTGTTTAAAAGGAGAGTCTTTGCTCTAAAAATCAATGAGTAGATGTAATTATTTGTTCTACCAAGAGGTTTAAAAATGAGAAATTGTCTACTGGTGTGGAACCTTCCTAATGCTGCTGGCTATGAATATATTATAGAGCTATACCTTTACAGAAAACATTTCTGCCCTGTCATCTTTTATTTAATACAATCATCTCACCTGGGTTAAATTTTGTTTACACTGTAATGCAATTTATGTTATTGAATATGATTCTCATAGGTCCCTCACTCAGAGACAGTTATAGCAGTAGCCTGCAACTTGCCTGTGCTTTTGGTTGTCTTTATTGCTGCAATCTGCTTACATCAGAAGAATATAAATAATGAGGCTGGCAAGACTTTAATGTCATAGAAAATAATCTCAGAACAAAAGCCACTAATTTCAGGTGTGCATATCTTTGTGTGCCATTTTGGGCTTGCACTGAAACTGAGGGAGAAATATGTTGCTGAAGATAGTTCTGCAGTGAGTGTTCAAGGCTTGAGATATCAAAAGATGTCTCCTTCCTTTGATTAGCCTTTTCATTAACTTCAAGCTGTTTTGGCAGACTTTCTTACTCAGCGTAATTTGCTCTTGACATGGTTTAGGATGCTTTCAAATGCTGTGCATTGTTTTTAATGTTAAACTATATTCTAAAAGTGATTTTTTTCCAAACTTCTGAAAGCAGTACACTTTTGCACAGGAAACAATCTAGTCTTGTGACCCAAAAATTTTTGTGGGGGAAAAACCCTACTTTGTTTTACATCCTTTATTTCAGAGAATGCGGAGAGATGCCTAGTTTTATTTCCTTTATTCTTCAGCATTCTGGAGACTTTTTAGCATTTTGAGCATTTGAGAGAGCTGGGTCTTTTTAGTTTGGAGAACAGGAGGCCAAGGGGTGACCTCATTAATGTTTATAAACATGTAAAGGGTGAGTGCCAAGAGGATGGAGTCAGGCTCTGCTCGGTGATGCCCAATGACAGAACAAGGGGCAATGGGTGGAAGTTGAAGCATAGGAAATTCCATGTAAGGATGAGGAAATTTTTTTTTCACTGTGAGGGTGACAGAACACTGGAATAGGCTGCTCACAAGGGGGGGTTGTGGAGTCTCCCTCTCTGGAGATATTCAAAACCCACCTGGATGCATTCCAGTGTGATCTGGTGTAGGTGACCCTGCTGGCAGGAGGGCTGGACTCAATAATCTTTCGAGGTCCCTTCCAACCCCTAACATTCTGTGAGTAGAACTGAAGTTTCTGACAGCAGAGTCCACACAGAAATAGTAAGGACTCAGTATAATGCAGACAAGTGGCAGATGAACACCTTGCATATGGCTTTTGTTACTTGAGCCATTAGACTTCCTCAACACATTTTCATGCCACATCTGGTTGTTTTTGTCCACTGGTGTCAAAGGCTGGCTGCAGCTCTCTCAAAACACTGCTCACTGTGACCTGTCTGAAGCAAGGCTGGAATGTACATCTGTGTTCAAAAGGGGAAGAAATTTGAATAACCAGTCCACAGACAGAGCAGGGAGCAAGCTGTTGGATTATATGAATGCAATGATTTTTACTTCTCTCCAAAGGGAAACTCTTCTGATGATCTTGTGACCTCTTGTTTCCACCACACTGATAGGGAAGTGTCTTCATTGGTCACTCAGTCAAACAGGTAGATGAGAAATACTGTGTTAAGGGCAGCAAAATTCAGGTGCTTTCATTGTCATTCCTTATGTTTATTGAGGCCCATTTTTAGCTGGTCTGGGTCTGTATGTGCCCATGAGAGAGAATGGAGATATCCCCAGAGAAGCCTTCTCATGTAGAATAGCAGTGAGAGTGGTGGAGTGGTTTTCTTGAAACTGCAGCTGTGGACATATTTCTTCAGCAACATGTGCTGCTTTCTGTCCCCTGTTTGATTGTGTGAGGAAGGAAGTTTAGGAGATGTATCACTGCATTGACTGCTGGAACTCTGAACAGGAACTGTTTGAAACAGTTCTTTGAAACAAGATTGTTCACCTCCACGAGTACTGTGGCAGCCACTCCTCTGAAATCATCATTTGTCTGCTACTAAAGCAATGAAAAACGAAGAACTGTTGCACCCTTCATGTGATGTTTCTTTTCCTGGCTTCCAATTAAACTCACTCAACTTCATACATTTAGCTGCTTTATTGATGTAATTTTTTCTCTCTCTCTCTCTTTTTTTTTCTTCTAGAGGATTGAATGAAAAACCATGCTGCAACATGGATTAGACAAAACCCTTTGATATGAGCTATAAACTGTAATTGTTATTTCTTTGCCTCTTCCTCCTTTCTTCTGTGAGTAGAAGATGAAAAATGGTCCCATAATTGCAAAGAGACTGTGTGATTTGCTTTGTCAACAAAGGTCTCTTAACTCCTATCCCTGTTTCTTCCTGCAACTGTGTTAGATTTTGCAGGGTGTATCTGGAAATAGAGCATCTCATAAATCCAATGGCAGTCAGCTTCTATGTGAGTTCATAGCACTGAAAATCGTGAGTTTTGTGGCTGTTGACTGAATTTGTTCTGTTTACTGAGAGGAGGCTGTTCAAGGTACTGATGAGAACATGATCTTCATTGGGCCTCGCTCTTCTGCAGATGAGAAAAGGCAGATGTGCCTGGAGCAGAAAGAAAAGAGATGCTTTCTTCTCATTTGGAAAGAGGATTGAATATGTTGGTGTGTAACTGATAAAAGGAAGCACCTCATCAATTTTAAGCACTCTGTGATTGACAAGTTTCAGCCATGGTGGAGCCTGCTTGGGTCTGGATGAAGAATGTTGCAATGATGACTCTTATTTACTGGTCTTTTTGTTTGATTTCTTGTGCTTCATTCTTGGTGAGCCCCAGGGCGTTTGAGTTATTTTTGATTCTCTTACCTGTCTCCTCTGTCCTTG
The DNA here is from genome assembly GCF_027791375.1 of Indicator indicator. Taxonomy (NCBI): domain Eukaryota; kingdom Metazoa; phylum Chordata; class Aves; order Piciformes; family Indicatoridae; genus Indicator; species Indicator indicator. The sequence continues at coordinate 4,026,612 of NC_072030.1, forward strand.
ACTGTTGTTAATCTCTGCAGCTCAACAGTGGATTTCTTTGTCTTATCTTACAGAATTTGTCTTATCTTGCAGAATCAGCATAGGAGAAAGGGAGGGAGACCTCAACTTAGGTATTTTTAAATTTGATGGACAGCTGAACTCGAGCCTTAGATTGTTTCAAATCCATAAGCTGCTCAGGGAATGCTCCATGCTCTTCAACAAATACTAATTAGATAAGTGCTTTTGTGTGTCTGTTCTTAAACTGCAGTGAGTAGTCTGTCTGTGGAAGGGTAAGAAGAGGCTGCCTTGGGAAGAAAGCTTCTTGTGCTCTGTGCTCTGTGACTAAAATAAGTTATGGCTCTTTTGGGCTTGAGGTACACATTATTTTGGTTGCTCATAGATCTCCTGCTGCTCAAGCACGCTGAGAAACAAATGCATTTCTTCTATAAGAAAATAAAACCCAGAGTTAGTTTTCTCAAAGCTTGTTTTGATCCTTTGCAGAAAACAAGATTATTGTCTGTTTCCCTGGCTGCCCCAGGTTGTCTGTTCATCTTCCCTCATCTGGTCTGAAACCATGTAACAGAGAAATAATGAAAAAGGATAGGCATATCAAGGAGATTTGTAGGTCTTGAGTTTCAGAAAGCACTCTCCTCCTTGTTGATTAGCATTCCAGATGAATCCCTTTCTTTCCAAAGAGAAGGCAGGATTTTGCCATGCCAAAATACTTGTATCATTGTCACATATGTATCTTTTTTTCAGGAAGGAGAATAATCTCAGATATATGGAAGGACTGAACTTGAATCTCTCTATATAAACCCCCACAAGTATGTATGTATATATAGAGACATATATATCCTCTAAGGCTATGCTTATTTGGTCTTAGTAGTCAAGCACACAGCTACAAGAGAACTGGTTCTGCTAGGCAAGGGACATATGTAATCTCCTGTAAACTAGATCATTTCTCCTGGTGGCTTGAATTAGAGTATTTTGGCAGCTGAAAATGTTTTTATTCAGTTATTACTACTGTAATATGGATGGAGTGGTTTTCGATTTTTTTCTCACCCAGCACACATGGGTGGCTTAACCTTTTTTTCTGAAACACTGTATTTTTCTATTATTTAGTGAAGCCTAAACAAGACAGTTGGGCACCAGGTGAGCTAAAGCCATGGTGCTGTCTTACATGAGGTATGCAGCTGCAGGTTCTGTATCTTCTGTCTGACCTGCAGATTTGAAGGAAAGCCAACTGTGGTGGCAGCTCAGAATGGATGAGCTGCTGGAGAAATAGTCTGGAGGGTCATGTGTGGAGTGGGGAAATCACTCTGGTTGAACCTCATCTACTCCAGTGCTAGAGAACTGACACAAATACTCCCTTAGAAAATCACAGTCAGCCCAGGAAGTTGAGCTGGGAGGTAGGATATTAAGTATTCTAATAATAGTAGAGACTTGGCAAGTACATTTTGTCACTGTTTAGCTGTGCTCTCTGCATATTTTTAACTTGAAAAATTTACAGAAATGTCACTTTGTGCAGCATGTACAGCCACTGACTAGCCAAAGTTTTGTTCCCAAGCTTGCCCTGGTTCTGCTTCATGCAGGCTGTGTGTCAGCAAGCTGGCAGTCCCTGGGTGAGTTTGGCAGAAATTCAGTCCCAGGGTGAGCGATGGGGAAGGGCAGAGCTGCTTCCTGGGCAGGCTGCAAAGCTTGCAGATTCCACAGATCTGGCTAGGTCTGAGGCTAGGAAACAGGGTGGTCTTGGACAGTATTTTTTTCTTTCGTTGCTTGTAAGAATTTGGGTTCACTTCTGATTTTTTGTGTGTTTCAAAACCGTCTGCAGTAGTGTTATTACTTTTGTTAAAAATTAATATCTCCACAAGGTACCCTGCCTCCCATTTGGCTCTTGCAAAATTTAATGTGACCATGGAAACAATTTGTGACAGCTGACCTTCACAGGCCTTTGATCTTGCCACAGTTCTGGGGAGAATCTGGGCTTTTTATATTGTCACGTGGGGTTATGTATGGGCTGAAGAAAAATGTAATTCCATTGGCAAAATGAACATGGGGAAATGTGATAGAAGTCCATTGATTAATTCATCTGAGAGCTTTGTTCTTTCACATAAAGAAATTTCGTAGAAAAGGCCTTGTAATTAAAAGACAATTATTATTGTTCAGTTGAAAAGGCTGACCCCCCAGCGTGTTCATTTGGACAAGGTTTATGAGTTATTAATCTTTTTCCTGAAAGGACCCTAATGACTGACCTTCACAGGTGATTTGTCATGCTTTTTAGGAGATGAGGTAATACTCTGCAAGTACAAGGTGAAGGCAGAACCACAGCCAGTTTGGAAGCGATTAAAGTAAGTCCATACACCACCTTAGTTTGCAGTATAGAATCATAGAATGGTTTGGGTTGGAAGGGACCTCCAAAGGTCATCTAGTCCAACCTCCCTGCAGTCAGCAGGGGCATCCTCCACTAGATCAGGTTGCTCAGAGCCTTGTTGAGCCTGACCTTGAGTGTCTCCAGGGATGGGGCCTCAACTACCTCCCTGGCAACCTCCTGCATTCCACCACACTCATGGTGTTCCTAACATCCAGTCTAAATCTCCTCTAATTTCAAACCATTGCCCCTAATCATATCACTGCAGGCCTTTGGAAAAAGTCCCTCTGCAGCTTTCTTGTAGTCCCCTTCAGGTACTGGAAGGCTGCTCTAAGGTGTCCCTGGAGCCTTCTTTTCTCCAGGCTGAACAGCCCCAACTCTCTCAACCTGTCCCAATAGAAAAGGTGCTCCAGCCCTCTGATCATCTTTATGGCCCTCCTCTGGACCCACTCCATCAAGTCCACATTGTGCTTGTGTTGAGGGCTGCTCCAGAGCTGAACACAGTACTCCAGATGAGGTCTCACCAGAGCAGAGGGGCAGAATAACCTCTCTCCATCTCTGGCCACACTGCTTTTGATGCAGCCTAGGCTGCCATTGGCCTTCTGGGCTGCAAGTGTCCATTGCAGACTCATGTCCAGCTTCTCATGCACCAGAACTCCCAAGTCCTTTTCTGCAGGGCTGCTTTCTATCCCCTCATCCCCCAGCCTGTATTGATACCTAGGATTGCCCTGACCTAGTATATTCAGTTGACTTCACGAGCAGTAGAAGGGATGAATGCTGGGAATGTTGGAGGGTCCTGAAGGAATATTCTTGGTCCTGGTAACCTGCTGATTAGCCACCTACTATTGTTGCATATTTTGCTTTAAAAGAATCCAATCTCATAATTTTGCATGGAAGTAGTTACAGACTGTGACTGACACTTCTATTAAAAGCCTCTGTTTTTCAGGGTCCATTACATAGCCATAAAAATCACTTGACATTCAAGGTCTCTGCCTGAGAGCCCTTTTTTCTTTCCCTAATATAAAAGTTCAAAAGACATACTTTACTATTTTTTTACCTCTATAATAAAAGCAGAAAATATATTGATTTTTGAGACATCACCTTCTCATATCCCAACAGCTAAGTTTTGATGGTTAGAACAAAGTAGTGTTTCTTCTTTTATAGGAGCAGCCCAAATGACTGGTTCTGCTTCAGGCTAGGTTTATTTTGTCACAGTCTGTTGTGAGGCCAGTCCAGCTAGGAGGTGATATCTCAAAAGGATGGACTTGCTTAATATGCAGAGAGGCAGTCTGTGGGTTTGCTGGTCTTGGAGTTGCTCCAGGAGGGTTGGGAGCTCCCAGGAGCAGAACCTGGGGCCTCTCTGCAGCCACCCTCCATGGAGGTGCACTGCTGCTGCTGTGGGACCCCACCACGTTAGGAAAAATGCCTTCACCCAAAGGGTTGTCAAGCCCTGGAGCAGGCTGCCTGGGGAGGTATTTAACAGCCATGTAGATATAATGCTGACGGAAACGATTTAGTGGTGGACTTGGCAGTGCTGGGTTAATGGTTGGACTCAATTGTGTGAAAGGTCTCTTCCTGTCACAATGATTCTATGTTTCTAGAAACTCAGGCTTAACACCACCTTCACAGTAGCACTCCCCTCCAAAACCCAAGCTGCTTCCTAGCACCTGAGAAATGTGTGTCATGGAGTGGGGGTGGGTTTGTTCCTGATTTTTTTTCCACGCTGTGCCTATGTGCTGGCTAGCTTTATGGTTAAACTTTCCTCTTTTCAAGTTCTGAAATGCAAGAGCTTGTGTTTCTTTCCACCCCCAAGGTTACCTTGCTAAGCTGAAGTCCAAAGTATTTTTTGGGAAAGTCATAAAAAATGTAACCGGAATATGCTTGTGTTACTTTCATTAAGAATCAGATGCTAGCCAGGAGTTAGCAGACCCCAGTCTAGACAAAAACAGAGCTGTTGAGTTCTTCAGTGAAAATGTCACAGTGATGTCCTCCAATATCTTGTAATGTGATTTATGTATGTATGGCTTGTGGTATTTGGCACCTAACACTCTTAAAATTGATATTTACCAGGTAAAGAATGCAGATAATTGCCTTAAAATTCGATCAAATATATTGCTGTCTTTGAGGAACAGAGTTGGCTTTTATTCTATCTTCAACTGGTTTCATACTACTGTAACTTTTGTGGAGTTAGTTGGCAGTAACAAATTATAGTGGAGTAAATTTTCTTGGAAACCGTGACTTCATTTTTTTCCCCATCCTTCTATTGGTGTTTCTCCTTGAACCTGTGTGTAATACTTCATCTGTGGACCTGGCTGAACAGAAATGTCATCCTCTGCTCAAGAGGTTGTTCAGTCCTGGTTCTAGGGAGCTGGCAAGCTTCAGTTCTCTGAGGTAGAACTCTCTAATGGGAATGTTCAGAAAAATCACAGACCCTTTGTGATCTATGAGTTGCTGTGGGAAAACCAAGGTAACATGCTGAAAAAGAAAAGAGTCCTCTTAAGTTGGATCTGGTTGACTGGTAACAAAGGCAAGCTGCTGAGTTTCTGCCAGGAGGAAGAGGATTAGGAAGCCTTTCACAAATGCCAAACTGTGCCTAAGTTCATAGTAGAATCTTTGAAAGGGCCAGAAAGAGTTTCAAACATAGTATCTGGGACATTTGGCTCCTCCTTTCCTTCAGTGCCATGATCTGAAGTCAGGAATCTGTGGTGCCTCCTCTTCTTCCCCAGTTAGCTGAATTTAGCAGAACTCTGAAGTGATGGAAGAGGCATAAGGAAATGACTATTGTTTTGCTCCCTGTTACTGATTTTGCTAAGTCAGTAACTGAATAAGGAGAACCTGAGACAAAAGAATTGCTTATGATCAAGTGTGCTGTGCAGAATATACAGTTAGACTGACAGAAAATAAGCTTGGATGCTATCTCAGATCTTTTTGGCCTGCTGCAGGATGTGCTATCCCTTTTCTTCACACATCTATGTAACATGTTAAAAAAATCTTCATGGATGGAGTTTACACAGCTGCCCTGGATAGCCTGTTTGTGTGCCTCTCTATCTTCACTAATATTTTCTTAATGTCCAACATCTCATTTCTTACAATTTAAGCATTCAGTCCTCTGCAGAACTAAGACCTGGTTTTGTATCTCCAATTCATATAAATCTGTATATAAATTTAACCTCCCTCCCCACCTTGAAATCCTGTTTTCTAGACCTGTCATTATTCTTGTTATCCTCTCTCCTTCCTGGATCTTCAGTTAGTCCAGAGCTGCAATTAAGTTTAGTGCCTGCTCTTTGGTGGACATACTGTTACAGCTAAGACCCTAGCAGGAGTGCTGAGCAGAAGGGAAGGGTACCAGCACTTTTCTACATTCCTTCCAAGGCAGCAATGGCTTTGATTTCATATTGGTATAGCATCGTATTCAGGTCATGATCTGCTCCAGGTCTTGTTCTGCTGCATAGTTCCCCTTGTGAGGGTGGTCAGGGAGGGAGGAGTTGGTCCAGTAGCAAAGGTGAAGGTAGAGCAACCTGAGCAGAATGGCTCACCTCTGTCATGTCTATTAATTTCCTGAAAATTGACCTGCATTTTTTACCCATTTTCTGCTAAGTAAATCAGAACATTTCTGTATGACATTGCTGCTTAGCAGGACTCTTAATGAGCATTGCAAGATGATCGTTTGTAACCCTGTGCCTTAAACTTCCACTTATTTCCAGTAGTCAGAGGGACCTATGCTTGGGCAAATGAAGTGTTGAGTTTTGCCAGCAGAATTATCTTTATTCTCTCTGCACACATACAGAACTTAATTAACAACACACTGAGATTACAGGTATGGCTATTCCAGGGCGAAAGGTCCTGCATGTGTAAGCTTATGAGCAGCACCAACACCCCACCCCCTGTAAACATTTCCAATGTTAAACCTGAAATGCCTTTTACAAACCTTTGCAAGCATTAAAATAATGCTAAAAAATAAATGAAGCATTATCTGACCCCAAGCAGGATTGTTTTGCTTCCCAGCGTTGCAAGCAAGTAAAAAGCCTCGTTATTCTGACCTGCTCTACTTAAAATGTTAATTGTGTAATATAAAGTTTAGAGATCTTCTGCCATTGCTAGTCTCAATCTTCATTTCTCTTCTTAATTGCACATTTGAACAAGAAATCGTAATGTTTTTAAATTAGCTCTTGCGATCTATTTGGTCTTATGTGAAGGAGAAAGTAGTTCCTTGGAAGTTCTATGGTTTATATATAGCCAGACCTGCCTGATTCCCAGGGACATTGTAGGAGAGGTTGCAAATGTAACAAGCATTCTTGAGAAGTACACATTGGAACATCAATAGCTTTTCTTTCCCAGTCCTTCCTGCCTTTTCCTGTCTCAGAGAATCCCATGCAGAATCACAGAATTAATCAGGATGGAAAAGATCTGTGCAATGCTGTTAGTTTTAAACCATCACAGAATAAATGAGAGTTCTTAGTATGTGATGGGGAATTCTTGATAGCTAACAGAACAAAATTATAATGGAAATTGGGCAAGTTCTGTTTACACAGAAAAGGGAAAGTGGATCCCAGGGTTTGCTCTGCAGTATCTGACAGAAGCACTGCAGTCTTCTTTAGAATTGTACAATATATTAATTGTTATTATTAACAAAATAATAAAGCCTGCAGCATTTTAAGCTGCATGTCACAATGAGTGACTATATCACATTATCCTGGACATCAGTCTGAAGAAGAGGAGGCTCTGGGGAGACCTAATGGTCACCTTCTGGTACCTGAAAGGGCCTATAAGAAGGCTGCAATGGGACTGTTTGCAAGGGTGATAGGACAAGGTTGGCAGTGATAGGACAAGGGGCAATGGTTTGAGATTAGAGAAGAGCAGATTTAGAGTGGATGTTAGGAACAAGTTCTGCATCATGAGGGTGATAGAACACTGCAACAGATTGCCAGGGAGGTAGTTGAGGTCTCATCCCTGGAGATATTCAAGGCTGGATAAGGCTCTGAGCAACCTGATCTAGTGGAGGATGTCCCTGCTGACAACAGGGGGAGGTGGACTGGATGACCTTTGGAGGTCCCTTCTAACCCAAACCATTCTATGGTTCTATGATTCCAGGATCTTCTGAATCTGCCAGATCTGTCCTAAAATTTATTTTAAATAATAAAGTAAATATCTTGCTACTCAGCCTGAAAAGTTATTCCAGACATTGCTGATCTCACAGCTAGGAACTGATTTTCAGCCTAGACTTATTCATGACAGTTAATACTCACTTGCATTGGTGTTCAGCCACTTGTCATTCTTTATATTGAATAAAAAGAAATAATAATTTAATATCTGCTTCTAATGAGCTTACACAAAGGAACAATATCTCCTCTTGACTTTGAATGTGCTGGGTGAAATGAGCGAGGAGCACTTCATTTCATAGATGACAGATTCGGTTGTGTGTCCTAGCAGCTCTCTTTGGTTGTTTTTCTTTTCTTTTCTTTTTTATTTTATTTTCAGCAGAATTGAAAAAGATTGTATTGAGATAAGTGTCACTGTGCCTTGTTTTATGGCATTAATACTTTTGTGTTTCTGTTACAAATGCTTCTGTTGAGAAATTCTAGATAGCTTTGCCTTTTTTTTGACAGAGCTAATCCTCCTTATCCTGGGATCCTCTGATTGATTTATATATGGTCTTTATCCTCCCCAGTCATTTCTCACTGATAATTTCCCATCTTTTAGCAGAAATGCTTATTACTAGACTCTCAGGCAGAATCACAAGACACTTCATATCATTACTTTTCATTCAGTTTCCATTATATAACTCTTATGGCCCTTCTTTTCAGATACGAAATTCCAGTATTCCTTGGCATTGGCGGTGCTTTCCAAAGCTGTAGCAACCAAAATTGTGCCCCCTTTTTCTTGTGTCTTTACTGAAAATATCAGATGAACTCCAAGACAAATGTTTTCAGAAACTGCCCTCTCCAATGGGATGAGATTTAACAAGGCTAAGTGCAGGGTTCTATGCTTTGGCCACAACAACCACAAGCAACTACAGGCTGGGGACAGAGTGGTTGGAGAGCAGCCAGACAGAGAGGAACCTGGGGGTGCTGGCTGATAGTAGGCTGAATATGAGCCAGCAGTGTGCCCAGGCAGCCAGGAGAGCCAATGGCATCCTGGCCTGGATCAGGAATAGTGTAGCCAGCAGGACAAGGGAGGTTATTCTGCCCCTGTACTCAGCACTGCTCAGGCCACACCTTGAGTACTGTGTCCAGTTCTGGGCTCCTCAGTTCAAGAGAGATGTTGAGGTACTGGAATGTGTCCAGAGAAGGGCAACAAAGCTGGGGAGGGGTCTAGAGCACAGCCCTGTGAGGAGAGGCTGAGGGAGCTGGGGGTGTTCAGCCTGGAGAAGAGGAGGCTCAGGGGTGACCTCATTGCTGTCTACAACTACCTGAAGGGAGGTTGTAGCCAGGTGGGAGTTGCTCTCTCCTCCCAGGCAACCAGCAGCAGAAGGAGGGGACACAGTCCTCAAGTTGTGCCAGGGGAGGTCTAGGCTGGAGGTGAGGAGGAAGTTCTTCACAGAGAGAGTGATTGCCCATTGGAATGTGCTGCCCAGGGAGGTGGTGGAGTCACCGTCCCTGGAGATGTTCAAGAAAAGCCTGCATGGGGCACTCAGTGCCATGGTCTGGTCGATTGGATAGGGCTGGGTGATAGGTTGGACTGGATGATCTTGGAGGTATCTTCCAACCTGGTGGAGAAAATAAATACAGAAAAATAAATAAATACAGTTCTGTCTCTCTTATTTTCAGTCAGTAGACTTCCAGGAACTGTAAGGATGCAGTTAATGCATTTCTGTTGGCAAGTGTTCTATGGGTGGAAAAGCCTAAGTCTCCAAGGTAATTCAGTCACTTGTAATGGGGGCTGTGACAAGGCAAAATTACATGTCCTGCTGTGCAGCACCCCATTACATTATGTAAATAGATGTCTGTAAACACCCCTATCTTCACAGGTAAAATGTCCTAAAGGCTGGAAGTTCTACTTTGTGTATCTGATTTGTCAAGGATGCTCAGCCCTGCAATTACTTGGTACCAAAGCCTTTGTAATTAAAACCCCAAAACAAGCTTTATTGAGGCCAAGCACACTAAGCCAGAGTGCTCCAAGAATCCAGCCCTGGAGGTGGGCTCTTGGCCAACAGTCGCTGCTGCTTTTGGTTGGAGACATTAGGCAGAGCATTTCTGTTTGTGGGTGTACACAGCTTACAGAGTGGCTAATGATGTTTTTCACCCCAAATTTTTGAGATAGGATGGCTCCCTGTGCTTGAGGCACATCTGCCTCCTCCCAGGGAAGGAGCTGCAAGAGGGTCTGATGTAAGGTCTCCTGATGTCGGTGTTCCACACTTCAGAAGCCAATAAAGATTGATTTGCAAGGTTAATAATCATAGTTTCCTAGGGGAGTGGTTGGGTGACTCTGCTGGCCTCCAGGAGCAATAACTGTTTAATCCAGGAATGATTGTCTATCTATATTTCTTTCATGGCTTATCTCTCCCTGGCCCTGCCTGAGAACTCAGAGTGATGCTCCTATTTCACCCAGGCTCAGCCTCTCCCCATTGGGGGGATATAAATGTAAGGAAGTGAATGTGCCCATCATCACCCAGCAGATAAGTGCCACAGCCAGCAGCTAGGACTCAAGCTCTGCTAATGCTTTCTTCTTTGCTTTTTTTTTTTTTTTTTCCCTCTCTAAGTTGGCAAAATCCCAGTGGGATAGGGAGGGAGGGAAGAAGTGCAAGAATGCTCCTTGTTATTTCAAAGCATCCATCTTGCATTAGCTTGCTGCTGTTGCAGCTGAAGGACGGAGGCATGGAGCAATCTTTAAACAAAGGTTTACTATTAGGCTCATTTCAGAGCAAGACTTTTTTCTTTATTTGAAGTATCAGTACATGGAAATATATCTTTGTAATGATAGGCTATTTGGGGCTGGTCTGAACTGTGATCATTTCACACATACTTTCTGTAATTTCACCCAGTGTTTTCCCATTCTTCTGTTTTTGTTTTTGTTTGTTTTTTTTTTTTGCCCTGACCACCTTGCTCCAATCTATTTTCTTCTCCAAAGATTAAAGGGCCAAAAAGCTGCACCCTAAAGTGCTTCTATTATTCAAGGAAAGTGTCACGTAGTTTAATTATAATGCAAATAGGAAATGATTTATATCTGGGAAAGACAAGACATTTCATTTAGTACCAAATAGCAGGAATGAAAATTACTCTATTTTCTCTCTCTGAAATTGTCCAGTCTTTGCTGGATTGCATATATTGTTCAGGCTGCTTAATACACTTTTAAAGTTCTATATTAAATATTAAGTGGGATCCAAACTGTCACATTTACAAAGTGTTGCCTCATGCAGGGGTGTAATTTAATGTCTACTGTCAGGAAATAAATTCATAGACTATAGATTTTAGTCCTGACTAGGCCACTAACTTAAGTGACTGGAAGTGCTTCCCTCATCTCTCCAGGCTCATTTTTCTCTGTCTGTGGAGCATATATCATGACAAGCACCTAAAACACGTTGGGTGAATGACTTAACTTTGGTTGTTGATGCACCTAAGAAGCTGGAATTTGCCTTTAGAGAAAATGGCAATGTGTTAAAAATTAAGTTTTGATATGATTTGAAGTATATCATGAATCTGAAAACATTTTTGGAAAAACACTTCAGGAGTGGGAATATTAACATTTCCTTTTCCATATTGCTGTTTGTATTTGGTATCTCACTTTTTCTTGTTGGCTTTTCATGGTTTGCCAGTGCTACCAGTGTGAAGATTGATATTAAGCCATTTAATCATAGTACATAGTGTTAAGCCATTTAATTATAGTACAAATTGGAGAAACAGTAACGAGTAACAACTGCTCAAATTCTCTTAAAAACCCACAATTGATTAAAACGCTGTATGTGAGCACTAGGACTGCAAACTGTGCTCTGAAGCAGTGTAAACCAAGAAAAACAGAGAAGTAAAAAATCTTCAGGAAATAACATTTCAAATAGCTTATTGCAAGGCAGTGATGGACTATGCAATTTATTAAAGTTTTTTGATGTAAGAGAAAGCAGCATTTCATAGTCTCACAGTATATCAGAGGCTGGAAGGGACCTCAAGAGATCATCAGGTCCAACCCCCCTGCCAGAGCAGCATCACTTAGGGTAGTCTGCACAGGAATGCATCCAGGTGGGTTTGGAAAGTCTCCAGAGAAGGAGACTCCACAGCCCCCCTGGGCAGCCTGTTCCAGGGCTCTGTCACCCTCACTGGAAAGAAGTTTCTCCTCATGTTGAGGTGAAATTTTCTATGTTCTAGTTTGAACCCATTGTTCCTTGTCTTATCACTGTGAACCACTCAAAAGAGCCTGGCCTCCTCCTTCTGACCCCCACCCCTCAGGTATTTATAGACATTGATCAGATCCCCTCTCAGTCTTCTCTTCTCCAGACTAAACAGCCCCAGGGCTCTCAGTCTCTCTTCACAGGGGAGATGCTCAAGTCCCCTAAGCATCCTCCTGGCTCTCCCTTGGATTCTCTCCAGCAGGTCTCTGTCTCTCTTGAACTGTGGAGCCCAAAACTGGACACAGTATTGCAGGTGTGGTCTCAGCAGGGCAGAGTAGAGAGGTAGAAGAACTTCCCTAGCCCTGCTGGACACACCTTTCTTCATACATCCCAGGATCCCATTGGCTCTCTTGGCCACAAGAGCACATTGTTGTTCCAATCAGTCTATGCTGCAGAGTATGAATTAGATCTTTGCTGAGCTTGTCTCTCCTATGAAGAAAGACAGCCCTGGGGCTGTTTAGTCTGGAGAAGAGAAAGCTGAGAGGGGACCTAATCAATGTCCATAAACATCTGGGGCGTGGGTGTCAAGATGAAGGTGCCAGGCTCTTGGGTGGTGCCCTGTGATGGGACAAGGAACAATGAATACAAGCTGGAACAAAGGAGGTTCCACCTCAACATCAGGAGACACTTCCTTATGGTGAGGGTGACAGAGCCCTGGAACAGGCTGCCCAGGGGGGTTGTGGAGTCTCCTTCTCTGGACACTTTCAAAACCCATCTGGATGCATTCCTGCGTAGCCTGCCCTAGGTGATCCTGCTTTGGTGAGGGGGCTGGGCTTGATCTCTGGAGGCCCTTTCCAACCCCTACCATTCTGTGATACTCTTCAGATATATTTTCAACAAGCTATTGAAACAGACAACTGTTTTGCTGCCCTCTGGTTAATACACATCAGTAAATCATCCCTCATTATCAATATAGCAATTGATAGGCAATTATATAAACGAAGGCCTTTACAGTGGTAGAGGAAAAAAAAGAAAATAATAACAGTATTCTGTTCAAGAGGTAGAATGTTATGATCTCTATTGTTGAAGGGGACTTTTAAAATCAAAAGAAGAATATATGGTATTTTGCTGAAAAGAGCACTGTAGACAAACAAGCTGGTGACTAATAATAAGGATAATTAATGTGAATCTGAGCAATCCAACTGGCCAATTGCACAGGAAAGTTTTCTTCAGTCGTCTTGGAAATGACAAAAAAAACCTGTTCTGAGTTAAAAGGAGCAACTGGCAGCATGATCTGTGTTTCTCCCCTGTTTCAGAGCTGCCTCCTCTGTAGAGCTAAGACAATGGTGGGCACTGCTCCCCCTTCCTTGTAGCTATTGTGTTGGAACTATGGAGCAGTAGTAAAAAATCAGGACAATTATTATGAGATTGGATTTATTTTTAATTACATTTTCAAGACTGCTAGTGTGCAGCCTGAGATTGACTTCCTCATATTTTGCACACAGACACACACAAAAGAGATCGCAATGCTACCTGGCTGAGCAGGTTTGATAATTGTTCTCCTGAGACGTGAGGCTGACTGGTGTTCAGGTGAATGTTTCGATTTCCTTTTCTGCATCCCGCTGGAGTCAAATACATGTGCTGTCCTTGAGTGCAATGGGAAGGCTAATTGCCTTCCAGAGCTGGGAAAGGCTGGGGAAAAGTACAGTGCTCCAGGAGGGGTGTGCTCTTCTCTCTTCTAGGTGCAGGAGCTGTTCCTTTGCTGGGGAGTAGAGGTTGTGCCAAGAGGGTATCCAGGGAGGCAGTTGGGATCCACTTTTTTTTGTTGTTTGTTTGTTAAGCTTTTGCAAGTACATATTTTAAAACAGTATCAGGCATAAGCAGCCTGATCTAGTTAAGGTTGTCCCTTCTCACTGCAGGGAGGTTGGACAAGGTGACCTTTAAAGGTCTTTTCCAACCCAAACCACTCTATGATTTGATGTTAACCAGTGCAGACACTGTTTACCAAGGGTAGAAGATCTTACTGATGGTCATATTTGGGGACAGGCTCTAGGCCAATTCTTTATATACTTCTCCTTGTGTTCACTGATGTTTGGCTCAGGGTGTACATGTCCTTTGACTCTGATTTAATCAGAGGGTACCTGAGTGATACACTTTAGGCCTGCCATTGTTCCCTTGCATGGTGTTCTCTGATGGATGCACCAAATACCTTTCCAGGGGAAATATCTGCATTTCAAAAGGTTGCTTTAGTGTTCATTTCCATCTTGCATTTCAAAAGGTTGCTTTAGTGTTCATTTCCATCTTGCTTAACAACATGTCAAGAACAGTAGTGTAATGAAAGGGGTTACTTCCAGTGACATTTCATAATGTGAACTTACAGTTTGGGTAATCTCTTTCTAAAATATTATGGGTAGCTACTAAGTAATGACTAAAGTGCTTTATACACACATATGTACATCAAAGCATTTCTCATATTACTGTTGCAGGGAACCACTTTGACTCTTGAGTTTCACTGCAACACAGCCAGGAAGTGCTTTGATCTAAGTGCTGATCTGCTCCTTTCTAACAAACAGGACAGACTTTTAAAGAAAAGACAGTCAAAGATAAAAAAAGGGGAAAAAAAATGGAAGTTTCATTCATAGTTAAGTTTTCCATCTTGTTTTTTAAATTTATTTTTTATGTCACAAAGTATTTGGAAGCTTGTGCTCCAGCTATGGCATTGTGTCTCCTTCTTGAAAGCTTCATAGAATGCAGTCCATGAAAGTCAAGTGTGAAGGGATGCAGTACCTTTGCAGTTGCTATGCTAAGGTGGAAGCAGATCTGAGATGGGAAGCTGAACTATTTTTCACTGCAGTGTGGCCTGTGGTACTGACACAGGCTGATGGGTTGGGGTCTTGAAAAATTCCTCTCTGGAAAATTACACTTCACAAAGTAAATCTAATGTCTGTGGTCAAGGACACTCTCTCTTTGTCCTTGCCTGCATAACTATATGCCATGAAATAGCTGCTGTAGACAGCTCCAGGGCTGGCAGCAATTGGTAAAGTGATTTCTTTGTACACTGTTTACTATCTTAATGGCTGTTAATGGAGGAAGCAAGTTTTATGTATTTATTTTTGTATATTTTGTAATTAAGAGTCACAGTTTACCTGAGAAATAAATACAGCAATACTCAGTTCTTCCTAGGAAGCTCAATTCTTAGCTTATGTCTTTGGTATAATTCTAATGCCTTTAAAAGAGGCATTTTTGACTAAAAGCGATATAAATGAAGGCAAAAATTTAAACTTTGATGAGAAAGCTCATAAAATATGAAAGCTGCTAAAGCAGTTCAGAAGATTCTAGTCCCATCTCAGAAATGCAGAAACGGTCTAGGAGTGCTTAGGCCAAAAAACTCTGTTGTGGAGGTGTTTTAGAAAGAGGAAATCAAACAAGGGACGAAGGGTCACTGGCACGTGCAGGCAGGCACGGAGCTCGCTCACACATTGCCAGCAGATCATGTGCAGGTTGTTTTGGCTTTGGAAGAATCACAGAATGGTTTGGCTTGGCAGAGACCTCCAAAGGCCATCTAGTGCCAACCCCATGCAGTCAGCAGGGACATTCTCTACTAGATCAGTTTGCTCTGAGCCTTGGTAAGCCTGACCTTGAATCTGCCCAGGGGTGGGGCCCCAGCTACCTCCCTGGGCAACCTGTGCCAGTTGATCATAGAATCATAGAATCAGTCAGAGTTGGAAGGGACCACAAGGATCATCCAGTTCCAACCCCCCTGCCATGGGCAGGGACACCTCACACTACATCAGGCTGGCCAGAGCCTCATCCAGCCTGGCTGCAAACACCTCCAGGGATGGAGCCTCAACCACCTCCCTGGACAACCCATTCCAGGCTCTCACCACTGCCATGGTGAAGAACTTCTTCCTCACATCCAGCCTGAATCTCCCCACTTCCAGCTTTATTCTATTCCCCCCAGTCCTGTCACTACCTGATATCCTAAAAAGTCCCTCCCCAGCTTTCTTGTAGTCCCCTTCAGATACTGGAAGGCCACAAGAAGGTCACCTTGGAACCTTCTTTTCTCCAGACTGAACAACCCCAACTCTCTCAGTCTGTCCTCATAGGAGAGCAGCTCCAGCCCTCTGCTCATCCTGGTGGCCTTTCTCTGGACACCTTCCAGCATGTCCAGATCCCTCTTGTAATAGGGGCTCCAGAACTGGACACAGTACTGATGCACCCTCATGGTGTAGAACTGGTTCCTAACATCCAATCTAAATCTCCTTTTCTCTAATTTCAAGCCATTGTCCCTTGTCCTATCACTGCAGGCCTTTGGATACAGTCCCTCTGCAGTCATCTTGTAGGCCCCCTTCAGGTCCTGGAAGGCTGCTATTAGGTCTTCCTGGAGCCTTCTCTTCTCCAGGTTTGACAGCCCCAGCTCCCTCAGCCTGTCCCCATAGGAGTACTTTTCTGGAATAGGGCAACGAAAGAACAGTCAACGTGGGAGAAATCTTGGAGCTGTGTCCAACCAAAAGGAAGCTGATGTGCAGCTCAGTTGTCAAATGCTTCTTTGTGCTAAGAGTGGCATCTTTTAAATTTTTTCTTCATACTATCACCCAAATCTTTTATTCTATACCAGAAAAAAACAAACAAAAAAAAAAATCCCAAAACAAGGGAGATGGGGGATTTGGGGTGGAGAGGAGGAAGAAAAAGAAAGCAGGAAGGTATAAAAATGTATAAAAGAGCAATAAAAGCAGGCAAGAGCTTATTGTAAAATATATCTCCCTTAAAGCACTGTTTTCATATCTTTCAAACTGTTTCCTCCATCTGATGTCTCCCCCTGGACCATTAAAGCAGCTAAAACAGCCCCAGTAGCTTACTTGCCTACACGCCAGCCAAGCAGCACTGCCCTAAAGATGATCTCTGCTAATTCATCTTCAGCTTGCTGAGCCAATGACCTCACATCAGTCCTGTGGAGCCCATCCTCAGGTGGTCTGATGCAGTTATTATTGCTGCTAGTGCAAAAGTGTCTCAAGAGGACCCATCTAAACAGGAGGCCAGTGTCAACTGAGCAACAAGCAGAGGGAAAGGAGAAGAAAGCATGAAACAGGGCTTTAAAGTACCTGCTGTGGACAGAGATGGGATGGCTGCTTGGAGAATACCAGAGGGAGACAGCCTGCCTCATGGTCACCTGTAGCTGACTCAAGATGAAGAGCTCCTCAAGCCAGGGGTGCATTGATAGGAGTGCAGCCAAGAGATTGCTGGTTATCCTCCTTAACTGACTACTTGTGAGGCCACATCTGGAATATTGGATTCTGTTTTGTGCTCCCTTAAAGTAAGAAAAACCTCAGTAACCCATAGTTTGGTCAACAGAAAGCCATCAGGATGATCAGAGCTGGAACACTTGCCCTTTGCAGGGGGGTTGAGGAACGTGCTCTTGTTCAGCCTAGAGAAGAAGGCTGTGATGTGGTTTGAACTTGAGGCCAGAGGCTGAAATTTCAGGAAAACAAAAGAGTTTTATCAAGAAAATGTCCCTCCTCTTAGGCAAATGACCTCCTCTTAAGAAAAGTAGTAGATCTTTTGACTTTAGGTTAAAGCAAATAGGATTTGACCTATAAGGTGAATTTTAGGGTGCTATGTTATGTAACTGAAGTAAGAGTAATGGAAGCATCTTTATTGCTGCATTGAATAAATCAGAAGTTTTGACTCTAGGGATTTCTAAGTTGACACAGGTTAAGAACCAAATGAAATGTGCTTCTCACAATCTGCCTTTTTTTTTTTTTTTTTTTCCTGCTGTATTTCACAAGAAGTATATCTGAGAAAACCTTGTTCTGGAAAGCCAGATATTTTACATTCTGTTTTGGTGGTCCCAGGTTCTTTGACAGTGGTGTGTTGTGTGCTTTACTAGGTCTCAGTGTTCATCTATTGTGGAGCAGCCATCAGCCTCAGTCACTGTCAGGCAGGAAGCATTTTTCTTACTGACTCACCAGTGATTTAAATCTCACAGACTGTGACATATGAGGTGCTTTCATGTGGCCCAAAGAATAATTCCCTCTGCCTGGTGCTATTTGTTGGTCGTATCTCCTACTGTGGAAAAGTTTCCCCTACAACCCTTCTCTCGCTCGTATCATCTGATGATTGTGGCAACCCCACCATTGCCTTTGTGCTTGGTTACAGCATGAGTCACCTCTGTCATATTGTCTGAGCCTCATCCAGTCTTTAATCTGGATCTAAGGTACATGATGGAGACCATGGTCTTCATAGAAAGATGATGTGGTCCTTGGGTGAAAGAGCAGTGAGAATAAATGTCTAAAGGGACAGTGTAAGTGCTCTGTTTTCAGTGATGTAGATTTTATTCCCCCTCCCCCTTCCTCCAAGAAGTAGCCTTCCTCCTAGATGCATAAATACACACAGGATGGATTTTTTTTTCAGAGCTGCTCACTTTTTTGGATCTGTGATGTTCTGGTATCCTGTGTGCCATAGCTCAGCTTGCCTTTCACAGCTAATGAAGGTCTGAAATGGAGAGAGCATACACATACATATGTATATGTAGATACATAAAACCTCATTGTAAAAGGACTGCATTCTGCATGTTCACTCATTCATCTGCATACTCTCTGAAATATGTACAGAATAGCTGCTAAAGGTTTCTGGAGGATAAAATCTTCCCTTACATATAAATGGAAATGCACAGAAAGTTGTCAATAGCAAATGCAGGGGCAATAGCAACCCCAGGTAGCTGTTGTTTCTAATCCTCAATTTACTAATCTGGAGAGATTTACTGAGTCTTTGGAACCAACCAGAAACCCTAAGCACTAATATTTAGATCCTGTAGCTGTCTGAGATTCTACAAAGTTCAAAATGCTCCTTCTAGTGCAATAAAATCCAGCTTTATGTGCCAGCTTCTGCAGATCTGGTTTTGCAGAGCAGTTGTACTAGGTTAGTGCAATTTAAGAGAGTAAATTACCTCATGGTATTCAACAGGAGAATCAACTGTTATGAGAAACTCCTGACTTTGAGAATGCTGATGAAAAAAAAATTCATTCATCTTATCTATAAAACTGAATTAATTCATTAATATGAGAGGCACAAAACCACTTTGGATACTGAAGTACTGTGTCCAGCACAGGAAGGATATGGACCTGATAGAGAGGGTCCAAAGGAGGGCCATGAAGATGATCAGGGAGCTGGGGCACCTCTGCTATGAGGACAGGCTGAGGGAGCTGGGGGTGTTCAGCCTGGAGAAGGCTCCAGGGAGACCTAATAGCAGCCTGCCAGGACCTGAAGGGGGCTACAAGAATGCTGCAGTGATAGGATGAGAGGCAATGGTTTGAAATTATGGAAGAGCAGATTTAGATCAGATGTTAGGAACAAGTTCTCCCCACCACGAGGATGGTGTAACACTGGAACAGGTTGCCCAGGGAGGTAGTGCCTGGAGATATTCAAGGTCAGGCTGGACAAGACTCTGAACAACCTGAACTAGTAGAGAATGTTCCTGACTGCAGGGGGCTTGGATGAGATGCCCTTTGGCAGTCTCTTCCAACCCAAACTGCTCTGTGGATTCTGTGATTCAAGGAAATGTGGTTTTTTAGTGAGTGGAGGTTTTATTTATGCAATAAGCATAATCTTCAATCTTCATCCTGACTAATCAAACCTCTTTCAGATAACCAAATGAACAAAGTTGGGGTTTTGGGGGTATTTTTACTATTTTTTACAAAGTATTGTAATATTACATAATGCTTAAGAAGTATTTTGAGATCACAGGATGAAAGAGGGTATAGAAGTGCAATGTATTTATTATTATTATTACTCTTACTATTAACATTTGATGAGTCCCCTGGCTTTTCTTTCAGGGTTTTCTACTTATTTCAGTTGCACATTTTTAATTGCTTAGTGAAATTGATGTAGTCATATCTCAGAGTTGGTTTAATTGGAATTATTGATGTCTGAAGCAGCACCCAGGCTGGGAAAACGGGGGTCTGATCAAAGTCTGCAGCTAATGGTTTAGTGAAGTTAAAAATTCAGTCTTAATTAAAAAATGAAAGAGAGAGCATGTGCTGTCAAAGTGCACATTTTATGCTAAGGGAAGTGTCACTGCTTAGTTATTTGGAAGTGCTCACTGGAGTATTTAAGAAGAAGGGTAACAACAATGACTGAAGTTTTTAGTCCTCAATATTTGTTGAGTTTTTCACCTGGAAGTGTTTACTGGGTGCCACGCTGTGCTTTCATACCTGCTGGTATACTTTATTCCCTTTACTTCTGTTTGGAACTGCCTGTAAAATGGGAAGTTCATTTTAAGATGGGTTTTAAGATTTGTGATGCTTTTTTTTCTTTTTCTATTTTTTTAATTAATGTAGACCAAGAATGTTGAATTTTCAGTGTGGGAATTTTTTTAACTTGATTGAAAATGCTCAGAAGTGCTTACAGTTTTAAAATGTGTTATGCAGCCTAGCAGGCAAATCATATCCTAGGCTGCATCAAGAGGAGTGTGGCCAGCAGGGCAGGAGAGCTTTCTTCCCCTTTACTGTGCTCTTGTGAGACCCCACCTCAAATAATGTCTCTGGTTCTAGTGTCCCCATGATAAGAAGGGCATGGACCTGATGGAGTGGGACCAGAGGAGGGCCACAAAAATGATCCAAGTGCTGGAACACGTCTGCTGTGAGGATAGGCTGAGGAAGCTGGGGTTGTTCAGCCTAGAGAAGACTCTGAGGAGACCACAGAGCTGCCTTCCAATACCTGAAGGTATCCTACAGGAAGGGTGCAGAGGAACCTTTCATGAGGGTGTCTAGAGACAGGACAAGGGGGAACGGTTTGAAGATGAGGGAGAATAGATTTAGATTGGATTTTAGGAAGAAGTTCTTCAGTATGAGAGTGTTGGGAGTCTGAAATAGGTTGTCCAGGGAGGCTGTGGAGGCCTCCTCCCTAGGAGTGTCAAGGCCAGGTTGGATGAGCTCTTGAGCAGCCAAATCCAGTTGAGAGGTGTCCCTGCCCATAGTGGGGAGGTTGGAGTAGATGATCTCTAAGGTCCCTTCCAACCTAAGCCATTCTGTGATGATGATGATTTCTCTTCTTAAACAGCCCTTACAGTCTTCTGCTATTTGACAGGTGTAAGGTCACTTGCACTCCCATCTTATTTTCTATTTTCCAAGGTGGATGAGCTTCCTTCATTGAACAAAAGCAATTGCAACCCATGTAATGCTATGGGGGGAGACCCACCACAAATGGCATCATCTTTATCAAACAGTGTTCATATATTCTCCAAAAGTATGCATTTTATTTGCACTGTATTGATCAGCACTCCCTGAACTGTTTTCTTGCCTAATTAAGGATGCAAAGAGGTTTATATTACTCCTTACCATCTCGAGAGCTCTTTTTACACTGCTTGTTTGGAGATTTGCTTCCTTGGGAGAGTTTATTACTGTATGAATGAAAATGCTTTTCTGAAGCTGTTAATCATTTCAAGATAAAAAAAAAACAACAACAACAAACAAACCCAAAAACAAACCCAAAAAACCCTAGTTGAGAATATTTCCCATTATTATTAAACTCTCAGGGGTGCTACAGGGCGTGCACACTGTTATAATTTAAACCTACAATTTCTCTTTGCTTCTCCTGCCTTTTGGCACAGTGCTGTACATGGGAATTTTAAGGAGAATGAGCAACACTCACCCACCCCAGCCACAGTGAAGAAAACGTACTTTTTGTCATTTCCTCATCAGCTGCTGCCTCCTGTTAGCAGTGAAATTGTTCTGACCAGTGTTCTTGTGTCTGAACCACAGGTAAAGGCTCAACCTACTCAAAAGGACTTCTTAACATTGTTGGGCTGTGTTGTAATCTTCCCAGTGAAGTGGAGGGGCACTCATCATGTGGGTCATTTGAAAACTGATTGAAGCAAAACACCGTGGAATGCATGGGAGTGAGCATTTATTCTCTGTCACAGGACATTCTAGATAAGATAATAAGCTATTGCTGGGACTTTTTGATGTTGAACTTCAGCTTTTCAAGTGGTAGTCAGAGTGATACATTGGTTATGCATTGTACCTAAAGGCTGTGCATGAAGTAGGCAGCTAGCAGTGGATAATAATGCTAAGGCTCATCAGTGAAGCTTTTATACAATGAGCCAGTGTCACCTGAATGATTCTTTTTGTGCAGTGCACTGGACTGCAGACAATTGCTGAGTTGGGTAGAGATTGCTGCTAGTCAGTGTCCTGTTTTGTAAGAGCTTGTGTTCATCCCTTGTAGCTCAGGTGAACCAATTTGCAGCCTGCATCCCTTTTTTGTGGGAGTGAGAATTCCTGCTGAGACAGGATCACAGAGTGACAGGATGGTTGGGGTTGGAAGGGACCTCTGGAAGTCCTCTTGTCCAACCCTGCTGTTCAGGCAAGGTCACCTAGAGCCAGTTGCCCAGAGCATGTCCAGATGGCTTTTGAATATCTCTGGGAATGCAGACTACACAATGTCCCTGGGCAACCAATGCCAGTGCTCAGTCACCCTCACGCTGAAAAAATGTTTCCTGGTGTTGAGACAGAACATTCTGTCTCTCAGTTTGTGCCCACTGCTTGTGGTGCTGGTGGTCCTGTCACTAGGCACTACTGGAAGGAGCCTGGCTCTGTCCTCTTTGCAGCTTCCCTTCAGATATTTGTGTTGGTAACATTCTGAGCCTTCTGCTCTCTAGACTAGATGGTTCCAGCTCTCTCAACCTATCCTCATATGTGACATACCTCAGACCCTCATCCTTGAGGGCCTTTGTTGAACTCTTTTCATTATGACCGTGTCCCTCTTGTACTGGGGAGGTAGAAACTGGAGCCAGCACTCCAGTTGCACCTCATCAGCACCAAGTAGAGGGAAAAGATCACCTCCCTCGACCTCCTGACAATACTTTGCCTAATGCAGCCAAAGATGTCATTTGCCTTCAACTTGGTGTCCACCAGAACCCCCAGCTCCTTTTCTGCCAAACTGCTTTCCAGCTTGTTGACCCCCTTCAACTGGTTAATACATCAACCTTTGCATCAGATATTGACTGTATTTTGGCACAGAGATTTTTCTGATATGTAACTCTGCAAGCTGCAATATGTTTTTTAGTGTGCTCTTGCCAGTGATTATAAATTAAATGGATCTGAACTTAGAGCAGTTATGCTTTGAATGGCTTAAAGCAGCTTTGTGCACAAGAATAATACTGTGCTGTTAAGGAAGGATTTGAAATATGATTTTTTTTTTAACCTACATAATTCTAGCTGTGCAAAAGTATACCTGTGTGTGCTGAGGGCTTCACTGATTACAGTCTGTTGACACCACAGACCTCTCCTGTTGATCTTGTTCTCTCATGTGATGCTAGTACTCAGATCTAATATTCTGAATAGCTGCTCCTGTATAATATATGCAGTTAAAACTCCAATTTAATTGAATTAGTAATCAAGGATGAAGATACTGAAGAATCTGCAAAAATAAAGCCCATGTTCTTGAGTTATGAGGGGGGAGTAAATCATAGAACCATGGAATGGTCCGGGCTGGAAGGGACTTCCAAAGGTCATCCAGTCTGACCTCCCTGCAGTCAGCAGGGACATCCCCAACTAAATCAGGTTGTCCAGGGCCTCGTTGAGCCTCACCTTGAATATATCCTGGTTATTTGAGAATATATTTAGAGGGAATAGAGAAATAGTGACCTAAACGACAAGGCACTAGTCTGGAATTACAAGGTTGAGTGGCTTCTTGACCATTAGCTTTGGGTAACTTTGGGCAATTTGCTTTATCAGTCTGCCTTAGTTATGTCACCTGTAAATTGCACCTGATATGGCTCTATTCTACTGTAGGAAGTGATATAAACTAATTAAATACCACATTCCTAGTGGCCTGCAGTTGAGTTTCTGTACATAGTGTGGAGATCACACACAATATTTCTGCTTAAGTAGGTAGAAAAGTAATGAATACAGGGTCTTGATGAAGTGGTCTGGTATGTTTAGGAAGAGCATAATGTCAAGGAAGTATAAGAGGAGCACTCCTGAAGAGCTGTGGGATGTTGCCAGCAGGTACAAGATGCTAGCAGGCAATGAGATTAACTTTCATGCTCAAGTTGCAAACTCTCAGTCCAGCAGTGGTTGGGGTTTGCAAATGGGCAAAAAGCCAGCTATATCAAGCCTGATCTTCTCTTCCAACACATGGACAGATCCCAGATACAATAACCATTGGGCTAACAGTTCTGCTCTTTTCAGGGTGATGGAATTTCAGAGACATATTGACCATAGTCCTCAAATTTGACAGAAAGTCTGCCTCAGTTTGAAACTTTACCTACTCATAAAGTCAGTTTCTGGCTTGAAGAGTGACAGTTAAAATCCTGTTTGTAACAGAAACTATACTAAATCTCAAATAGTTCTTCACCCTGCCCTAGTGTATTCCTGACATGCTTCCACTGAGCAATCTGGCTGTGATTCTTATTTCCTACAGCACCTAGCAGTCTTTAAATATGAGAACAAACCTCTCTTATTTCAGCTCCAGTATTTTGAAGTGACCTTTGTGGGGGCCATCCAGGTCCTTTAGGTTGCATGCTCCAAGTCTTCTGCATGTTTGGCATACACAGATGAATATGAAGGTGTGAGGGAGACATGCACAGAGCAACTGCTGAAGACATCACCCTGGAGTGTGTATTAAAAATGAATTTTAATAAATTAGGTGTTATATGTTAAAAAAATTAATCTTAACAATTGCTGGTACAACCAGTCGGGGTTCTTACTTGGATACCAACTGAATTCCATTTGGTATTGTTACACTCCTCATTCCAAATTTGCAGAGGAGTTTCAGATGATTAAAAGACTCCCTAACACCAATCCAGGGTTACACAATAAAACATATTGCAGCTGTTCTTCAGTTACATCCCTGAAAGCCATTTAGTACCATCAAACTGTTTGTGTGGGATTGATTATAAATTGGAGCTGGATTCACCACCTCTCAATAAACATGAAAGTGTTGTGGTTTAGTGCTGTCTTCTCCAAATAGAAAAATGCACCAAAGCCTGCACCAGTTATATTCCAGCAAAACTGTTTCTGCTTGAGAAGGAACTGCAAAGGCCAATATAAATGTAATGCAATTAAAATCAGTCTGTGAAAACAGTCACGACTGCTGAGGAGAGAGAAATATGTTACTTGGTGCTGATTGTTTGCCCCAAATCTCATAATGAGTTAAAGTGAAAGTAATTAAAAAAAGAGGCTAAATGTCAAGGAATAATTTCCCAAGCAACTATTTCAGAACCTGCTACTGGCTTCAGTGACAGAGAGGGGAAATCTTTATCACCCAAGACACTTCAATCTATAAGACAAGAAATTGATGATTAAAAATGTCAATAGAAAGAGTTCAGGCAGATGTCTTCCCTGGCCTTCCTGGGTTTTTGTAGCTCTGTAGTCTGAAGGATGAACTGACCTCATGAGGCTGAGGGACAGCGGAGAGTCATTATTCAAATCCAACTTAATTATACAGTTATTTGTGTTCTTCTAAAAGACATTGAAGGGCTGGATGGAGCAGGTGCAAAGAAGAGCAACTAAGCTGGTGAGGGGCCTAGAGAATGAGTCTGATGGAAAGCAGCTGAGGGACTATCTAGTTTGAGGAAGAGGGGGCTGAGTGGAGACCTTATCACCCTCTACAGCTACCTGAAAGGATGCTATGGAAGGGTAGGTGCTGGTCTCTTCTCACAAGCAGTTAGTGATAGAACAAGAGGGAACAGCCTCAAGCTGCTCTAGGGGAGGCTTAGGCTGGACATCAGGAAGAAATTTTTCACTGAAAGAGTGGTCTATCATTGGAACAGGCTGCCCAGGAAGGTGTCTGAGTCACCATCCCTGGATGCTTTAAAGGTCGTTTAGAAGTGGTGCTTAGCAATGTGGTTTAGTGGTGAACTTGGTAGAGTAGGATTAATGGTTGGACCTGATCATCTCAAGGGTCTTTTCCAACCTGAATGATTCCATGATTCTAAGTTAGCATTTGTTTAATAGCTAAATGGCTGTACTGGTGCTGTAAGGATTCCAGGCATGTTGGACTGTAACGTGGTGGCAGGGTCAGCATCTTGTAGCCTCTTCTACTTTGAACTGGGAAAATCTAGCAGACTTTACTGGTGGCTGTTGTTGATGTATTTCAGCTCTGTATTGCATATGTTTAAAAATGAATGCAGGTCCTTCTTGATAACTGTAGTGTATTGTCAGATCTAATGTGGAGATTTGATGGTAGAGCCAACAGAAGAGTTCATACTAAAGGATAAAATTCAGCCTTTACATAAGTTTATGTAAAACAGCAGAATTATTATTTCCTTGCATCAACTGATTTTGACATAAAGGTAGGCAGGTGGGAAATGGCTTTTTTTTTCCCTTAGAGAATTTTTCATCTCTGCTCCTCCAAAGTAGTTGTCTTTGCTTTCAGGGTTTATTTGAAGTAGTCAAATGAGGCCTTTGCAGCGGGGAAGCTGTTTGCACAGCGCTGTCAGCAGCTTCTCTTTCTTGCTATCTCTGTCTCCTGCAAGTGAGGCTCATGCAAGAGCAGAAGATGAGAAAAGGCTCTATTTTACATAGGACTCAGACCTTGCTTTGCTGGGTGAATATTTTCTAATGTTTTCATGCTGAAGAAAATTACTCCAAGGTGGAAAACAAAGTTGTAATGCTGTGGAACTAACAGAGTTAACTGCCAGGGTGCAATTTTAATTGGGGAAACTTGAGACCTGTGTGATCATTTCTATGTGTTATTCCTCTTATAGGTCTCCTGATCAACAGAGAGTTAAAGATAAGGATCTTATATGTATATATATTTTTTTTCATGAAAAAGAGCACAGTAGGAGTTTGATGAACAGACACTTTTATAATGAAACCCTTCTGTCTCATTGAAAGTGTAGATTGCTAGCTATTACATGACACTGAACAGTTTCCCTTTCAGTATTATCACACAGTGACTTAAATGTGATGAGGCATTAGAACAGATTGAATTATTTTAATTTTACTTTTTTCACTGGGTTTCTGAAGCCATTGTGCTTTATTTTGAGGTAAATTATCCTATTTATCTTGTCTGCATAAATACCTTTATGAATAATGCAAGAAGTTGGGATGCTAAAAGTAAAAATTACAGACCTGTCCTTAAAGGACAGCATTAACATCCTGCAAGAGCTTATTCAAAACCAACTGGTGCCTGTATTCTACAACACAAAAATGAACCATTTTAGAGTTTTTGCAAAGCCATTATAGTGGAGTGTTGCCAGATCCATTAACAATTCTGTACTAATGACAGTTAAATAACTGAGTGGAGTAAAAGCAGGCGGTGGAACGGTCTGTACAGAATCTCCTTTTACGTGGACATCCTAAGAGGGCTTGAAGGAAAACACTGCAAAAATAGTTCCATGGGGCCTTATGTTGAATTACAGCTAGAAACAAAACAAAACCAAAAATAGTACATTTAATCCAAAGGTAGTGCAGATATTTAGCCAAAGACTGCAGAGGCAAATTAAGGTTATGGAAAATGTTCAGTTCCCAAGGAAATACTAAATTGGCTGTTTCTCACAAGCACTCTGTTTAGGTCTGGCTAGCTATTATAGCAGGCATGCAGAAAGTCCATACTGATCTGTGAGTCAGTGAATGTGTTTGCTCTGACTTCTGTGAGCATGGCTTAGCCACATGGGATAACAGGGTGTAGAAGTGCTTGTCCCATGCTCCTCCATCCATGGTGGGGTGCCATGATGCTGCATGAAGGCAGAGCCTGGGGCCCTGCTGCCAGGAGCCCTGAGCATGGGCAAGACCTAAAGCATGGGAACACAGCCAAAAGCTGGCCACCTGTTGTTTCCTCTGGCCCATGTCATTGCAGATTTTCTGAACAGGTTTTTCTGTGCTCCTTCAAAGAATGATTATAATTTCTGTACTGTTCTCCCTCTCAGGTCAGAGGTGTACACCTTCATTTCAATTTAGCATAATTTTTATGAAGAAGATAGATATATATAGTGTGTTCTGGTAAGCATCTGCACACACAAAATTTGCATATAGAGATCAAGTTTTTATAGTAAAATCCCAACCCAGACTGAGATAGAAAGATGTTAATCCTGCAAATACAATGCTAGGATCTAAAGATGGGAAAGCAGTGATGAGGAAAGGTGAATTGATTCTAATTCCCTGAACTGGGCATTATATATAGCAACAGCTTCCTTGGCAGAAAAAAATCCTAATTAAAAAAAAGAAAAAGTATTTTCAAAAGCCATATTATACCCAGATGGAAATGAACTATTAAGTGAACTAAGTAATGTCACAGTATATGACACATCATTTTATAAAGCTGTTATTTGCAGTTTTCTCTTGGTATCACAAACATCGTAAATCTTCTGAACCTCTAAACCAAATCCCTAATATTTTGCTATACCTGCAGAGAAGCATTTACACGTGTGGTACAGATAATGCACAGGATCACAGGAGCAGCTTGCAGACCTAATCAGCATATTTTCTCCCCTTTTAGTCTTTTTGTACATGATTTAAAACATGGGAATAAGAAACCGCAATGTATTGGACAGATGGAGAAGCTGATAACGGTTTTCCCTGTTGCTGCTACTCTTTGTGCATACTGTGTTATGCTAATGATGTGTGGCCAAAGGAATACACACTTGCAGAAGCAGAAGGGTTGCTTTGCTGTTCTCCTCCCCATACCATCACCCCAGCCCATGTCCAGCATGCACACACACACACACACACACACAGAGACATGCAGCTGAAGGCTGGGCTGGGGAGCAAGGAGGGTTGCAGGGCTTAATTTGGAGAGGAGAGGAGGAGGGCACCTCCTGTGAGCTAGAAGTAGCTCTGGTAAGGGAGAGGTAGTGACAGGGAGCAGAGCTTGGCAGATTTTTTTCCCCACTAGTTACTTCTGCCTCAGTGATGTCTTTTGTGTCAGATTTTCCCAAAGCAGCCCATACAGCACCTCCTTTTCTTTCTCCTTGGCTGGTGTGACTCCACTGAGTTAAGGAGGAGAGCAAAGAAGTAAAAGAAGAACCTATATGACTGAAAGCAAATCCCATTGTCCAAGCTCTCCTGGTTGAAGAAGTTGGTTTGTGTCTCCCTAAACATCAGTGGACAGAAGCTGTAGCCAATTAGGACACTGCCATAATAAAGCCATCCAGTCTTGAGGTAGCTCTGTGTATTATTTTACTTTCTGACACAATCTACACAGTCTTACACACTGGCACTCTTCTCTCATGAAGTAAACCGCTACTTAGATTTGGTATCCCAGCAAACAGGCTTTCTGAAAAATGATCTACTAGTCAGTTGTGTCCTACACCCTAAGCTGAAATCAAATACACTTTCCAAAGGGCACAGGTTCAGAAATGAACTTTAGAAAAAAAAAATATTGATTTTGTAAGTTAAAAATGTAAAATGGAATAGATAGAGGTCCAATACAGGTCTGACCCAAGGAAGCAATCTTTAAACAGGAACACTGATTCAACACTGGGAAAGAGAAGAAAGCAAGAAGAAGGATTCATTTGCAGTTGACCTGCAATGGCAAAGTCATTCACTTTCCAAATAGGATTAAACTTGTTCCATCAGTCTTGACATGTGAAAAGATCATGGTTATAAATTCCATTTGCTGTAATGAATTGAAAGTGTCTGAGTTTGCAAGCAGCGCTCATTGTTGACGGACAGCTAGATTTCTGCAGTGTTTTAACACTAAAATTAGCTTCTACAAAATAAAAAGTGCAGAAAAGGTGGCAGCAGTGACAGATTTGAAGGCATTAAAACATTGACTTTGTTGTCAGATGGAAGCTGAATGAATCTAGAAACAAGTAGTGGTTCATGGAGATAATTCTTGAGTGAGGGTGAACACGAAACTGGAAAAGGGATTTGTTTAGGTTTCTCAGCTGTATTTCAACAAGAATAAATATTGTTACTTACATGAGGAAGAATCAAGCTTTCTTGTGGTATTGCTTGCAAGATGTAAGAAAATGGAATTGTATTGAAGGATGCTTTGTTCAAATCGATTCAGTGTACATCAACAGGACTCCACTGCAGCCCATGAAACCATATTGGTCTGTGTATTATGTAAATTGAGATAAAAGCTACCTTCTGTGGTTACTTAATAACCTTACCTCAATCTTGCATCGGAATCATGAGATATTTCTTGCTCCTTACAGAACTAAATGCTGTTTCAGAACCTATTTTCCCCAAATGTGTGTGTTAGGCATACACAATTTAATGCATATTTGAAATGTGCTGGTCGCCAAGAAAAATGTCATAATGGGTGAAAATGGCTAATATTAGTGAATAATTTGAGATTCACTGGAATTGATAAGGTACCCAGCTCAAAACTCTCCCGGATTTAAAAAAAATATTAAAAATTTAAAACAACCTTGAGCTTAATAGAGGAATGAAAACACAATAGCTTCTTAAATTACTGCAAGGTTAACATACAATTAATTTGCTAATTTTAATTACAACCCTAGAAAATTTGCTGAAAAATGCTCAAAGGGGAGAAGCAGCCAGGTGCCAGCCGTGATTAACCAAGGTTACTGGCAATTATGAGGTCTCTATTAACCATGGTACAGAAATTGTAAGAACTCCTGTGTAAAAAGAGCACATTTATTGAAACTCAGCAGGGGTTTCATCTTGCTGTGCCTTGCCATTGCTTCAGACTCGCTGTCACTCTTTTCCAGCTAAATATTTTATTGCAGCTGAACCACGGGCTACTTCTCCTT
This sequence comes from Indicator indicator, assembly GCF_027791375.1. Taxonomy (NCBI): domain Eukaryota; kingdom Metazoa; phylum Chordata; class Aves; order Piciformes; family Indicatoridae; genus Indicator; species Indicator indicator. Next base: position 4,056,882 of record NC_072030.1, read on the forward strand.
TTTGTCACACATTGTTATACATGTGCTAGGTGTTTATTTTGATAGCACAAACAAAAGAGATTAACTATTGTTTGCAAAGTGCTCTGAGCACCTTGAGTGCCGGGGAACTGCCAACGTCGCAGCTGAACGCTAGAAACCCAAATCCTGAAGAAAATGCTATTTCTTTCCAAGGTGTTCTGGGCTGTGCAGTTGGTAAAGTGGAAGTACTGCTGAAATTGCCCTTTCGGAGGAGGACCCGCTGTGCAGTGCTTCATATGCACAGACAAATGTAACTTCTGAGTTAAAAAGCAAGATCAAAGAAATGTGCATGTTTGCTTTGTGTTTTAAACCAATCACGGTACAAATGAATGTCTTGTGAATATCAAATTCCATGATGTATCATTGCTCTTTTTTATTGTTATTGAGTCATGTTTTAAGTGTGCGTTGTTTGGAAGCGTGATGAACCTTCATCCATCTCTTAAAGGAAGATTTGGGAAAAAAAACAAAACAAAACAACCCCCAAACTAAAAAGAACCCCAGACTAAAAAGAACCCCAAACAAACAGAAAAGCAACAACAACAACAACAAAAAAATGACAACAACAAAAAAAATCAAACCTAAAGCATTGATGTCAAAGGAAATTAATTTCCTGGCTGGCTTGTGTTTTTCTCTGAGGCAGATATTGATGAGTGTGCAGAGGGGATCATTGAGTGTCACAACCATTCACGCTGTGTTAACCTCCCAGGGTGGTACCACTGTGAGTGCAGAAGCGGTTTCCATGACAATGGAAGCTATTCTCTTTCCGGGGAGTCCTGTGTTGGTAAGCAATGATCAGCAGAGTACTTTTTTTGTTTGTTTGGTTTTGGTTTGGCTTTTTTTTTTTTTTTTTTTTCCCTTCTTTTGCATGGTGTTACAAAATGTCTACGGAGACACTGTCCTGAGCAGTTACCGTGTTAAAGGCTAAAATGAGAATGCAAGGCAGTGTGTCTGTGTTTGTCAGCATGCCCAGCCAGGCGGTGTGGCTGCTGGGTCAAGGCACGTCACGATTTTGAATGGTTATTACAGGAAGGAGGCAGCTGGAGATCCAAAATGTGACTTGCTGTGCTTTGCCATTTATCACTATAAGTCACTGTGAAAGCTGAAGTGAAAGTAGGCTTTCTGGGGAGTAAAAAAGGCCACCAAAGGGGAAGAGTTGGTTTTCCATTTTCAGATTTCAGCAGTGTGATATGAGGACACATTTGGGGGCTGTCCCTGTTGCTTTGCTTGGTTTGTTTTCCATTCTTTGGCTTCTTCTTCACCACTTTTTATTTTTTTTAATCATGCAAATAGGATCAAAGTCTCTGTGTACACTACTTGCAGGATAAGTCCCTACAAGCACAAACACAGAGGAATTTGAAAAGGGATTACAGGACATTAGGGGTCGGAAGGAACCTCCAGAGATCATTGGGTCCGACCCCCCTGCCAGAGCAGGACCATAGAATCTAGTGCAGGTCGCACACGAATGCATCCAGATGGGTCTGGAAAGTGTCCAGGGAAGGAGACTCCACTCCTCTCTGGGGAGCCTGTTCCAGTGTATGGAGGAGTCTGTCTGTTGTTTCTATGGGAGTACAAGGGGTGAGGCTCCATGAGGGGTTCTTGCAGCCTGGGTGCCCAGGACTTTGTGTGCCACGACAGCAAATAGTAATAAAATCATGGTGAAGATGATAATAGGGGCTTACCTCTGCCCTACAACGCTGCCACCTTTTCACTTATTCTCAGAAGCCATATACATAATTTCTATATGATATTTTATCAGACAAGTGTAAAACTAATTAAAAAATGATCCCATCTTAACTTCTAAAGAGATACTGCTCAGCATCTCAGAGTTCTCATCTCAAAGTTCTGTGTCCTTTCTCTGGAATTTCAGTTCTGGTTTTTGTTTTTTTTTTCTGTAGAAGTTTTTCTGCTGCTTCTATGAAAGCCTTCTTTTTTATTTTTTTATTTTAACACTGTAGCTTTAATTTATCCTGTCCATAAGTGCAAAAGGCTTTTTTTGTTTGTTTGTTTTAAGGATTAAAATATATCCTTAAAGTTAAAATTAAAAAACTTAATCAAAATACAAAAATTTATATATAACTTGTAACAAACCTTCCAAACTTGGACGAATTTTAGCTGCTAAAAGCCCTTGAGATAAGACAGTGTCATGATTTAAAAATGCAGAAGAATGATGATTATTTTCAAAAGCAAGGTTTTGTAGATTTTTCCAGCAGTATTTGCTTTTAACACGCTGACCGAAGCTGGTAGGGATCTCAATAAAATCACAGCAGTGAACACCATGGGAGTGGCTGTGTAAAAAAAAACAAACAAAACCAAACCAAAACATTGCAAACATTACAGCATTTTGTGACTTAGCAGATGAAATACCACTTGAAAGCCACACATTTCTAAATAGGTTCTCAAACGTTAAGAGTTCTCATCTGGTTTAGTTAAATGCTGTAGAAGGAGCAGTGGACAGAGCAAAGTTGAAAACACTCACTTTTGGAGAAGCTGTAGAATCATAGAACCTTTAAAATCACAGAGTCCAGCCATTAACCCAATATTACCAAGTCTGCTGCTAAACCATGATGCCCCCAAGCACATCTGAGTGTGTTTTAAATACCTCCATAGGCAATGATTGTGACCACTTCTCTGGGCAGCCTGTTCCAGTGCTTGACAACCCTTTTGGTGAAGAAAGTTTTTTCTAATGTCTAACCTTAAACTTTTTCTCCAAACTTGAGACCATTTCCTGCCATGCTGTCACTCGCTACTTAGGAGAACAGGCCAAGAACCCACCTCGCAACAACCTCATTTCAGGCAGTTGTAGACACTGAGAAGGTTTCCCCTCAGTCTCCTTTTCTCCAGGCTGAACCACCCCAGTTCCCTACCTTCAAAAAAACCTTGAGGGAACTGGAGGTAAGAGGCATCTGCAGCATTGCTGAGGTCTACTTGTGCTGCTTGCCATGGGGGAACCCTGTCCCTTGTCAGGCAGGTTTGGGACAAGGACCATCAGGGTGGTCTCAGGAAAAGGTAGAGGCAGACAAGACTGTGGTTTTCAACAGCCCATAGCTAGGCTCAGTTGTTGCAAAGGTCAATATTGCTTGCATTGCATTGCTGTTAAAGAGAAGGGTACTTGGTTACCTCTCAGCAAAAGGGAGCCCAAAATATTCTGTATTTTGTAGAGATTGAAGGGATGAGTTTTGGTGAAAACAAACTGCCCTCGTTTTGAGCTGTGCAGCATGCTGGGAGTTCATAAGGTGAGGTGCTCCTCTTGCCATATGCACGTTGTAAACAGAATGTGAAATGTTGTTTTAACTAAATAGCCTTTTTAAACCATCTGCTGCAGGGTACCAGTGAGGAAGAGAATAAACCAGTTTATCTTCTTTTGTTATACTGGCTAACCAATAAAAAAATAATTGAAAGGTTCTGCTCGCCCATATTGACAAAGAAATTTCAAACCTTGGTGTTTGTTTTAGAGTGCAACTAAGAACTGGTTAAAAAGACAGATAGGCGACACTAACGTTCTAGCTAGAGCTTTGTTTCTTGAGCGTTGACTTTCATCACCTTGCAGAGGTTGTTTGCAGGGTGGAATATTCAGAGTCAGGGCCAGAGTCATTCACTCTATATCAGATAAAAGAGCTTAGCAGCAACATTTTGCCCTGGCACATTTTACAGGCTGTGTACTGGAATCCTAACGTGTACCTGAGAGTTGGGCCATTGTTCTTCAGTATGCTTTGAAATGTTTCTTCTTTGTCCCTGAAGAACAAAACTTGGAGAACAATAAATAGACTAAGAACATAAGTAAAAACAAACAAAAAAAAACCCTGTCCCCCACAGAATAATAATAACAATATATGAAAATCATAAGGCAGTGGGAGGGAGCACTCAGCTTCCAGGTTGCCCAAAGCCCAGGCTGCTTTTGCTGGATGCTGCTCTGTATCTCTTGGTCCTGTCCCTCTGATTATGTGTAGGTGGTCTTGGAGCCAAGTCATTGCTTGCAGTGTCTCTGCAGTGCTTGCAGAACGTTTTAAAAATAACATCTATTTGGGAAGTGGTGTGATACTTCACTGCTTCTAAAAGCTTTATTCTCATTGACTATGAGGAAACAGTGGAGTTTGTCACCTGGCAGGGGACAAATGTGTAAATCAACGGATGTGGCAAGGAAGGTCATAATATTGCACCACAGCTTGGGTAATAAGGATGTATGGCTTAACCAGGCTACTTCAAGCTTGGGAAAACTCTATTATTGCTCAAAATATCAACTGAAAGCAGCTTTGGAAGGGGAATATATTTCCATGGCCATGCTTTTATAAAAGGTGGCAGCATGATGAGGTGATGGTGAGCAGGCTTAGATTAAGAGAACGTAATTTAATTTCCAGCAGTAGCATTTTTATGAGGTGCTGGCCTTTCACAACATGTTATTAAGAATACTGCTTGCAGACAAAAGACAATTGCTGGACTAAGTTGCTACCAAAGTTTTCTTGGCAATTAAGATACGTAGCTATAGTTGCTGGGCTGTATTTTATTTTTATTTTTTAATAGAAGCTTTGCTACGCTTGAAGGTAAACAAACAAAAATACTTCCTTGAGAACTATGAGTTGGTTTATGATACATATCCCAGTATTAACTACTGTCTGCTGATACTATCTTGAAGGAACTGGCTTTTTTTTTCCCCCCTGCACTAAGTGCTTGTTGCCAGATACTGCTGCCTCATAAGGTAAGGATTGAATAAACCCTCACTGAGATAACCTTTAAGATTATTTTGCCCCTTTCCTGTGCTGAACAAAAAGCTAGACCCATCCTTTGAAAACCTTCCTGTGAGCTCAAGAATTGCTTTTCTATCTGCCCTTAGAGAAGTGATACGTAGACAGAAAGGTTTGCAAATGGTACAGGGTGTCCCAGACCAATTCTGGAAGCTTTTTTGACTTTCTTCTGCTCATATAATTTCCTAAGGTTCATAATATCAGAGTCTGTGTCTGTGGGTTTTGCTTACTTTCCATTCAGTAAATTCAGATTCTTGTATTCTGAGAGAAAGTTGTGCTACGTGTCTTCAAGCTAATTGTGTTAGTTATTACTGCCTTTCGAGGAAGCATTAGTAAATCCTGTAATCAGAATCTAATTTGCTATGCAACGTTCTTTAATAGGCTATTATGTCTATATAGAACACAAGTACTGTCATAAAGGGTTTTCTAACTAAAAATGAACCTGTTTAGTCATTCATTTATATTTTTTTTTCAAAGACAAGTCCAAATCATTTTGATTTAGAAAGAAGGCAAACAAATTAAGTACCAAGTTGCCTGTGAAAAATTTTATGTCAAAACAGTGTTTAGTTAACTTGTACATACATTGGCTTGGGAGCCCAGCATACATTTTTCATGTTAACATTATACCATAATGGCTTAATGTGCCATAACAGTTAAAATTAGCACATTAGTAAGGCTCTTTCTTCTGCAACAGCTTATCATGATATTACAGAGCACCACACTGCATGACTTGCTTGCACACATTTATTAAGGTGCTATAGAAAAGTCATACCATTAAGACCTGAATAGCCTCGAAAACTAAGCAATGAAGCAGCTAGGGATTGGTTTCAAATTGCAATGGAACCAAGTTAAAGTTAATGAACTTGTGTTGATATGTACAGTCATGCTTGTCTTCTACCCCATTCAAACACAGTGGCCGTGGGACCTCTCAGAATATTGGAGGCAAATTACTTCTCGTTACTGCCTAAAAAAAAAGGATGGAAAAGGAAATTGCATCTCAGGAGATGATTCCGTTTTGACTCTTATTTCTTGTCTCCCACATTACCAAGCTATCTTTATGTACATGGAGGGTATATTGGGAAATGAGCACATCTTGGGTGGTTTGTTTTCTTTCTTTTCCTAGCCACAGAATGTGACTGGTTACATTGCAGCTAAAACGTGTGTCATCGGGTACTTGTTGCTGTGCATTTGTGTAAAGAAGCACAGATTAGGAGTGTTTGTGGAGTGACAGTCTTGATCAGTTATGTGATAGTCCTCTGCAAGGGTTTGAGATGACATATCTGGGCAACAATCACTTTGCTGTTGGCTATAAGCTGTTGATTGAACGTAAGGCTAGCATTACAGACAAGTTTCTGATCACCCACAGTTCCACTGTATCCTCACTTTTCCTTGAAAAGGAACTGTGTGGAGGGAGTAAATAAAGCTCTGCCAGTTTTTCTTGGGTTAACTAGTAGTCTGCCTGAGATTTATTTCAATGTAATGAGTAGGATTGCAAAGTCCTGTCCAGGTGTGAAAATGAGATTGTTTCACAGGCTGACTGATTACCTGAAAGAACAAATCCCCCCCACAAGTCGAGTGAGACATCTTAGTCTTGTGTTATAAACGGAGAGCCTCTTTGCTGTCTCACATACGTACTTCCCCATTGTCCCTCAAAGTTGCTTGATTTATAAATTAGTGTTTCATCTTCTTCCTACTCAGTGGTTTATAATGGGAAGTAAGATTTGTGTAGTTCTGGCTTACCCATCATTAAATGTTCCAGTTTGGGGCCCCCATCTTCAGAGAGCAGTTATGGAAAAGCGAAGAAAGCCTGATGGGAGTGTGGGGAATTTAAGCTGAGCGAGGATTTGAATATTATATAAAAATAATCTGTATGCAAGAGTCTTATCATATAATTTTCATATTCATTTGGAAGATTGTTTTGAGCATGTTCAGAATTTTAAACTAGGCTGATTTGTTCCATACTGAAGCAGACACATTGATTCCAGTTGTTAGGAGAAATATGAGGACTTTCTTCCATGTTTTCCATAGCCATCTACATGCTGGTCTCGTGTCAACATGAGCAAGTCCATTTGAACTCCAGGAAGTACTTTCTTAAACTAATTGGGAGCTAACAGTATGGGAATATTTTTTCCCTTCCCCACCCCTGTAATCTGGTTTGAGGCTAAAAGAGTGAAAGGGACAAAAACATGTTATGCTTATAACTTCTTTTTCTCAAGTTACTGAGAACATTGCCTGCTTGTTCTGACTTTCAGAAATGCAATCAGCGACGAGGAAAAAAAAACTGCCAAAGGGATGTTCTCAGAAAATTAGCTCTATTAAAAGTTCAGCTGGAAATGAGTGCAGTGTCCAAGCCTTTTATATTTGATTAATGGCTAAAAATTTAAATAATAAATGCCATAAAATAATAAGAAATCATCATTTGCATAAAGAACAAGGAGAAAAAGAGCAATTTGAGTAGCAATTAGGAATTTATGTTCATGCTATGTTACTCAGCTTTGCTTGATTGGCTTCTTTGTCAAGTTTGGGCTCCTCTTAATGGGGACATCCTTTCTATGTGTGCTAAACAGAGAAGAGCAGTAGCAGTGCATAAACAGGGTGTCCTTCCCTTTTGGGCATGTGTAACAGATTAAGTTGGCTTTGTGCAGTGTGAACAGGTCTGTGCTACTGAGGATATGAATAATGTTAGTTTATGTAATTGCTAACATCTGGCCTTCCATAAATCTGTTAAATTACATGGAAACAGAATTAGATTTACATGTCATAAGTAAAGCAATTACATGGAACTCTGTAGGCAATGTGGCTTTATATTCATCTGTGAAATCCTTTTAGTTTGGAACTGTGAAAGCTACCCTTCTAATCTGCACTGTGATCGTGCCACATCCTGTATATGTGCTATTCAAGGAGCACTTAATGTGATGAGGAAGAGAATATTGATGATGTTTGGTGAAATCACCAAAGTCAAAGTGAATGTTTCACTTACACTTTTGTCTTCACCAGAAGTTACAAGTCAAAGTCTACTGAAAGGAAATCAAGATATCTTAAAGAATATTTTAAGTCTTACAGTAGCTGCTTGAGTATAACTAATTTCATACCTGTAGCTCTCTTCATACCACTCTTCATGGTTTTTACTACTTGTGATACTCAGGCACTCATTATGCAGTAAACTACAAGTTTTAGCTTTTCTTAGTGCAGCACTTTTTACACCACTGTAGTGGACCTTCCAGGTGCTCACTTAGTGCTAAGGTGTGCATTAGAGCAATAATGGATTTTTTGGCAACTAAGACACCATTTTTAGGGAAGTCTGAGCAACAAGCCATTGAATCATGCTATCAGGCCACTGGGAATATCACGTGACAAAGGCCTGGCTGAGAGGTTAGCCCAGGAGGGAAGCCCTTCTACAGTGCAGTTGCCTCCAGTTTCTCTTTGCATCCAGAAGCAGGGAGAGGGAAGGCCATTTTCTGGCTCAGTTGTGCAGGTTGGTTTTGCATTTGACCACTACCACATTTCTGCTTGTTCCTGGACTCTTTATGAACTGCAATCAGGATTTTTACTAAGCAGATCAGAGGGAATTTAGTCATTTGCTTGTCAGAGAGAGTTTCCTTCAGCAAACTGAGTATTCCGAAGGACTTTTTAAGATCTGACTTTCTGAGATGACCCTGTGGCACTTGTTTAAAAAGTAGGGCAACAGGCCATCACATCTTACCTAAAATAGACTTCAGAGAATTTTTTTTTGTTGTTTTTTTTTGGGTAATCTATTGAATTTTTAAATCTATTATTTTAGAGAGGAGGTAAAAGTATTCAGGTAACGTTCAGCAGTGACAAATTTCATCCTAGCAAAAAGGTAAATTAAATAATTTTATAAAATTACAAGCATGAGGGTTCTTCCTTGTAATTTCTGAATTCATGCAGCAGTACTCTGGTACTTTCATGATAGAAACCATCACATACTTCTAAAGGATTTTCTTCTAAAGCATTTTGTTCTTAAGCCTTCCTCCCACTGTTGTCTAAAGTTTTCATTGCTCATGTTGGAAGAAGAGAGGCTCACCACTTTACTGGTATTTTCTCTGGACAATCTGTCAATTTAAGAACAGTCCAAAGTTATTTTCTGAAAGAAATACCTGCTTGTAACAGAGTGATTAAAAATTGTCTGGCTTTTGCAAGAAAAAGAATACTGCATTAATTCCCTAGGTAAATTCATATTGCATAATTATATTTTACCCTCCAAAAGCAATTTTAATCAGATGCTGTAAGTCACTTTTCTCAAGTGTATAATGGTTTTCTTTTGTTACTTTTTCCTTTGTCATTGCTAAATCATACTTCTCCTGCATAGCTTTGCTCTAAGACTTTTTTTACTGCATAAAGTGCCTCCAATTACTTTCTTTCTTTCTTTTCTTTTTTTTTTTTTTTAATTCACTTATACCTGCCAGCAATGGGAAAAGGTGCAACTGATCACTTTTAGCATGCAAAATGTTGATCATGCTAGAAACTTAAGAAAAGTGTGCTTCTATTTTGGTGTGCAATCCAGAACAGAGAAAGGTCTGACTGACAGAAGGTCACTCTGGATGGTCACTAGTTTCCAGTCCCTGGGAAATCAACTCTATGCTCCTGTCTGAACGTTCTGGCTCATCACTGATAGACTGTTCTGCTACATATGTCAGTCTCAGCATTTACAATTAAGCCTGCTGGAGGTAGTTTGAGAATTCTTTGTGTAATCAAAACAAACACTGAAGAATAATGTAAAATAGTCAATGTTTAATGTCTAGCAAGTAAATATAGCAGATAGCAGAAAGCAGCCACCCTGTTCCACCAGCAAGGCAGAAGAGCAATAATTACTTAATACAGGAATAAAATTTGCCCTGTGAAAAGAAAAAACAAAATAAATGTCCCAAAGATTATAAATCTGCTGTTTTGCAGATATTGATGAGTGTGCCTTAAAGACCCACACCTGTTGGAACGATTCAGCCTGTGTGAACCTGGCAGGAGGGTTTGATTGTCTTTGCCCATCTGGACCATCTTGCACTGGAGACTGTCCCCACGAAGGCGGCTTCAAGCGGAACGGGCAGGTGTGGACCCTGAAGGAGGACAGATGCTCCGTTTGTTCCTGCAAGGTGAGATCCAGCTGCCTTGGGCTTCAGGAGTGCTTTAATTCTCTGGGCTTGTGTCAGAAGCCAAATGTTGCAGTGCCACCGGTGTGGCCAATAATATTAGCCTCAGCCAAAGGTGCTGAGGCAAAAGGTGAGTTCTGCTGTAGGTACTGAAGGCGTGACGGGGAAATCCTCCTGGGAAGTCAATTTCCCTTCTGATTTTGCACACCCATAGACATAGCTGGGTAGTTGCTGGCCCTGCTGAGCTTCTACCATGCCACCCTTGGACCTGAGCTGCTCGGAACATGCCTTGAGGAGAGCCTTGTGTTAATGTTAGCACACTGTGCAAGTTGATTAGCATGCTTACTGGAAACACTGAAACCCACTCAGTTTATGGCATGAGCATGCATCTCTCAGGACAAGTACTGTAGTCAACCACCTTCCTTCAGTGGCATTTCTCTTTACTTGGAATACATGTGAATTAACTGGGTGAGAGGAAAGGTCTGAGCATGAGTCAAAGGTGAGAGGACCTGGTAGCAGGCACTGCATTTTCTCAGTTAAAGAAAGATGAAGGCCATCCTCATCCCAGCCTGGCTGTGTGGGCAGCTTTCCTGTTTGAGCAGCACCTTTGGAGAAGCCAGACATAGAATAAGTACATCTACCTTGGAGCTGACTCTTAGATCAGGTTTTTCTTTTTCTCTCTGGAAACAATCAGTTCTTTTATAAGTGAGTTAACCAAGTTAAAAGAAAATTTAACTCTGCTTGCTTTGTTTTTATTAGTTAAAAGAGCAATGCTGACATGGCTAGAAATGCACCAATCCAAGGAAGGGTTGGGCTTTTATGGCCACTTTGACTGGGTGTGTTCACAGCAGTGGTAAAGCTGTCCTTAGGCATGGCAGAACACGATTGGTCCTTGCACAACTGTAAGTAAAATGAGATTTTGACCACTGTGAGAATTGGCCTTTCAGTCTCCATGTTCCAATGCTTATGAGCCAGGGAAGCATTAGAGGGTTTGACTGGGAAAGCAGACAAGAGCTGTTTTGAAGTTGCAAGAAGCTGAAAGCCTCATCATTTCTGTACTGCAAGAGTATAGCAAGAGGGAAAATTAAGACTTTAGAGTGAATAGAACCCACAAAGTACATTGCTGTCTTGGGCTCAAAAAGGAATGTGTACTTGTTAGTTGCTATATTTTTTACTTCAAGAGCCTCAAGCTCCCTAAAACTCCTCCTTTCAGAAGCTGAAGTGTACAACTCCACTGAATATACATCAAGCTTTTATTGTAATCTTGGGGAACTGGCTGGCTTTTGAAAGGATTTCCACTCAATAGAATAAACAGTTTAATATATGTGAAGACATCTGGTCTGCCTTTGCAGAATTAGAGCTATTAGAATTCCCATTTTAGATTGCTTGTAATTTGCTTTATTTGCCATTTCTCATTGCACTTATTTCTTTTGCTGAATGCTCTTATTAGTATATGAAAATACACAAAATGATTAACTGGCACATAGATATTTTAAACTAAGCCTGGCACTGTTTGTTGCTATGACTCTTCCATTATATCTTCCTCACTTTCTACTTTTTTTTTCCCTGTGAATTTACATTTACATTTCATTTCATTTCATTCCTGTAGCTGCTTGTTTCAAGAGACAAACTCTGTTGTCTGTACAACAGGACAACCAGGGAGAGATTCCCCTCTATCATATCCCAGGCAGAACGTAAAGTCTTCTCTCAGTGTTTATTGAAATATGTTATTGAAACATATTTTTATCAATTGTGATAGCTTCCAGCACACCAGACTGCTCCTCAAAACTGCTGCAGGACTCTCTCCTTTTCATGTCACTGCACAGAGAGTTAGTCCTGCTTGGCCTTTTTGCAGCCTGCTCAGTTTTCGGTGAGGGAAAGGGCAGAGTGTATCTAAATAATTCCTTATACTTCTTACTCAAACTTTGAAATGGTCCTACTCACTTGGTTTATCTGGGAGATAAATCAGCATTTCACACTTAAATGAGTATGGGTTTTTTTGGTTTTTCTGTTGTTCTGGCTGTTTTAGGAAAGGTCAGATGGATGCATTATGCGCATTGGCTAAAACACAGAGATCTCAACTTGAAAATATTTTAACTGGTCTGATGCAAAGGGAGTTAAATAACTTTGATGTTCAGTAAGTAAAGGTTATTTGTGAAGTAGGATGCTATGGAATATGAAAAATTGTGTTACTTCAGTTCTATAGAGAAGCAGGGTGACATTATTGAAGCACAGAGGATTATTTCAGTGTTTCATCAGACCCTGTCTCTTCAAACCATCCTCATTCATCTGAATGACATTTGCAAAAACATAAATTATCAAAACTATAAATTAGTGTAGTACCTTAGGTGTATTTCATGTGTCTTCTACTGGCATCTCCCTGAACTCTTGTAGATTTAATACACAATCAGTCAAAGACTAGTAGAAATATGAAGAGGAGCAGGAACTCTTGCTCTCTCCCATGAAAAAAATTTAGCCTAGCCTGTGTGTTCTGGCTGCAGCTGGGCTTTTGAGTCTGTCCTCTAATAAAGACAATCTTCCATTCCTTGCATGAAAAGGCACAGCACTGGGAGCAGGAAGATGAGTCAAGGTGAATTGTGTTCCTGAGGGTAGGAATAGTTTAGTGGTTTGGTTTCTGCAGGTTCTGATTTCTGTCCAAAATGGCTTTGGGGCTCTGTGGAAACTTGAGTCACCCCTTGGGTATCACCTTTTCCTTTGGTAAGAACAATTGTGTGTACATAGAACTGATGCTTATGAAGTGTGTAGAGCTGATTCAGTGAGGAAGGTAGGGAGGAAGAGAACTAAGAAAATGCTATATGTTAATACCAAAAGAAAAGGTGTTGATTTCTCTGTATTTCTCAATGTTATTACAGAGCTGCAAAGCTGCAAGTGAGATGTTGTAGCTTAAGAGGCTTTGTGTCACTGCCGTAGAGGATAAAGGTTTTTTTGAAAGGCACGGAACTAATGAGGTTGTAGATAAAACACAGATGCTTAAAGAATAAAGAGGGTAGCAGTGTATTATGATTACCAAAAGGTCTCTGGCAAAATCATCAGGCTTTGTCAATGTTGTAAAATACAGAGAGTAAAGACAATGTAAAAGGTTAGCTGGTCCCTAGAGGTAACAGCACGGGAGCTCAGGGAAGTGCAGAACTACCCAGCACTGTCAGCAGCTGAAAGGGGAATTTAAAAACTAATCTTGAAAGCTTGGGAACTGAATTGGATCTAGGCAGACAGGTTATTGTTAGCCCTTAGAAATCAGCTCTCCTTTACGGAGAGGAGAGGGACTGCCATTGTACATGGCGTTGGGTTGCCCGGCTGCCTGGCACAACTTCTTGTGCCAGGAGCTATTCATACTGGCAGAGTTTTTGTGCTGAGCTGCCTCTTGTTGTCTGCTGCACAGCAAGAGGTAAAAGATGGTTTTGCTTTCCCACCTGCAAGAATGGATGTTCAGTCATAACTTTCCATCAGGGAAGGCTTTCAGCTCTTTTCATTCAGCCCTTGCTGAAAGGGGACAATAACTTCTTTCTTTGTTTTGTTTTGGGTTTAGTGGGAAGGGTTTATTTCCAGCATTACAACTGGACCTGGCTGGATCTGTGGCCACTGCCAGTCTTCCTTACCTTGTGATTTACTCAAACTGCTGAGTAAAGCTTGTTTATTCCCTTCCCCACAGTTCAAGCAGCAAACTAGCCACAAATACAGGACACTTAGTTATCTCCATTTGATCCAGAACTGAGTAAAGTCTGTAGGACAATCTAGTCCTGTGCCCTGTGGCTGGCAAAAGCAGTTCAGAGCCATGTTAACCTGGTGTGCTTTCTCCATGATTCTGTGTGCTCTTCAGCTTTCCTTGTTAGCCAATAAGAAATCATTTTGATTATTCTTACCACAGAAAGTAATATTCTAAGAAATTTGAAATTATGATGAAATGGCAGCAGTGCCACTGACTGACCTGGGGATTGTGATTCCCTGTTGCTGATTTTATACATGGTTCATTGGTGGCGAAGACTGACTTGGCCTAAAGACAAGAGCCACACACACATTTTTACATCAAAACATACACAAAGCAACCACCCATGCTACAGGCTGTGGTTATGGCTATTTTTGTTTGCCTATGGAAAAGGGCACTGTCATTCTTGTTAGTAATTACTCTTTAAAAGTATCAGAGGAAAGAAATTCCCTTGCTTTTACACATGTCTCTTTATTTGGTGGCAATGATTTTTTTTTTTTTCCTTCTTAGGTCAAATACAGATTTATAGACTCTGAACAAGGTTCTGATGAGAATAAGGAAAACCTTTAGGAAATGATTTAGTTGGTTTAGGAATTGTACAGTTATGATCCAAAGCAGAATGTAGCTTCATTCCCCTTGCATTTCAGCCTTCAAACTGGCAACAGGGCACCGTTCACTTGAGTGAGGACCAATCCACTGACTAGCATTGGATGCAAACAAAGCTCATGTCAAAACTTTTCAATAATATCTTCATTGTGAGCTGGGATTTCAGTTCCCAGTCTGCTTATGGTGTGTCAGTATGTTGGCTCACCTACAGCAAGGGATGTGATTTCAAACACAATTGTCCATCCAATTTTTCTAACTAGAATTAGAATCAATTTGGTTTTCTGTGGTGCAAAAGCAATCACTTTCTCTTTCCGTGCAGAAGCAAATTTTCTTTTTATCTCAATCAGTTCTGTTTAATGGTCTTTAACAAAATGGGCCATCCAATGCTGTAAACAAATATCTAGCAAAATCATATTTTGGAGAGCCTGTGGAATGCAGGCCCTTTGTAATGCATGAGCTGAATTAGATTGGGTGAGAAATCCTTTTAGTTTTAAGCTGGTACACTGTATGTCCAGACATGGAACAGAAGCAGTGTTGAGTTCAGAGTGGAGAATGATTAGTGCAACTGTCAGCTTGCTACGTTGTGCTCCTCTGAAGTTATAGGACCCACCTCCATTACTGCAGTTTATTTATTCAAGTTATTTTCTCCTCAGTGATACACTCAGTCAAAATAGTGCTAAGCAAGTATTCTATGTATTAGAGTGGTAAGTTCCTGAAGAGTTTGTTGATGTAACCAATGAGATATGAAAATCCTTCCCTATTTTTTTGTCGGAGATACTGATTTCTTTTAAATCCCATTAGCTGGAGGCAGTCAGGCAGCATGCTCAGATTTGGGTGGTGTTGGATCCATGCACTGGTAGAAATCAGGACAATCCTGCCTTTTGAGGTGTTACAGTATCACAGTATCACATACCACAGTACATTAGAGATTGGAAGGGACCTCAAGAGATCATTGAGTCCAACCCCCCTGCCAGAGCAGGATCACTTAGGATAGTCTGCACAGGAATGCATCTAGGTGGATTTGGAAAGTCTCCAGAGGAGGAGACTCCATAACCTCTCTGGCCAGCCTGCTCCAGTGCTCCATCACCCTCACTGTAAAGAAGTTTCTCCTCATGTTGAGGTGAAGTCTTCTGTGTTCAAGCCTGAACCTGTTGTTCTTTCTTATTATTGTGCACCACTGAAAAGTGATTGGCCTCCTCCACTTGACACCCACCCCTTGGATATTTATACACATTGATGAGATCTTCTCTCAGTCTTTTCTTCTCATGACTAAACAGCCCCAGGGCTCTCAGTCTCTCTTCACAGGGGAGATGCTCAAGTCCCCTAAGCATCCTCGTGGCTCTTCATTGGATTCTCTCCATCAGGTCTCTGCTGTTACTCACAACAGGCAGGGTCCAGACCTGGTGGTTACATTGACTGCATTAAGAACTTAATATTTCCTGCCATGCCAAAGATGTGCCCTTGGATGTCCATACGCTGTCACCTCACCCGTGGTGCTGGCCGGTGGTTGATGTGAGTGCAATGTGTCCTCACAGGACGGGAGGATTTTCTGCCGGAGGACAGCCTGTGACTGCAAGAACCCCAGCGCTGATCTCTTCTGCTGCCCGGAGTGTGACACCCGTGTCACCAGCCAGTGCCTCGACCAGACTGGGCACAAGCTCTACCGCAGTGGAGACAACTGGACCTACAGCTGCCAGCAGTGCCGCTGCCTGGTACGGGGAAAGCGCTGCGGAGGGGAGCGAGAGTAGCGACGGTTCTGCTCCTTAGCAAAATGTAAAGCAGGCTCTTGCCTCTCATCTCTCTCTGCTCTTGCTTTTGAGACTAGGAAAGGTGATCAAGCACTTAGAGAGCAGCAGAGAATCAAAAGCTACACCATCAGTTTTCCTCTTATTGCCGAGTAAGGAACTCTAACCAACAAAATGAAAAGCTTGACAAAAAGCTTGGCAAGCTTCTCCCTACATTAATTTTAGGGTTAGTCTAGTTTTGGAGAGGTGTTATAAGGTTATTTGACCTTTAAATGACTTAAAAATAAATAAATTCATATGTAAAGGATTTGGTTGGAGGAGTTTCAACTTGTGATTAAATCAATTTCACCAAAACGGACAATGAAAGTCTCTTTCTTTCCTTCAGCAAATGCTGGAAAGAAGGAGTGCCAGTGCCACATGGTGAATTGGCAGAAAGTAACCAAAAAAAAGAAAAAAAAAAAAGAAGGATAAAGAAGACTGAAATTACTAAGCCAACCTGCAGAATAAAGAACATTTATTTTCTTATTAGGCACTGTAGATTATTTCCATAAAGCTTTGGGTTTTGCACAGATATACTAATTAGTGCAGCAATGAACTTCATTAAATTGATCAAGTTTCCATTTATAGCTGTCTGTGTAACATAGACTTTATGATACTAATCAAGAGGTGTCTGAGCATCAGGAAACAAATTGCACTCAAAGCTAAGCTACTGTTAAGAGATAATTATCCATAATGTACAGCAGTAAGTATTGTATTTTGTGTTCTCCTAAGATATATATATTTATTTGATGTTTGCAAATGAACACCAAGAAACATTTGCAGCCAGCAGCAATGGCTGATACTAGGGATACTGAGCTGTGGTTAGCAGTTCTTTGCTGATTTTGAAGATTGAGTTAACATACAGAGACATAAAAGACAGTGATGCCCTAAATCAGTGCTACATGAAAGGTTCTGATAAGTGCTACACACAATGTGTGATGTTATCCACACCTGAAATGCTTACAGCGTAGCATAATTGAGTTACTGGAGCCCTTCACAAGTTAAGTTTAGACACACAGAGCAATACTCTACAGGAGTGACCTGATCACAGTATGGTAGGGATTGGAAGGCACCTCTGGAGATCATTGAGTCCAACCCCCCTACCAGGATAGGTTCACCTAGAGAAGGTCACACAGGAACACATCCAGGCAGGTTTTGAATGGCTTCAGAGATGGAGGCTCCACCATCTCTCTGGGTAGCCTGCTGCAGTGCTGTGTCACCCTTAAATTAAAGAAGTTCCTCCTCATGTTTAGATGGAACTGCTCCAGTTTGTGCCCAGCTACCCCTTGTCCTGTCACTGGGCACCACTGAAAAAAAGACTGCTCCCATCCTACTGACACCCACCTTTTAAGAACTGATCAGCATTGATGAGATGCCCTCTTAGTCTTCTCTTTTCCAGGCTAGAAGACCCAGTTACACAAATGTGAGTTAAAGGTAGATGTTAGATCACTGCAGCTGTAGACCAAAAGTTCCTGTTCAAAGTCATCTGATCTTGTTTGAAATAATTTGAAGATTCTCTCTTGTTTCTTTCTGCTGAATTGCTTTTTTTTTTTTTTTTCCCCATAAAGCTAAATAATAAAATGACTCAGTGGAACATAACTGGTATTGCTCTAACAATTCTGTTAGGAGTTGACAGTAAAATCAATTTTGGCTGTTGCTAGTTAGATCAATGTTCAGTGCTTCTCAAACATACTAACCTACATCTGTCTGCAGTGTTAATTTTCTGTTTAAACAGTTGCTGTGATTCCACAGAGACATTTATGTGACCAGGTGTAGAAAGAGTGCAAGGTAATCACTGCAAAAAATTACAGTCTGTGGAAAATACTTGAACCCAGTATTTAATGCGGCCTTTAAACACCTCAGAGAACAAAAGTCCCCCTGCTACCATGATGGCAGTGTGGTTGTTTAGTCAAGAAGCAACCAAATGATAGTCTGCTGGGTATAAGAAACTTCAGCTCAGCATCCATGCATTTATATGATCAACCAAACTGAGAGCTGACCCGTTATTTCAGTTTTGGCAAAATAAAACACTTCCATTCAACAAGATGCAAAATTTCCTGGTGGCTAATAAAATGGTAACAATTTCAATGAGCTTTGCTTCTGTTTTTGCAGGAAGGAGAGGTGGATTGTTGGCCTCTTCCGTGCCCGAATCTAAACTGCGAGTACACAGCCATCTCAGAAGGAGAGTGCTGTCCCCACTGTGTCACTGACCCCTGCCTGGCTGACAACATCACCTATGACATCAGCAGAACCTGTCTAGATGGTTATGGAGTCACGAGACTTAGCGGTGCTGTGTGGACTATGGTGGGATCTCCTTGCACAACCTGCAAATGCAAGGTACGTTGGGCAAGGTGGAGTGGAAATGGAGATGTTTGCTGCTGCATAAAATCAGGGTCACTTTCTACCCCTGGAAGCTCCCATTCAGACCTCAGGGAAATAAATGAAACCCAAGGGCAGAAGCTGAAAAAACAAGCAAGCAAACAAACAAACAAGCCCAAATAAACAAACAAACAAACAAAAAAAACAACCCAAAAACCACCACCTCTTTTGTGTTTGTGGGGTGGAAGCAAAACAATTCTGAGCTTGCTGAAGTTGCCGAGCACCAATCTGTAATATCCTAGTGCAAATTTCAGACATTCTGCTGGAAAGCCCTTAGGCATTCTCAGTATGAATCTGGGCTAGTGTTTTAATAATTGCCTAATGTGGATGCTCATGAAAATGTGTTTTAGGGAGCTGGTAAGCAGAGGCAGAAACACTAACAGAGCTTTTACCAGCAAGTACACAAATAGAAACGCATTGCAGCTCAGAGATGAAGGCACTCCCACCGCAGAAGTGGGAAGGCAATGTCACAGTTTCTCTTCCCAGATCTCATCAAGATAGATTTAATCCAGTGGCTCTACTGCAAAATGCAGTCTGTCTCTCTTGCTCCGTGCAGTGATGACCCCCTGTGCTAATATCAGAATTATGAAAATGTTGTTTTGGGTTATATGAAATGTTCTGTTCACTGCTGGAAACTAAGCTGTTGCTCCAGGGCTCTTCTGCCATTCTTCAGAATTTTTCCTATTGTTTGTGTTGGATTAAAAAACAAAAAACCAACCAACCAAACAAACAAAATCAAAACAAACCAACCAAAAAAACCTAACACACAAAAACCCCTCAAACAAACAAAAAAAACAACCAAAAAAACCACACAAAAAACCCAAACCAAACAAACAAACAAAACCCCAAACCAACCAACCAAACACAAACAAAAAAAGGAAAAAAAATGGCTCATTTGGGGTTTTGATGGCTTCTGTAGTGTTTTTATTACATCCAGTAGTTTTGTAAATAACTGGATGTTGCAGGAAGATATTTAACAATGGAGAGCTCTCAAAAGGTGTATGTTCTGTGTCATCCCCACCATATAATCATATCTGCCATGAACTGAGATTCTGAAGTATCTGCTCATTTCAGACAAACAGAAAGCTGCCCTGCATGGGTCACATCAAAACTCTCTTCTTTTTTTTCATGGGAGAAAAATCCAATCATCTCAATTACCGTTGCTGTTCTTATTTATTATGGGTACCGCTGAGTCTTTCACATGCAGGTTTCTAGTTCAGTCGTAGTTCGGGTGGCAAAGCCAGCCTCTTCAAAAAGCCACCATACATGAGAATGATAAGGACACCTTGGAGGATGGCTTGAGCAGATGTTAGGATGCAGTAGACGTGCCAGAGATGCATCTGTCTCTGGATGCCCCTTTGCTCTTTGTGCCGTCTTCTGTGGAGGTGACTGACCCCTGCTTGTTTGTCTGTGCAGAACGGGAACGTCTGCTGCTCGGTGGATTTAGAGTGTCTCAACAATAACTGACGTAGTCAGGCTGGACTGTGCCAAGGGAGGAAAGCTGATGAGGTCAACACCTGAACCGAAGCCGTTGGCGTTTTATACAACAGACAATTACCAAAGTCTCCGCGTGAGGAAGATGTTTGGGAGTTGCCTTTGGGACCTATCACTATGCTCATCCTTGCTAGCCTTGTCTGGGTGACTTACAGTACAGCGCATAGAAGTCAATGGTTGTTAACAGTTTTCAGTGTTGTAAATGAGCACACTTCTCCTGTCAAGACATTTGCAAATACGTTCCAGTTATCTCCTGGGTAAACGAATGCTGTGGTTTTGTTTTAATTTGTGTATTGACAACATGATAGAGTTCAGCTCCTCTTACTTTGGCTCTAGATTTTACAAATAAGACAGCCTGTTGTGATTTTTGTCCCATGATGTCACACACTTAGTTCCAAGGTCCCTGTCGAATGTATTTATGAAAATATGTATGTATGTACAGTCAAATTGCATAGTACTTATATTTCACAGCTGTCCAACGTTTTAAAGTGTTCAAAGGTATATTTGATTGGACAGAATGGAAGTAATCAAAGTCTGTCTTAAAAAATTATAAAATTAAATGCCATGATCTTAAAGAAATGGTGTCCCCCACCCCAAAATAAAAAAAAAAAAAAAAATAAAGCACTTTCTTCTAGAACTTGGAGCAGCAGCAGGACTCCTGTAGTGAGAAATGGAACTAAACCCACATCCCACTGCCAGGTCAACACATTCAGGAAAGAACCACAAGTCATTAGCAGTCTTCTGTGTTGCAAGAGAAACTGCAAGCGCTGGAAAGGGTAATAAACCCTCTGCATTGTGCAGTGATAAAACATTCAGAGGCCCTTAAAATGCTGTCATTTCAATTGACTAGTTTAGAGTTGGCTTTCAATTGCAACATCATTTAGTTCAGAGTTTTCCCTTTGTTGTTTACAGTAGTGATGGTGTCTGCCACGCTCAGTTACTGCCACCGTAGTGACAAAGTGCAGGAGCACCTGTACCAGCACCAGGCAGGGACAGGAGACCTAACACTTGGTAACTTTCAGAACCTGGTTAACAGCTCAGAAGCAGATTTTTCTCTTTCCATATTTTTAGTTTTATATTCACCACACATGCAGTGTTACTGAACACCTGAGTTTAGACAAACACAAAACTCTTAGCCCTGTGTTGAGGTTAGAGTTTAGATTCTCTTCAGCTGATGTCTATTTTTTTTTCATGAGGCTAGAAAGTTTGTGACATTAGATCAAGTATATATTTCTGCAAGGATGGCACCTGCAGCTTAAATGTTGCCATTTCAATGTGCTGTTGTGTTTTCTTCTGCTCATTTGTGGTGTTTTTTGCTTTTTTTGTTTATTTAATTGAAGACACTGAATATATGGAAAAAGAGTGGTGCAGAAATAAGTATAGTGGTTACAGTTTGGAAAGTCTACATTTGTGATTTTTTTTTTCTGGTAGTTTCATGCAGAAAATGTGAAACTGATTAATAATGACGTGTGACTATACAGTGAAAAAAAATTAGTTGTCTTTTAAATGAAGTACTATCATGTTTCTTCTAAGGGGACAGTGGCAAAGCAATCTAAGAGTTACTTGCAATCATTCAGACAACTTTATTCCCATTTATTTTAACCCACAATTTTCTTTATCCAACAGGTTTGTGTGGTAAACTTAAATTTATTTTCCTAAAATGCCCCATCATTTTCAGCTACTAATGTACTGACTATATTTGCATTGCCCTAATGATTGTATAATAAGGGAAACAGTTGTGTTTTATATGATACTCAAAGGATGTTTGTAAATCATAATGTCAGCTCATTTTGTATATCACATTGTAAAACCCAATGGTAATTCAGTTGGATGAGATATCCAGTGGGCTGAGATATAAAGGGGAATGATTTAAAACTTGTGGGCATCTAAATAAACTCCTATGTACAGATTGCTTTCCCTTAGTTTTATTGGCAGAGATTTAAAACACTGATCCTTCTTCTTTCCAGACTTGTGGTGTTGCTAAAAAGAGAAAGAGTGTTTGCCTGGAGATGTAGCATCAGAGTTGTAAGAAATACTTTGTTTATATTTATCTGGTCAAAATCTTACATTACAGTCTGTCATACGCACCAATTCCTGAAGCTTTGGGAATGGGATTAAAGGCAGTGCAGGCTGAGAATCATTCTTTTCCCATTTATGTTGCAGTACTGAAGCCCTTTCCCAGGATGCTTCTGGAAGCTCCAGGTAGGATCATACTTTGCAGGAGCAGAGGAGTTCACATTTTTTCCACCACACAGCCCCTGTTTCTTCCAAAACTCAGGTGCAGATTAACTCAGTAAAACCCTTTCAGAACATTGGCTACAGCATTGTGTGTCATTATCTCTAGAGTGATACAGTTTGAGTTGTTTACACAGAGTCAAAATATTGACACAGACCTGTTTGTTTATGTTGCATTTTAAGCAGTTACCCTGGCTGTGATGGACTTTTCCTTATGAAGCAATTTGATCACTAGTCACATCACATTTACCTTCAGAGTACTCAGAAGCCCCAGCCACAGCTCAAAGAGCACATTGAGGAGGAAAATGTAATTCACTGTGTTTCTCTGTGACTAAGGTAAGGAATTTCCAAACCTCTTTCTTGATGAAATTTCCTATAAAGCTCTGGGCACCACAATGAAAGTGCTGAAACACTCCCAGAGATAATAATCAAGTTTAATATAAGCACTTCTGAAAAATCTCTTTGTTTGTGAGATAGATCCTCTCACTGCTCAGAATATAAGGACAATAGTATGCATGTAAGGAGGACTACTTTCAATGAAAGGAAAGTGGCTGCAAGTTGAGAGACTTGCTCAAAGCTCTCACTATAGGCAGCTGGAATTTTGTACCTGCTTCTACTTATTCTGTAAAGGAATATTTTCTCTGCGTGTAACACTGCTGATGACCAGAAATAAATGAGTCACAAAAAGAAAATTAAAATTCCAGCTCTGGTAAAAATGTCTTTGCCTTCTCCTTTTGGCAAAGAGTTCATACATTCATAGAATGGTTTAGGTTGGAAGGCACTTTAAAGCCCATCTAGTTCCAACCTCCCTGCCATGGGCAGGGACACTTTCCACCAACCCAGGCTGCTCAGGGCCTCATCTGACCTGGCCTTGAACACCTCCAGGGAGAGGGCATCCACAAGCTCCCTGGGCAACCTGTTCCAGTGTCTCACCACCTTCACTGTAAAGGAATTTCTTCCTCATCTCCAGTCTAAATCTGCCCTCCTCAAGCTTCAACCCATTCCTTCTTGTCCTGTTACTACAAGCCATTGTAAAAAGTCCCTCCCTGGCTTTCTTGTAGCCCCTGTCAGATACTGGAAGGCTGCTCTTAAGGTCTCCCCAGAGCCTTCTCTTCTCCAGGCTGAATAGCTCCAACTCTGTCAGCCTGTCCCTATAGGAGAGGTTCTTCAGCCCTCTGATCATCTTCATGGCCTCCTCCAGACCTGCTGAGGTTCCAGCCTAGGTACTAAACCAGAACACAATATTGTGTCTTGTCAGTTCTGCTCCTTATGCATTTGCAAACTCACTGAGTTAAAGCAAGTGCAGGTGTTCTTTATAGTGGTCCCTGGTCTTGGATGCTAGTGACTGTTAAAGACCTAAGAAAGTAATAGAATTGTTAGGGTTGGAAGGGACTTCAAGGATCATCCAGTTCCAGCCCCCCTGCCATGGGCAGGGACACCTCACACTAGATCAGGTTGCTCAGAGCCACATCCAGCCTGGCTTTAAAAACCTTCAGGGATGAGGCTTCCACCACCTCCCTGGGCAACCTGTGCCAGTGTCTCACCACCCTCATGGGGAAGGATTTCTTCCTAACATCCAACCTGAATCTACCCACTTCTAGATTTGCTTCGCTTCCCCTAGTCCTATCACTACCTGACATCCTAAAAAGTCCAAACTGTTCCCCACAAATGCAGAATAGTATCTGTCTAATTCACAGGAACAGGTAGGAGATTTATTAGTGTCTCTGTGTTGCCTCAGAGAGCTAAATAACAACTGTCTTCCAGTAATATATCTTCTCCCCAGAGCTGTCAGCGAGTCTGCAGGTATAACTGTGTACAACATTTAATTAATAACATCTTTTCCATCAGATTGCAGTGACAAACAAAATATCAACTGGCTTTTTATTTTTTTTTATTTTTAATTCTTTTTTTTTTTTTTCTGCTGTGGCAGACAATAATGTTTTACAAAACAAAAGGTAAAATGTCAGGAGTGATTACACAGACGGTGGAGTAGGTTGTAATAGAATTAACTCACAACTCCTACGAGCAATATGGAAATGTCTCACATCTAATGCACCTTACATAATCATCATTAATGAGGGGATTTTAAAAGGGCCCCATGATACAGTTTGATGGAAAATTTTAAGTGAGTGTTGTGATAAGACATAATTGTTTGAGGAATATATTCTGCCATCAGAAAGATGTACCTGGCAACAAGCTGCTGTTCCTCTGGAGGCAGAGCTTTGGTGCTTATACAAATTTAAGCTGCTGTAAGGAAGAGTCATGGTGGTATAAATTAAACAAACAAAAAAAAATTCCTTTCCAGTCTGGGGTGTCTGAATGCTTCATATTTTTTTTCCTCTCTTACTGATAAACATCAGCAATAATTATGTTTCAGCTAGTCATGGACCTCAGAGAGGTGTTAGTGTTAGTGCTGGTATTGCTTGTAATCTTCAAATAGTACTTGCAGGTGCTAACAGGATTATTTCTTGCTGCTAGCTGCCAGTGAGCAACCCTCCATGTGCAGGTTTAGGTATACCTGGGAAGGGTGTACATCAGTAAACTGATAAAAAGGGTCAAATGCAGGGGGGGTTTAATGAAACCATCCAAAGGAGATTTGTGGACACAGGACAGCAAAAATCATGGCCACTCAAAAAATACCATGGGTCAGTCACAAAAAAACCAAACCAACCCACTAAACAACAGCCTCCCAGACCCATATATGTGGTGGTTAAATTCTTTACTGCTACTTGAGGTGCACAGCATGAGTGATGCACTGAATTCTGATGAGTGGATTTCTGACTGGAAGCCAAATCTTTGCTTCAACAGTGCCTTACACTTGAATTATTTTTCCTTCCTGAATTTGTACATGAGATTGTTTTATTTAAGTGGTTTGATTGGAACTGAGCAGTGTTTAGAAGCAAGCTTTATCCTGCTTTCTTTGAGATCAGAGTAGCTGCAATGGAATGTGGAGTAATTCAGGCTTCTTTCTTGAGTGTGCCTCTATCCTGAGGGAGAGAAAAGGCACAGGGCTACCTCACCACCTCACTTCTGTTTGGGTGGTACTGTCACAGCCAGTGGAATTACAGGACTGTGAGAGTATTTACTCTGGATACAGCAATATACACAAACCCTCTGACAGTGGCTTTCAGTTGCCATTCTCTGTTCTGCAGTTGCTCTCAAGCAGCCAGCCCTGTCGTCAACACTCCTAGCCCAAAGCTCTTCGTTACTGAGCGCCGATGTGGTTATGGTGCACACATGTAGACCCACCAGGCACTTCAGTGAAGAAGGGCTCAGAGGTTCTGCAGCAGGTCACACCATCACTCAAACACAAAACAGAGACCAGGAGCTGATCATGAAATGAAACCAGAGCTGAACCCCCCCTGTTTTCTAATAATGCAGTTGATTGATTGCAGTTGGATTAAACCTACCTTTCCAGTCACAACAATGGCAGCTTTATTTGATTGGATGCAATGCTTCCTTAGACTAATTTTGACAAATTCCCTTTGCTCATTTCAGTATTAAATATGCAGTTTTGGTTTTCTAACTGAATATTAGGCAAAATTCTCATACAGGTGCTAGGATGTGTGGGCTTTGCTACTGTTGTGCCTCTAGACTCAAGGTAGGCATTTTTTTCACTCAGTGTCTCCGAATTTAGAATCAGCAGCACTGAAGTATGTTCAGGTCAGCACTAATTTTGAGGATAAACCTTTACTTTTTAAGGTAAAGGGTTAAGGAAAACCAAATATGCATTTGAAAAGTACATTTGCAGCTGTAGAAGTGGTTTTTCAGCCTGACCACAAGTTTTGCCATTTAATCATACTTGTATTAAATCATTATAAACCTCTCCTATGAGGACAGACTGAAAGAGTTGGGGCTGTTCAGTCTGCAGAAGAGTAGGCTTCGAGGTGACCTTATTGTGGCCTTCCAGTATCTGAAGGGGGCTATAAGAAAGCTGGGGAGGGACTTTTTAGAATATCAGGTAGTGATAGGACTAGGGGGAATAGAACAAAGCTGGAAGTGGGGAGATTCAGGCTGGACGTAGGGAAGAAGTTCTTCCCCATGAGAGTGGTGAGAGCCTGGAATGTGTTGTGCAGGGAGGTGGTTGAGGCTCCATCCCTGGAGGTTTTTGCAGCCAGGCTGGATGAGGCTCTGGCCAGCCTGATGTAGTGTGAGGTGTCCCTGCCCATGGCAGGGGGGTTGGAACTGGCTGATCCTTGTGGTCCCTTCCAACCCTGACTGATTCTATGATTAGCTGTTCAGTTCACTTTTCAGCCACACTTTTTTTTTTTTTTCTGTGATTTGCAGGGTAGAAGACAACTTTGAGAACTTGCTAAGCACTGCATGAAATCATCCTGATGAGCAAGTTTTCATGCAAAAAATAAAATTAGTCTTGGTTAGAAACTACCACAGAAACACTGCCAGCACTTTCTCAAAGTAACAAGCCAGTATCCTGTGGCCCTGCACGATGTACTGTGGCCATATTTTTCTTTTTTCCTACTGGCACATCCTAGGGACTGTTTGGGCTGCTGGGACAAAATGTTATTTAGCTGCTGTGGTTCTTCTCTCATGCATGATCTACCTGCAGTGTGTTGATGGTGGTTGTGGTGATCAGTGTGCTGGAGGGTCTGGAGTAAGCCCTCATAGAGCTGTTAGCAGGAGTATGACAGAACTCATATGTTGTTATTAATGGGTGAAGCAGAGCAGAGTAATAAGTTTGATTACTCCCCCTCTTCCCACTCTCCACCAAAATCAGGAAAAAGGCCTTGGAAAGTGTCTTCTGCTGGAGCCTTGGAAATGTCAGAAATGCCAGGAATGATCTGGATTTCTTAGTGCATGGGATGATTAAGGATGAGCTTCCCAGGACTGGATGTAAAGAATAGAAGTAATTAATTGTGTAACATAAAAATCCTTACCTCAGTGGGCTAATTCGTGATGTCAACAGCTATTAACTGAATTTGTCTTTTGAATTTGGAAGCATTTTAATTCCACTTAAATCATTTCAGTATTTCTCAGAGAACAAGGGAACTGTAGCTCTGCCATTTGAAAGAATGACTCCACACTGCCCCTGGGCATGCTCTCTGAAAATAAATGAGTAAACCAAGAACATGACTGTGTCCAAAGCCAAGCCAATAGACCTGTAGAAGGGAGGATAAGTGAGCCTGTAATTGATGGCAGTCTTACAGCAACCCTTTACAAACTCCAGGCATTGCTAGAAAGTATCTAAGGACATGCAGGATGGTGTAAATCACATATGTTGGCTGCAAAGTTCAGAGGAATTAAGCTGAAGGTTTTCATTGCCTAAGTATTGCTCAGTGTGAAAGTTCAAAGCTATTTCTCTTCCTGAATTAAAGCATTGTTTTCAGCTGCCTGGGATTGTGGTGTGCACACATAGATCTTCTGTAGCTGGGGAAGAAAGAGAATTATCCCTGATGACCTTTGAGTAGCCATCTCATTTTGTGTCACTTGTCAGTGTTCGAGGTAGTATTTACAAAACAAGTTTGTCTATGTGAGTAATACTATGTCAGGTGAAAAACAAATGTTTGCCATCTATTTCAGGTGAGTTGATCCACTATAGGGATAGCAGTGAGAAATGTCAGTCCCACGTGGTGCAAAATTACACCCCAGCAGTGCTACAATTAAGAGGTAGGCTTTAGAAAAGTGTTTGCTTTGAAAATGTTTCTCAGTGATCCTGGGATTTTGGTGCTGAATTTGTATTAACACTGTTGGTAAGACTGCAGCCTGCCTCGGGCCACAGAGGCCACTGGAAAGGCAGACACCCAAGCAGCTAAAATGTTTGTAGCGACGGGGAGAGGCCAGAAGCAGAGGCTGGTGTGTGGCATGTGCCTTTCCCTGGGAGGCTGCAGACAGCCTGGACTTCAGGGACAGCCTGAACTGAGCCTCAGCTGCCCTCTGAGGAACACAGGGCTTGGGCAACTTCAGGAGGGGCCACAAGCCAGTCACTGATCTACAAGATTGTTGAGGTACCAGAACGTGTCCAGAGAAGGGCAATGAAGCTGGTGAGGGACCTGGAACACAAACCCTATGAGGAGAGGCTGAGGGAGCTGGGGGTGTTCAGCCTGGAGAAGAGGAGGCTCAGGGGTGACCACATTGCTGTCTACAACTACTTAGGGGAGGTTGTAGGCAAGTGGGGGTTGGTCTCTTCTCCCAGGCAAGCAGCAGCATAACAAGAGGACATAGTCTCAAGTTGTGCCAGGGGAGGTATAGGCTGGATATTAGGAGGAAGTTCTTCACAGAGAGAGTGATTGCTCATTGGAAGGTGCTGCCCAGGGAGGTGGTGGAGTCACCATCCCTGGAATGTTCAAGAGAAGCCTGGACGAGGCACTTAGTGCCATGGTCTGGTTGATTGCTTAGGGCTGGGTGATAGGTTGGACTGGATGATCTTGGAGGTCTCTTCCAACCTGTCTGATTCTATGATTCTAAGATTGATGTTTCTGGGCCAGGCCAAGCTCAGTGTGCCAAGACTGAGTGTACATCAGAGCCTTCATTCAAAATAATGGGCCAGAGAAATCAGACTGCCTTTATGGGAGTTTGAAAGCTTTTGGAAGGCAGCTGATGCTGGAGCTGGGTCTGTGGTTGGGAAGGAGCGAAATATGGTGCTTGTGCTGACCTACTTTCCTCACAGTGTTTTTGCCCTGAGTTTATGCCAGTAGGTGACGATCTCTTGTGCCTAAGTGTAAGCAGAAAAAACCACAAACCTGTGAGGGGGGACCCTCCTCCTCAAAAAATAAGGAGCAAACCTAAAGGGAGACACATTAAATCTCGGTTACTGAGCAGACAAGTACATGTAGCAATTTTAGCTCTAAGGGGAATGCCATAGTGTCATAGTGGTGACAAATTCATAGCACAGCTTTAATGCAGAAAAACTGCTCACCTAGCATCTAAGTCACTGTCAGGTCTTACTGTGCTCCGTGGCATGGCCTGAAAGTGCGTGCAGAAACATTTTCACCTCAGAAAAAACAAAGAATTGTTAGGGTTGGAGGGGAGCTCTAGAATCATCCAATTCCAACCCTCTTGCCATGGGCAGGGACACCTCACACCAGAGCAGGTTGCTCAGAGCCACATCCAATCTGGCCTTAAAAACCTCCAGGGATAAGGCTTCTACCACTTCTTTGAGCAACCTGTTCCAGTGTCTCACCACCCTCACGGTGAAGAATTTCTTCCTAAAATCAAATCTGAATCTACCCATTTCTCGTTTCTAGTATCTTTCAACAGATGCAATCAAAGTGAAATAAATTGATCAGCAAAACAGGAAATTAAGAAAAAATTGTGATGTGTAATTGGGCCTATGTGGTTATCACATCTTAATTGAAAAAAGATAGATGATTTGTGGTAGCTTCAAAATAAGAAGAGTGTTAGGAGCTTGAATGGAGCTGCTCAGATAGTTCAGAGGTGGACAAAACAATTGCAGAGCAGTCTATTAAAATTATTCTGGTTAGTGGAATTTGGCTCATGTATACAGAGTGATGTTCAGGCAAAAGAAGTTATTATGTCAGAGCTTGCAAATGGGAGGGGGAGAACTGAAAGTGAAGCATCATGTCAAAGTGAGAAGTAACTCCAGATCTCTGCATTTTTATGGCATGAGGGTACTGCCTATAGCAAAAATTATTGGTTTAATAAGCTCAGGCTAGCACCAGACACAATGAAGTAACAGTTCACAGACTGGAAGGCCAGTATCAAATATGCAATGGGACATCACTGAATATTCCAGGTTACAAATAGTGTTTTGGCTTTCAGCATGAGAGTAGAGTGGAGCTAAAATCAAGCAAATAAAACTTAAGTTACTTTAAGTTGGACATATGGTGTGATTGGGCAGCTTGAAGTGCATGAGGAAGACACAGTTTGAAGCACCAGGTAATATAAACACAGGCAATGATGCTTTTAGCAAAGACAAATGAATTTGTGAAGCTGGTGACACTAAACGTGGAAGTGATTTATAGGAAAGATTCCCAAGCCAAGGAAGCCAAAAATGTAGTCCAAAGGAGTCCACGCACTAAAAGGTTATTAGATTTGTTTTTCTTTGTCTTCAAAACAGGGACACTAAAGGTTTGACACTGCTTCAGCAGTGTTTTTATTTAGAAATAAATCCGGACAGCTGTCATGGTAGGGCCATGACATGGCCCAGTACAAACCCAGACAGGCCTTAAGACGTCTAGACAAGGTCCCTTTCTCTCCCCTCCTTCCTGCAGAAAGACAGGGCAACACAGGAAAAAGAACAAAGGGGACAGGACCCCTGCCTGTCTGGTAAACAAGTTGTTTACCTGGGTGAGAGCATGTATGCTGACCACTGCTCCCCCAGAAACAAGGTCTTTGTTTCCGTCTTTTATGGTTATAGCCTGGCAGAACGCCTGTCCATTGGGCAGCTACATGTTAGCTTCAGTGCCCCATTGGACCAACTGATCTCTGGCAAGTTGCATATATGTAGGTTGATGTGGTAGTCACCTTTGCCTTGCTTCAGACCTTGCTTTCAAGCTTTGCTCTTGAGCCTACTTGGACCCATCTTGTGGAAGCTGCCTCGAGTTGCCCTGCCCTGCCTCGAGCACCTGGTCCAGAGCCTGGGATATAGCCATGAGCCATACACAGCAAGCTGGAGAAGCCACAAGCCTAGAAGCCAGATCCACCTAGCCTGCTTCCCCTTGCCACCAGACTGGTGCCAGGCCTCAGTTTCCCCAGGAACCAAGCAAGCGCCCGTCACCAAGAGCGTCATTAACTGCCTGCCGTCTGCTGCAGCCAGACCAGCCTGGGACCCCGTGGGAAACTCTTCTTGCTGGCAATCTGCCATGCCAGAGCCGTATGAGAGCTCCCCAAAGCTAACATAACAGCAGCAGCAGCATCCCCCACCTGGGCAAAACAAGTTGTGAGTAATCAATTCATTGCCCTTTGGGTTTAAAGGTTCTCACCTATAATTGTAGCTGTAGTGTTCTTCTCATAGGCTGTGTGTTATGGTGTTTCCAGGTGAAGACAAGATAAGACTCTTATTGTGAAAGGCAAAAGCATTTGTTGCCCTAAGGAACTAAGCAAAGTACTGAGTGCAGGCAAAAGCAAAAGCTGAAGCATAAGCCTAAGCCTAAAGCCAAAGCCTACTACTCTGTTACATAGTCAACTTATATACTTCTCTAATACAGAGCTGCCACATCCTAATTGGCTATCCTTTCACTGAGATGGGTCCAAGCAAAGCATACAATAGGTTAATACTGACAAACAAGCTTCTCAACATATCCAGTCAACTTCTGCCTAGGCTTTCTCTTCAGTTACAAGGTGTTTACATTCTTTCCAACTCAAAGACAAAACATAGCCTTCTCAAAAGTTGTTCAAAGGTTTGCTATCTTTCTACACTCACCGAGTCTCCCCCCTGCTGTAATTGAGCGCTATCTGCTCCCGGGGACCTTCATCTTTCCAAGTTATTGCCTCCTAGTTTGCATAAAATTGTTTGTATTTTGCCCTAAGCCTGCATATTCCCATTGTAAATACATATTCCAACAGTACAATGATCCTATTTAACAAGTTTTGGCAATTTTCATTAATAATTCAATAATAATTCAATAATAATTTTGGCAATTTTCATTAATATTTTATTAATACCCATTTACCATATCCTTTATTATTATTGTAAGGGTAATTAATAATCCCCTTTGCAACAACAGCTGCTGGCTGGGCTGTGGCCACCTCCACTGGGGAGGAGGTCCAGGAGCAGGAGCATAGCCCTTGGAGCTGTTGCTTCCCTGAGTCAGGGAGGATTTGCTTGCTGGGAGTGAGCACAGCCCATTGGTGCCCTCTGCTCCTCTGTGGATCTGTGAGGGAGCAGGAGGCTGGAGCAAGGTGTTGCTGTGTTTTAATTTAGATGTGTAGGCAGAACTGTTTACAGAAGATAAAGGGGGAAAAACCTGTTGGTTTATAAGATTAATGGAGTCTGAGGTTGAGTTGCCTGGGATGAGTGTGGTGAGAGCAGGGCTGGTGCTGGGGTGGGGGGATGGGAAGGCAAAGCAGACAGCCAGCAGCATGGCATTTCCTAGCTGTCTGGCTGGAGCTGTAAAGACAAGATTTATTGTTGAAGCAAAGGGCTGTGAGTAAAATACAGCAGGACTGGGATCCTGAGTCTCTGCATCACTCATTTCTTTCTCCTGAGCTGAGGAAAACAGTGACTCCAGTGGCAGCTTAGAAGTGATTACTGGAGGCTTGACACTTTGTAGACCTCCAAACTAAGTTCTGCTTGCAGCTGTGCCCTCCCCATCCCACATCCCCATGTTCATCCCCAGTAGAATATTTCTTAAATACTTTGTGGGATGCCTGAGACCTTACAGTGACTGCAGAGTTCTTCCCAAGTTGTTCTGAGATGTTAGACATTTAACAAAACGGTGCCTAAAGGAGTGCTGAAGGCTGTAGATGGTTAGTGAAGAGCAGTAGATACCTTGAGGGCCTTTACAAGGAATCCTGGGTGCCTAAATTGAGGCACACAGGTGAGGTGCAGTCACCTGTGGCAGAGCTGGGCAGAGAGGGAGCTGTGGAGTGAGGTGAGTGTGTGAAGCTCTCAGCTGCACATCTTGGTGATTAATGGTAGTAGTGGAATTGCCATGTAGGGTCTAACAATGGAATGCATCAGGTAATCACAAACCCTCAGTTTCAAAGGTAAACAAAGTCTTTTCTGATGAGGGTGAACTTTCACAGGGAGTTACAATTTCTCTCTCTCTCTGCAGAATTTCTGTGTGATCCAAGCATTCCACTTATTTAAATGGTAAAGCGACTAAAAAGTTTTTGATACAACATTGTCTTAGACTTCATAAAGGAAATTGTTAGTATGGCAGTAAAGGCTTTGCTGCAGCAGAACATGCTTTGCAATGATGGGAGCAGATGGTTTACAAAGTTACTGAATAAGAACTGATTATTGATTTGCTATCCTCTAACAGCATCAATGTCGAGAGCTAACGTACTGTACTGCTTGTTTCAGAGTAAACAGCTATTTTTATATTGCTTGGTTTCTTGCAAATTGGCTACTAGCAGGGAAAGTAAAACACATGGCTGTCTAATATCTTAAAAGAGGAAACAAATTGCATGGGGAGAACGTCAGTGAAGCACCCCAGAACACTTGCTGATGTTTGTAACTTCTGCCTCTGACACAAAAAACTCCAAATCAAAAGCTGACACTTCTCCCAGTACCAGGCATAGTCAGAGCCCTGTTGTTTTACTGTTTGCTTTCAATACACACAGTTGGTTTAGCCAAATACTAAATCTGTTCTATTTTAGCAGAACTCAAGAGGTCACAGAAGTTTTGGCAACCACTTTGTATACAGTGAAGTGTTAGGTTCAGTATTGGTTCCCTGCCTAATTTAGTCTCTCTGCTTGAAGAAAAGAAGATTCTAGAAGGTTAAAGCTTCAGCTTGAAGCAGGAGTGTATTATAATTCAGGGTGACTGTTGAAATAAACATGCAGTATGTTTTTCCTCTTACATTGTGGTAGCTGCTTAGGTCAGGCTGGGGGGAGGGAGACCATTATCTTTTGACAAGGTGGTTTGCACTCAAGCTCTTGTTCTTCTAAGAAAACAAACTTCTTGCAAGTCAGTGACATGCAGGTGAGTTATGCACCCAAACTGCAGCAGACATGGGAACACTTAATAGGTTTTTCACTACCAATTTAATTCAGTTTTTGATTGTTGCCTGTTTTGCAGGTTAGGCTCTCAAACCTGCTGGATGCTGACCCAGGCTGTGAGCTGACTTGTGGCATGGTGTTATCCCAATGCGTGTTCCTGGGGACTGCAGTGCAATCTGGGGAGCAGCACGGCCTGGTGGTGGTCTGGTGCCCAGTGAACTGGATCCATCAGTACCTCTGCCCCAGGCTGAGAATCCCCCATGAGGCATCCTCTATGTGGGAGGTAAATGACTGGTTCTGTCTGGTTCAGGCTATGGAAAGGGTTAATGTGCCACTGAGTAAAGAATTGGGGAGAGGAGAAAAAAATTGTTGCAAAAGAAGAAAGGATCTGTCGTTTCATGATGCTAATCTGGGATGAGAACTGGGATCTTTTCATCTTGCTGTATGATTCCTTCTCTAGTTAAAGCTGGTGGGTTTATTTACAGCTAGCTCAGGGAGGCAGAGAACCCATCCTCTGCTCGTGTGCCAAAGCGAGCACGGCCAAGTTATTGAGACATAATACACTTACTGATTAGGCAATAACATGACAAGGCAAATAAAAGATTTTATGACAAATTTAAATATCAGAGGATTAAAGTTCAGGAGGACTGGGAATTAAGCAAAGGGAGTTTATCTGGTCAAGGTAGATAGTGGCCATTAAACTGTCCCCTGGGAGATTTGCTGAGCCATGAATCAGAGGAGCTGTTTGTGTGCGTATGAATTGCCATGGCTTGTTTTTCTTAATGAAATGCAGGCTCAAGCAATCCCTGTGTTGTGCCTTCCTCCTTCCCAGCCTCACTCCCCTACCCCTCCTCCCTTTGCTGTGGGTTTCCTTTATTCTATTTATGGGCTTATAGCTGGGAAATAGAACTTAATTGACTGCTCATGCTGTATTTAAAATAGTGACGTCCCTAAATCCAGTTATGCAGGGGGAGATAACGAATGCCACCTCATCACTAAGTGCATTGCCATCAGCAATGTCCAACCTGGTTTCCTTTCTTTACATTTCCTTCAGTGACTGCAGTATAGGCAGGGGAGGGCAAAACTATTCCATAATAAATACTGTAAAAAAATGCTTTGTGCAGAAACCCATCTCTGTTGCTGTAACTTTGGAGTGCTCAAGTTGCTGGAAGATCTGCTCATGCTCATTAGAATGCTGCAGCAAACCCTTCCTTAGTACTGGTACCACACTGATAAATCCCAATGCAATTAAAAAAAAAAAAAAAAAAGAAGAAGGAAAAAAAGTGTTGATTCATTTCTTAAGTGCATCTTTTTTAAGCCATGCAATTTTTTGAAAGAGCACTGGGGATTTCTTTTGAAGCACATCTTGACTTTTAATAAATATATCAAAAGTGCTTTAAAACACATCGGAGTTAATTCTGCTCTCCCACAAATCCATCACTTTTTATTAGCTTTTAACTAACTCACCTGTTGCCAGGATGGGGAAAAAATGGTTTGAATCTCTGGATGGCATGTTTTTCTTTTTTTCTTTCCATTTATCTGGCTGTCGATATTTAGGGGAAGAAAATTACCTAGAAAAGAAAAAAAATAATTTAAAAAATCTCCTCATATATCAAGCTTAAAATAAAAGAAAGACAGAAATATGTTCCCTCGTGACACCTGGGCTAACTGGACTATAAAATACCTAAAGATAAGCCAGCAAAATGGCAATGCTGGAGCAGCTTACAGTGTAAAATGGCAGTTTAGGAAACCAGCTTCACATGGCTGGCTGATTCCTGTGATGAAGAGGCCCAGGACTGAAAAACAGCCTAGAGAAACACCAGGAGCTAACTTGGAGATTGTTTGCATATCAGCCTCTTGCATTTCTGCTGTTGCCTGTGGGCTCCTCTGTGCTGTTTACTGAGGAAGAGCAATACCTGCAATTCCAGCTCAGACGCTTGGACCTTTAATGGCGTTCAGTTAATGCTTAGCAATTATGATATGGTTTGTAAAAATCATCCTGTTGCTTAAGCCTCTTCATTGCCAAGGGCTGTTAGGTAGGGATTGCAAGAAAAGATGAGAAATTGGAACATTTATGTTATGGACTGATGGAGAGAATCCTCGATTGTCTACAAATTTAGTTTGTTTGTTTGGTTTATTTTTAACCTGTAGTAAATTTTGGATTATCAAAACAAGTATCATTAAAAAAAAACCCTCAGATGACCTCTAGCTGAATGGTCTTTTGACTTACATTTGAGAAAAGTCACTGACAAATGACAGCACAAGTTGACTGCTGCCCATTGCAGCAACCTGATCTAGTGTGAGGTGTCCTTGCCCATGGCAATGGGGGTTAGAACTAGATGATCCTTGAGGTCCCTTCCAACCCTGACAATTCTGTGATTGCCACAGCACCAAACTGGATGCTTGGGATTTTGTCGGGGTTTATGAAACAATCTGAGTAGGTTGTTTTCCCTATATGCACACTTAAGCCATATCTCCAAGGCACATATGTGAGATTGCCCACCTTTTGCCCTCTGAAAGCTTTGTAATCTGTTACATAGCCAAAAGAAGAGGAGAAAGGACTTTTATTTCATGGAAAGGAATGAGGCAATGAGTTGAGAGTTGTCATTTTGGGCTTGCCATCTTTGCTCTTACTGCCCCAGCTGAACAGTTGCAGGGCTTCTGAGCTGCTGCAAGCGGTGTTTGCAGCTGAGTATGAGCCATGCTAGACAGCCAACAGGTATGAGCAAGATGCTTCTGCATAGTGCTGTTCTGGGAAGCCAGTCCCAATGGATGGGAGCATGCCTGGGAGAGGGGAAGGAGAACTGTCAGTGAGATTGCTTCGAGGAAGCTGG
The DNA here is from genome assembly GCF_027791375.1 of Indicator indicator. Taxonomy (NCBI): domain Eukaryota; kingdom Metazoa; phylum Chordata; class Aves; order Piciformes; family Indicatoridae; genus Indicator; species Indicator indicator. The sequence goes on from NC_072030.1 coordinate 4,093,383, forward strand.
CTGCAGGCGTTCATTTGTGCTAAGCAGTTTGGGAGGAGCTCTGCCCGCAGCTATGGAGCTTGTGATCTGCAGCACCAAAGCTGCTTTATCAGGCACTGAGCCACACAGTGCCTGGCAGGATTCCAGTGCCATCTCACTGATGAGATAATGCTTTCCACATATGAAGCAGACAGCAACTTTAATGGAAGGTATTTTCTGACAGGGAGCTTTAAAAGTTATTCCATTATCCCATAGTTAGACAATTATGATATTCTGTAACATGCAGCATGCTCTGGTTGTGATGACAGTAACACAGTCTTTCTTCAATTTGTAGATAAGATATGACAGGAACTCAGATTTCCAGGCCTCAAACATGCTTCTGAAATATCCATGGATTACCAAAGTTGCTTGATATACGAGGAAGTCAGGGTAAAGTGTGGGATACCTAGACTAATTACCTGGAAATGGCAGCCTGAGGCTGGCTAAAGCCTGATCTGATTAGCATTCAGTGTCACTGCTGGCAAATGAGGAAGAACAGAAACTGCCAGAGCAACAGAAAGATGAAAGGGTAGTGCTTCCTACCTGTCCTTCAAACTCTCCTCCCTAACGAACCCTTCTGCAGCACCTGCAGAGCCTCTTCAGGAGATGGCTCAGCAATGAGATGTCTTGCTCAGGTGATGCTGGTCTGTGGGTCAGATGGCATGGAGCCCGCCATCCCCTCCTTTGCAGGAGGAAAGGAGAGTAGGAAAGATGGCAGGCACCTCCCAGATGCCTCCTTGCCTGGGTTAAGATGGTGTAAGAAATTAAAGCAGCCAAGTGCTGAATGCGTGGCCAGCCAAAAGCAGGGTAGGGCTGCTGAAGCAGCAGGTTTCCCAATTGCTGTGGTGTCTCTCAGTCTGTCTGGGGGAGGGTTTGTCAAGGAAGACAAATGTTCCTGTCCTAAATGTGAAGGTAAACAACACAGTGACTGTTTTGAACTAGAAAATCCCTTTGCACAATTAGTTTTTAAATCTAGTAAGTGCAGCTTTGATTTGCTGCTAGCAAGCAGAGGCCAGTGCTTTGTGCAGAAGGATTATTTATTTATTTTAAAAACAAAGTCAAGGCTGCCTGTGATTTGGATCTAATTCCACATTTATTTTTCATAGTTTGTTTGCTTAGCAGCTCTGCAGTAAGACAGTGATTAGTTAAATCAGTTATACATAAATTCAAAGCCTTGTTCTTCATTTTAGATGTTCAGACTTAATTGGATTTAAATCAGATTAAAAAGTGACTTCTGAGGGAAAAATACCCCCAAGCATGAAAAGATGGTTGCCTTTTTTTTTAACTTATCACATAAATGGCAGCAGAGATTTGTATCTTTCTAACATTTATTCCCTGTTACAGCTTACAATTCTGTTTAACTTTAAAAAAAACCACATATATTACAACGTCAGCAGTGCAGACGAGGAGGAAGGCACTAACTCATCTTCCTCGGCATAACTTCTTTTCTACTCGAGTGTTTTCTTCAGATTGTAATGAAATTTTCAACTTAAACATGATAAAAGGAGGTCATTCTACGAGTTCATTAAATATATTAATTGCTGTGAAAATCATATAATGCAAGTTGTGTTAAAAGCATGCAAGAGACTCTCTCTCTCTCAGGAGATGCCCTGGTAGATCCAGATAGTTTCTCCCTTGGGGTATAAGGGACCATCAGAGGTTTATTTACAGGCTTGGGCCACATGTAAATATGAATTACTGAATCTGGAAGAGTTTGGATGAGGGTGGAGTAGTTTTCAGTGCTGTGCTAGTAGTTTGGGATCTCCACAAACCGTGTCCATGGACCCAGCAGTGGAGGAACCGTGCAGGACTCAATCCTGACTGTCAAGCATGGGTTGTGCTGTGGGGCAATAGCATTTTGCTGCCTGGCCTTTTGCCTAGTTGAGTCAATTTGAGCATTTTTAGATAGGCATTTGGACAAACACGCCAGCTGCAGGATCAGCTGTCTGTGGCTTTCCAGGCTCCTCATGCTGCAGAAGATTGAGGACTTTATGCAAAAATCAGGTACTTAACCATATGGGAGGCAGGATGAATATATAGATTTTGGAGGACAGAGCAGAGATTTGTATTTAGATAATTCCCCATCTGGAATAATACAAAGCTGGGGAATTCATCTTCCCCAAAGGTGTGTTCTCTGGTGGGGCTTGACAGGGTGTACTGCTACAAAGACAAGAAAAGGCAGGAGTAGAAACCACTGACTCCAAATGCCTATGCTCATCTTTCCCATCAATTATTCAGACAAGAAAGATTTACATGAAAATTAATCATTAAATTTTGAATTGCTTCTTTACATCAATAATGAAATATCTGTGCCAAATACAAACAGATAAAGAGAACAGGATAAGAAATCATTCTCAATGCACAAAAGGAGAAGTAATATTTTAATGAAACTATAAAGCTCATTACTGCTTTACGATGGAGGGTTGCTGTCAGTGACCTAGAATTGAGAGCTTTATATGCCAAATGTGAAGCCTCTTGTTTAATCTGTCACATTTGATGCTGGCATATTAAAAATTGTAGGCTGGATTCTGCTATATTCTGCAAGCCAGTAAGTTTTGGCACCAAATTAATTTTTGTGCAGTCAAGGGGTTGTATTTCAAGCGTGTGCATCCAGAATTATCATGGTAGGCACTAAACTACAATAGTTTAACTTGTAAAATTGCTTAAATCAGTTTTATCCAGTGTATTCCTTAACAAAAGAGACCTAGTCTGAGACCAAGCCCTGAAAAAAAAAACCAAAACATTTAATTGGTAAATTTCAAATGATTGTCAATTGCTGTGCTTGTATCATTGACCCAAAAATGCTGTGGAGAAGGCTTGATAGGTGTGGGATAGTTTTAGACTATGCCTTTAAAATTTTTTCACAGATCTTGAACAGAAAGTGGTAAAATGTAAGTGAATCTCTATTGGGTGTAAAAAAAGAAAAATAATGATAAGTTCTCAACAATCCATTGGACAGATAACAAACATAAGCTAGTAATGAAAACAATTTCTCTTTTGGCTTCTTCACTCTGAGAGATACTAACTTTGTGCTTCTGCTGGCTTCTGCTTGACCTTGGCTGCATTGTTTTGGCTAAGTTCTAACCCTCTGCTCTTTTCTCTTGTCCCTTTGTGTCTAAGGGAGTAAGGAGTGGGGCAGGGAGTGGGAAGCTATTAGCATCTCCCCTGGATTTGGCCAGGGGGGTTCTTGTGCTGTTTAGAAGTCATAAATACCTGTAAATCTTGTAAATCCTGTCTATTTTGTACATATTCATTTGCATTTCATTGTAGATTGTAGTTTTGCTTGTAAATAGAGCTTCATTTGCTTCCTTCTGGGCTAGTCTGGCAAATTTTATGTTGGGGGGGGGGGGAATTTTCAACCCACCACAATATGTTTCTTGTTGTCCCAGCAGCAATCTAAAGCTTTAGCTTCTTCTGCCCTTACCCCTGAGGAAGTTTCTAATGCTTCTATCCAGGAACCAAAACACGGAAAGCATGGAGAACAAACAACCTGTATACATAAAAATCTGGAAGTAAATACAGTGATCCCCTTATTTATGTAAGTAACATGATGTTGGTGTTCTGCTTAGGATTTCTGAGTACTTGGTGTTGAGAAAACTGCAAACTAAGTCAGATTCAGCATTGACCTAGAAAGCATCGAGACCCTGCAGTATATTTGGTAAGTAGAAATGCTTTTCTAAATTCAATTACTTTTAACTTGCTGGTGGATCGTTTCAAAGCCTTGCTTGTGATAGAATCACCTCCAAAGGCATGCTGTGCCCTACATCTCTGAATATCAAGCACCAAAGAAGTGGTAAGCATCTGTGTGACAAAATAACTTACATAATATGCAAAGTTCTGCGCTGCTTCCTGACCTGCTCCAGCTCCTTCGCTTAATGTTGTTTTCATTTGGGTATAGGTTTGGCTTGCCACTTCCTTTCTCTAGTTCACCACATTGGTACTCATGTTGAGTAAAACAAGCATGAAGTCAATTCCTCCTGCTGTAATGGCCCAGATTTTAAAAGGGAATAACGTTTATTTAATTTGCTTTGCAACCTATAAGCTCTTGAAGGCCATTAATTTCTCAAGGAGTAAATAAGTTCCGGTGTTTTGTTCTCGGATTTATCACTTTTTGTCTCTTTCTGTTTTAGGTTGGTAATTCAACCCCTGCCTCTTGCTTGAGTGAGCTCTGTGAGAGACTGCAGCTGGGCTTTGTCAGCTCGGGGCGCAGTTGTGCAGAAAGCAGAGGTGGGTTTTGCCTGGTTGCTCTTGTAATTGGCACCACAAGGCCGCAGGAGCATCGGCAGCGCACAGCTGTGGGTTGCGGCTGGGGGCACCTCACCAAGCACTGCACCGACGCAGGCTGATGCACAGCTTTCACTGATACCAAGGCTTCTTGGGCATGGATCTTACTGGCTCTGCAAGACTTGCATCTCACACTGAGTGGCATGAGGAGTGCTCATGGGCATGGCAGCCAGCTAGGTGGTGTAGCCATGGAGAGAAAAACTGTAGCCTGCTTGTTTGCTGTCTTCGGCAGAAGGGGAACACAATTAGTGGAGGAAGTTTCCTGTGGTGATAGGACAAGGGGCAATGGCTTCAAACTAGGGAAGGGCAGATTTAGATTGGATATCTCTGCACTATGAGGGTGGTGGAACACTGGAACTGGGTGAGGCACCTTCTCTGGAGATTATGAAGATGAGGCTAGATGAGGTCCTGGGCAACCTGGTCTAGTTGAGGATGTCCCTGCTGACTGTGGGGAGGTCAGAATGGATGAGCTTTGGAGGTCCCTTCTGGCCTGGACCATTCTATGATTAATGAGAAGTTCTCTTGAGGCCACTTTGTCAGCAGCTCTTAGTGGGGTGGGGGTGTGGAAATGTTAGATTTAGGAGATAACCAGCCTGCAGTTTTATCTCTACTCAAATAGTAGCATGGAAGAATTATCTTATCTCCATAAACTGCTGCTTTTCACTTAGTAAATTATTCTACCACCCAAAGCAGACACCACACAAAGAGTTGTGGTTGGGAGGCATGGAGTTATTTATCTCAGTCAAAGTGTCTCACTTCAAAAGCTGTCAGGAGGAGATAATAATAATAATAAATACATATGGCATTTGACTAGATGAGTACAAGATTTTACTAAACAGAACACATTTCTAAAAAGAATAATTGTGACTAATTAGAAACCTCCAGTTATGCTTAGAGTTGTAAGAAAGTGAAATCAAATTTAATTATTCAAGGTCCCAGTTGTGCCAAAGATGTTATAAAGAATATCTTTATGGAGACATTCAGTATAAGAAACTGTCTGGTGCTATTATTAGCATGCTCAGTCGCACATTTTCTTTATATTAGTTTAAAGTTTAATGGTGGTATTTGTAGGACTAATTACAAAGAATCTGCGCAGCACTCTTTGGGGTACTCCCCCCAGAGGCATCCACTTCTTCAATGAGAAGCTATTGATAACTCCAAAGTAGCTTGGACTGAATTCTTTATAGAATCATAGAATGGTCTAGGCTGGAAGGGACCTCCAAAGGTCATCTAGTCTGACCTTCCTGCAGTCAGCAGGGACATCCCCAACTAGTCCAGGTTGCCCAGGGCCTTTATGTTATCTACAAACAGGTACTTACAAGTGGAAATATCTGTGATCATGCCCATCATTCCCTTGGAAGCCTGAACACTGGGCACTGTGCCTTTGCTCCTGCATGCTAGCAGAGGACTGCTGGCCAGCACCAGGATTTGCTGCTGTGCTGGGAGGTGCCCTGCAAAGCACAGCAGAAGTATTTCTGCCAGCTGATCTGTAGGCAGTGTTGGAAAAGAGGAGGTGTTTCACGCTGCTTGGAGTGACTGACAGGAACCTCAGGTGGGATTCACTTCTCCCCACTTCAGAAACCTGGAATGTATATTCATCTACAGCTGAAGTGGACACTCCAGGCTTCCTTTATTAGTTAATGGAGATGACTGGGTATTTTTAGGCATGACTCACCTGTCCTATTTTAGCTCTCTATTTTAGTGCATGATGAATTGTACGATGTCCATTAACTTTAAAGAGAGTCTAATCCAAGTAGTGCTGATAACTACCTCTTAATTGATTTTTCCAGATCAGTTCTAACCCTGTCTGCCAGGGTCTTTAAAGCACCAGGTATCTACCAAGGCTAAAGCTGAAGCAAACAGTGCAAGAGAGGCAGTGCAGAAAGCTTTCTTTTGCTTTGCTTTTCCCAAATAGCAGCATCTCTTCAGGTGATGATGTTGTCAGCCAGACACTTGAGTTGGCTGTGGTCATTTTGTACTGTCGAAAGTATTGTTGGTCCTAATCTAGAGGACTCACAGTCTCCATCTGTACAACCTCCATCCAGTCAGAAGAGAAGGATTTTTAGTTGCCTTCCTTCTCAAACATCTGCTTTTCCATTGACAACTCCCTCTCTCTTGCTCCATCCCAGCCCTCCTTTTCCTTATGGCTTTGTCTTGACCCCTCCTGATACACCCAAACCTGCCAGTTCTCTGTAGCTCCCCCAAGGCTGCTGATTTTCCTTAACCTTTTGCTGAAACTAAGCAAAGAGGCTCCCTGCCATAGAGGCAAGAGTATCACTACACCTCAATAGTGCACTCACTGCAAGCCCCCCCAACAACATGCCCCCACATGTGTCCCGCACCTCCTTCTGCCTCCTGTCCCATACACGGAGCTTGCTGTGGGCTAGAGGAGGCTGCAGGAGGGAAGGCTGGGTCATGCTGAGCATTTCTAAGATGATGAAAACAGCTTGATGGTATAATCATGAGTTCTGAGAGCTGTCATCCCTAAACACAGTCTTATAGAATTCAGTGCCAGCTCTAAGCTGGGATATCAATGTGCTCACACACACAGAGAATAGGCTTCCACTTGCTTTCTTCCCAGCACACTGAATCCTGCTTTGTTCTGCTCACCATTTGCATTCTGCTCTTAGCTTGTCGTTCCAAGACAACTGAAAAACTTGGCCTGTCCAGGCTCTTTCAAGGTTGGGATCAGCATTTGGATGAATTACAGAGTGGTTGGGTAAAGGGTGAACATTGATCTGCATGGAGGGGATTTCTTCTCTACAGAAGTGTGGGGTGTGTAGGATGCAGAGAATCCACCTCATGCAACTGATACCTTACAAAGCTGAGTTCAGAGTCTGTGTTCCAGCTGTTGTGTCAGAGCACAGCAATGGTGCAGCTCCCAGCAGGCTTTGTCTCTCTTCCACTGGGATCTTTCTCCAACAGCTTTCCTCCTGCCACTACTTGATGGTTGGTTCCTGCAAGCTTCCTTTTCCAGTGCAAGATGATCCTGTAGGATGTCTGATAATATGCTCCTCAGCATGAGGAGAGGAGAGCACACACATGGCAGGTCCTAGCTGGATCAGTTAGGATACATCTGAAATGTGTCCAGATACTAGAAGAAGTTTTGTAAGACAGCATGAAATCCATAAAGTACCTAAAATCCATAAAGTACCTAAAATCCAATTCATTTGGCACACTTAGGGAGCTCTGTCCTACAATTCTTTCCCCTTCTGCTTCTCTTGTTGCTAATGAAACAGCTGTTCTTCGCTTTCAGGCTTTAACCTATTTTTAGATTCCTTTTATGCTGTTGGCCCTTTGAAATGCATGAATTGCTGGGAAAGAAAGGCAGTGCCATTGCTGTGAGGCAAGAAGAAGGCCTATAGGTGAAGTCATGTCTGGTAATGAGAGACTGTCTCACCTATTCATCTCCTCCCTTCCTTTTTGGCTATAAAGCAGCTGTTCCCTTGGGCACATGGTTGCACACCTTTGCTGCTCTTATTTGAGCATTACAATGATAGCAGCCTCAGCCCTTCATTAGCACAGCTCCTTTGGGGTGTGGGGGATGGCTCTTCACATCTGGGGGGCTGCAGACTTGATGTGCTCCAGTGTGGTCCTGTCCCCACCACAGGAAGTGGAGCTTGAATTTCAAGGAGAGAAGCTGGAGAACAGTGAAGGGAGGAGGAAGCTGTGAACGGAATAAGGGGCAAGCAAAAGGTAGGATTTATTTGTTGGGTGAGCACTATCACCTCCTTTCTGTGAGCTGCTGAGTTCTAAGTGGGATGTCAGGCTTTGCCTTTGTGCAGTAGGGTGTCACATAAAGGGATGTGGGTGGGCAAGCAGAATGTCATCATCTCAATAAGTGAGATTGTCCCTCTGACTCTGGATGCCAACAGATACCCAATCCAGAATCTCTGGATTAGTTTATACTCTGACCAATATAATGGTGTAAATCATTGCATTAGTTATTTACTGCCTACAATTAATTAGTTTAGCACTAAACTAACTTAAGCAGTGGTTCCTCATGGGATTTACAGTTTGTAGGCTGAAGGCCTGGCTGTGTCTTGGCTCACACTAATGAACATGCTGTGGCTAATTAAAGTGGGGTGAATCCTCCCTCCTGTCTTGGTTGCAGTACTGAACTGATTCAGTGTTGACAACTTACTCATCTCTTTAAAAACCCAAGCTAGGCTCAGCACATTTTAGTGGATTGAAAAGGAAATAAATGATTTTTACTCTTTGGTTTCTGAGTTTTAGGCTCCTGAAAAAGATTTCTGAACTGATTGAACCATTTTGTCCTCCCAGGCAGACCTTTATTCTCACTGCTGCAGCCATCACTGTCTGGAGGCAGCAAAAGAGGAACTCTGTTTGCTCTGCATCCCCCCACTGACACAGTTCCACCAGGATCAAATCGTCTCCAGTGTTCCTGCTAAATCCTGACTGCAGACAAGGAGAGCTCAGCACAGCAGGGGTTGGTTTTCTTTTTGTGGTTGAAAAGCCTGTTTTGAATCCTGTGCTACAGGGGAGGTCTAGCAACAAAACATGTGTCTCTGAGCTGTAATGGCAGCTGCTGTTGCAGGTCCATATGAGCTCGGTTCCGGACAGGGAAGTTTGTACTCAGAGGAAACGATCAGGTCTGTAACACTCTGGATGTTCTGTTGGCTTTGCACACTGATCTCAGTGCTTTTCATGCTGAATTCTCCAGGACCTGTGGATGTAATGGTACACAGATTGCACATATCTGCCATGATTTCCCCTGCTTAGAATAAAACCATCTGTGACACCTGTGTGAGCATTTGCATTCTTATTTGCACAGTCGATGATGAAGTCGAGAAAGCCACGGCTTGTGAAGCAGAGCATGGGTAAGGAATTAGATGGCACAAATCATCCTTCCTAAGATTAATAGCTCTAATTCCTAGCTGCTTTTCCTCCCCTCACTCTCAGTGCTTTAAGAAAAAATCCAGGCATTTGCTTTCACCTCACAGTGAAAGCAGTTGAAAACACACACCCAGCGTGGCAAGAGTGTTGGATGAATGAAGGGAAGGGCTGATAAAAGTGATGGATGGGAGCAGCTGGAGACAGTGAACCTGGCTGTGGTCTTGGAAATAAATAACAATGGAATAAAATAAGTTTTGTGATTTTATAATTGTGTGTTTGCCACACTATGTCTTTGTGCAACACTCAGCAGAGACTCTTGTTTTTATAAATTCAGCTAGGGCTTAGTGCCTCACAGGAACATGTGAGGAGAAATACTAATTCTGTCTTTGCTTTTAGCATCAGCTGAGATCACTGCAGCTGCAGAGAGGTCTTCTTCATTGTCCTCGTGCCAGTCAGATCAGCTCCTTGATTTCATTAATCTGCCTGCGCTGTGTAAATCAGTTCCTCTCAGGCTTCTCTGCAGGCCACTGGTCACCTGTTCAGGTCTGAGAAGGGTTGGTTTTGTTCTCTTTTCCCTGAGGATGACACCAGTATCTGCGCATTTGAAGTAGGGAGCCAAGTAATGGCTGGGAACCAAAGGCAGGAGGCAGAGGAGGATGATAACAAAAGCTAAATGAGAGGCACGATGAAGTGTAAGAGACCTGGAGGCACTGGCTGGTGAGAGAAGGCAACTCCAGGGCTGGTTCTTCCTGAAGGAAGGTGAAGGCAGGGTGTGAGGTACAGGCTTTGGGCTGTGGCTGGTTGAGAAGATGCCACAGGGAGAACGCAGGGCAGCATGTTTGGGGAGCTCAGCCTTACCAAAAATGGGTAAATAGTGTTCCAGCACTTCTTAGATGCCTCTCAGAAGATGAGAAGACCCACAGGTTGTAGTGTGCTTGGCCATACCCTGCAACAAAATGTACCACAGGCCAGATCCTGCTCCCTTCAAACGGCAGTGACGGTGGTGCTGTCCATATTATAACACACCATCAGCTCCCAGTTTCAGTCCCCACTCTGTGTTTAATAGCCTTGCTCATCCTGGCAGAAAAAAAATGTCTTCTGGTGCATCTCCAACAAAACCAGTGGTCGGAGCAGAGCATCAAATGAACTTTACAAGCCTGCCAGATGCTTCCTCAGAATCTAATATTCAGGAAAGCAAAATGCCAGGTCCTCAGGTAAACTCTGGGCAAGCTACATGATACCAGTGGCTTTGATTTGATTGAAACTGTTGTTTGTGCCTGCATTTAATAGTTTAGTTACAGAGCAAGTTGCTTTTCATTACCATTTTAAATAGACATTCCCACCATAGTTAATAACTTTCATGGTATTTTCACCCTCCAGCAGCTTGATTATTTATCCTTAAATTATAAATGTTCTGCTTCTTTTTCCCTTTTTTTTTTGGGTAGAACTCAATAATAAAACATTCAGGAGAACCAAGTACTTGTGAAAAGCAAGCAATGGCATTGAAACTCAACACCTACCTGTTCATCAGGAGATCAGAAGTCATGGTCAGCCTGGAATATTGCTGTAAAATCCCTATCATGATGCTACCTTCACACTAATGCCTCAAGCCAGGTGAAGTCTTCATGTGCATGTGTGCAAGCAGAATACCTGAACTGCTGCAGCTGCAGAACCCTTTCCAGCAGTGTAAGTTATTTGTTGCTTGAGTAGCAAGCATTCAAGAATGAAGGTCATGTTGAATTGTGCTGTGGAGTCACTAACACCACACAGCAAAACAGTCCTTTGCCTGCAGGAGCTCAGCAGTGCTGCTCTGTCTGTGCCTGGACAGATGGACACCTACACAAAATAGAAATTATATCAGAAGAGAGTAGAATGATGGAATGGTTTGGGCTGGTGGGGGGACCTTTAAAGGTCATCTAGCCCAGGTCCCCTGCAGGGACAGGGACATCTTTAACTACAGCCTGACCTGGAATGCTTTCAGGGATGGGGCACTACCACCTCTCTAGGCAACCTGGGCCAGTGCTTGATCACCTTCATTGTAAATGTCCTCTTTATACCTGGTCTAAATCTCCTCTCAACAGACCCCCCCTAAACAGAACATGTTCCCTGCTGCTTTGGGCTTATTCAACAGACAGAGCCTGGCATCTGATGTGCCTTACAGGCTCTGATTATAGATTTCTCATCTCCCAGAAATGTGATGTCTTGGCAATCCCCTCTGCTCCTGCAGGACTCTGGGCTGAGGCTCTGTCAATATCTCAGCTTGCAGGAGCTGGGGCCTAAAGTTAGTTCCTCAGCTAAAACCCTGTGGAAGCTGGAAAGCTGAAGGAAGAAGCCTGGGAAATAAGTGGAAGTGGAAGGTGCACTGAAAAGCTAATTCAGCAGGTTACTTGTAGGGAAGTCATAGCTACTTAGCCCTGTGAAAGGAAGAGCATTCCTTGAAGAAGCAGAGTGCAACTCTCTTATTTAAGTGTGCTGCTTGACTCAAGCAGAAACATTCAAAGCAGATTTTTCTCATCTTGAACAAGTACCAGCTGCTGCCTCAGAAAGAGACGATGCAGCCAGAGCTGCTCTTTGCTATGGCCTCAATGTAGTCCCAGCACACCACAAAGGCTTCTACAGGCTCTGCTGTCTGGTAAAAAAGATCCCAAGGGATGAGAATTGGTGGCTATGAGTCCAGTAACACAGGAAAATTCTCATCCCCTCTCCTGACTTTGTATGATTTCAGAAGAATCCTCTTTTGGGTGTGGGATGCCTTTGAGATTGCTCAAGAGTATTAGAATATGTGGAAAATTCAGTCACACCGTGGCATCTCCAGCTCCTAAAACAGCTATTCTTCTCCTCTGCCACTTCTGCACCAATAAAGGTGCTACTGAAACGTTGGTGTTTACTCAAAAAACAGCAAAACTTATTGGGAGCCAGGAGGTATTAAATGATAAGGGGCTCAACAGAATGAATGTGACCAAGGAAGGGCTACAAGAGGTACCAGCAGTTAAAAAATACAAACATCAATGTGAGGAGATTAGAAACAACAGAATGACATCAAAAACCAGAGAAGCATTGGTTTCAGAGCAGAAAACCTTTCTGACAAAGAAAAAAAGGAGAAGAAGTAAAAGTGTACAGAAGTGATTCCTAGAGGGAATGCTGGCAGCCCACTGACAGAGCATTCAACCTCGTGGAACCACTAGAAATTCTGTGCAAGAGGGAAAAAAAAAAAACATTCTGTGAAAGTCATCTAAGAAGTGTGTGCTGGGTGCCATGGGACTCGAGTTCTGAGCAGGCTATAATTAGAAAGCAACACAGGCCTCAGAAGTTATTTCTATTTCAGCTGTTTCTAAGGGCACTTTTAATTGGCATTATTCAAATACAAACTCCCCCAGATATGAGTAACCACACTGTCTGAAAGTTAAGACTCTCTCCTAAATTATTCCAAGTTTCTCAGTGAGAGATCATCTTAGTATGAGCTACTTACCTCCTGGTGGTCACTTAAAATGGTAACAGAGCAACTTGGGTGGAATCTGAGCTAAACTTTCTTGAATCTGGTTAGCAGTGAAAAAAAAAAAGAGAGAGAGAGAGAAGTAGCTCAGGAATGGCATCAGCCAGGGAAAGACTGTTGGAAGGGAAAGCTTCAATGGATTCAGAAGGCTCTGAGGTATATGTGTGTGTCTGTCTAGCCATGAACACCTCAGAAGAGAATGAAGAACTTGGTGATGCCCAGTGACAGGAATGGGTGGAAACTGAGGCATAGGAAGTTCCATGGAAACATGAAACATTTTCATGAAACTGTGAGGGTGACAGAACACTGGGACAGGCTGCCCACAGAGGTTGTGGAGTCTCCTTCTCTGGGGACATTCAAAACCTGCCTTGATGCATTCCTGTGTGATCTGCTCTAGGTCATCCTGCTCTGGCAAGGGGGTTGGACTGGATGATTTTTGAGATCCCTTCCAACACCTAACATTCTGTGATTCTGTGAACCACCTTCAGAGTTGGCATTCTGGCTGCAGAAACAGGTTGCAGCCATGAGCTAAGAGCTGCTCTTTGTAACCCTCTGCCATCTTGAAACAGCACATTCTCATGGCTAAACATAATTCACCAAGGATGTCTGGCTCTGTCACCAGTTTCTACACTTAATCAAAATATACAAGTCTTTCATTAGCCACTTGCATCAAAAAAGATAATAATACTCCAAACAAATTCCCTGTTTTCTGGAGAGCTCACTATTAGGCAATTCTTAATATGACTACTCAGGGCACAGTGACTTTGAGCAATGACTTTCTCTTATCGTATATTTGTGAAGCAAAATTGTTTCCTGATGTAAATTAATAGCAGTGGCTGGTAGGAAGCACAAAGCCCAAGCATGTACATGGCTGTGAAACGTGCTAGCAAAGCAGTTATTTTATTAAGCTACAAAGGACCCTGCAAGATGCATCTCCTGATCAGCTCAGGGAGTTTAACAACCCTGAAATTTTGCAGACTCCTGGCCTGTACCATTTCACAGGGGGCAGCTGCAGAGGAAACCATGTGCAAGGCAGGTAAGGCTGTGCTCTGATTCACACCTCCTTGGAGTTTAATTATCACATTGGTGGATGCTTCCTAGTGATTGGAAAACAGAGATGAACTGGGTAGCAGCAGTGTGTATGGCACAAGCTCCAGAGAGTGTGCCCCACAGAAGGGCATACACCTATTTTTGATCCCAGCAGAAATCCAGGCTTCTGACAGCTTGGAATAAAGGTCCCTTTTGTGGATACATGGGCAGCAGATGAAGTTCTTACTCTTTGAAGGCAGGCTATGACAGAGAGGAATGGGCATTGCAGACCTGCTGAAGCCATCAGGGAAAGCTGAAGGCCACACTTCTGCCTTAGGCTTCTGTAAACACAGCAGCATCACAAGGACCAAAATGCAATTCTTTCCCCTTGTTTTTCCTTTCACCATGGGAAAAAGCCCCTTGTAAACACCATCTGTTCTAAAAATGATCTCTCCAGCAGGCCAGTCACCTGCAGGAGCTTCATGCTATCTTAGGATAGCAATTACAGTAAAGTATTTATAGGGTTAATGATAGATCCTTCTAAAGGTTACATCTTCTTGGGCCCCCTCACTACAAGAAGGGTATTTGAGTGTGCTCAAAGAAGGGCAATGAAGCTGGAGAACAGGTCTGGTGAGGAGCAGCTGAGGGACCTGGGGTTACTCAGTCTAGAGAAGAGGAGTCTGAGGGGAGACCTCATTGCTCTCTACAGCTCACTGAAAGGAAGTGTTGGTGAGGTGGGGGGGGTGTCAATCTCCCACATAACATGTTTTAAATACACACTTCCAACTGCCTAAGCACACACACCCCCTCCCCCCCCCATGTCTATGTATGAGCAGGTGGGAGTCATACCTATCCAAAGGAGCCACGTCCTCCATCCCTGACATTCCTGTTCATGGGAAGGCTTCAGAACTTGAGGAAACACCATTTTCCTTTCCCCAAAGATGCCACTTTGCTGTACCTTATCAGCTGCCATAAATAGCTCCTACAGGAAGAAAGAGAATGTGATTACACAGGAACATCATCACCAAGGAACATGAGTCAGCATCACTCATCCCACTGCAGCATAGCTCCTCACAATGGAAACCACAAGGGGAATCTAAAAAGCAACAATTTTAGCTCCAGATTAAAGGAATTCTCGAAATTTCAAGGAAATTAAGCCTGAACTTTAGGTTTCATTAATCAGGGAGGCAATTATTACATGCAAATAACTGTTTTCAGCTCCAGACCTAAGTATCTCCAAAATATCTGAAGCTGCTGTTCTGATGAATGTATGCTTCTAATCACAACTTACTTAGGCATTATCAAGGCAAAGGAGTACAAAATAACAGGAGAAATGAGCACCTATAAAATAAGTGAATCACAGAATTAACTAGGTTGGAAAAGACCTCCAGGATCATCAAGTCCAACCTATTACCTCACACTATCCAATCAGCTAAACCATGGCACTGTGTGTTTATTCTTAGTATTCTTCTCACTGTAATGAGGCATTACCTTCTTATATCAAGGTCAGCTCTCTGGTTCAGTGGTGTCAAGTGCCTTAGAAATGCTGCTAACTAGGCACAGTTATCAATAAAAATCAGCCCTTTTATATTGATCCTTTTTTTTGTTGTTGCTGTTGTTGTTACAGTAGATAGCTCCATGCAAAGGGAGGTCAAAGTTAACAGGGTGGCAATGATGCCCTGTGTCCATGTCCTCCACTCACTGAAAAGATCACCACATTTCCACTGCATGACATTTAAAGTACAAATGGATTTCACAAATGAGATTTAAATTTATGAGCAATTAAAAAAAAAAACCAAAAAAACAAAACCCACCAAAACCCAAACCAATGAGTCAAGCATCATTATCACTCTATTAGAAAACTGCACTGGACTATCATTGCTTTGTTAGCAGAGCAAAAAATGGTCCTGTAATTGACACAGCATAGATAGCTGGAAAGGAAAATAATGAACTTGCCCAGGGTGAACTCGAAGCAGCAAAGACTTTTAAGTAAAGACAAAAATAATTGGAAAGTTTCAGCTAAGAAATAATGGGGAAATGAACAGAAGACTACCATAGAAATAGCTTCTGGAGGCTTAGATAAAAACATAGAGCAATTGAGACCTGAAGACTGAATTGGCAGTGATTAGAAAAGAAGAGACAGAAAATTAGAGGAAAATGACAAAATGTTATGCACAGGCACCACTCTCTTTGAAGTTATTGTTTTTTGTGGAGTAGTTCAGAAAGTAAGAAACAAGTTGGGCAAGGGGGTGAAGAAATGTGACCACACCATTGCAGAGGCAATCTTCCTTGAATGAAAAGAAAATTATCTCTGGATTCCTGGGGTGCATAACAGGTTGTCTGCACTGGTTCACCTGTCAGAACCGGGACAGCAATATGGGCACCTACTGTGGTGGGCCCAAGCCCTGTGCATTCACATCACCAGCACTCACCATGTGCCCATCAGTGGCCTTAGCTCCAAAACAGAGCAGTGCTGGTAGGCAGTGCTAGTGAAATGAACACATACTTTGCAGCCAAGATCTGAGGATTGCTTAAGTGCAGCTCAGTGCAGCAGCTTGTCTGGGCAGAGGCAATCTTCAGTCAAAATGACTGTCCCAGTTGAGTTGCCTAACATTCAGTGGAGAAGGAGACATCACTAAATGAACCTTTCCCTTTCCTCTCCCCTTTCCTTTCCTCTCCCCTTTCTTTTCCTCTCCCCTTTCCTTTCCTCTCCCCTTTCCTTTCCTCTCCCCTTTCCCTTTCCTCTCCCCTTTCCCTTTCCTCTCCCCTTTCCTTTCCTCTCCCCTTTTCCTTTCCTCTCCCCTTTTCCTTTCCTCTCCCCTTTCCCTTTCCTCTCCCCTTTCCCTTTCCTCTCCCCTTTCCCTTTCCTCTCCCCTTTCCTTTCCTCTCCCCTTTCCCTTTCCTCTCCCCTTTCCTTCCCTCTCCCCTTTCCTTTCCTCTCCCCTTTCCTTTCCCCTCCCCTTTCCTTTCCCCTCCCCTTTCCTTTCCCCTCCCCTTTCCTTTCCCCTCCCCTTTCCTTTCCTCTCCCCTTTCCTTTCCTCTCCCCTTTCCTTTCCTCTCCCCTTTCCTTTCCTCTCCCCTCCTTTCCTTTCCTCTCCCCCTTCCTTTCCTCTCCCTTTCCTTTCCTTTCCTTTCCTTTCCTTTCCTTTCCTTTCCTTTCCTTTCCTTTCCTTTCCTTTCCTTTCCTTTCCTTTCCTTTCCTTTCCTTTCCTTTCCTTTCCTTTCCTTTCCTTTCCTTTCCTTTCCTTTCCTTTCCTTTCCTTTCCTTTCCTTTCCTTTCCTTTCCTTTCCTTTCCTTTCCTTTCCTTTCCTTTCCTTTCCTTTCCTTTCCTCTCCTTTCCTTTCCTTCTCCTTTCCTTTCCTTTCCTTTCCTTTCCTTTCCTTTCCTTTCCTTTCCTCTCCTTTCCTTTCCTCTCCTCTCCTCTCCCCTTTCCTTTCCTTTCCCCTTTCCTTTCCTTTCCTTTCCCCTTTTCCCCTAGACAAATTTCTGAGAAAACAGAAGTACACCTCTGAGGCAGCACGTGTGGCATCTCTGAGCTTGTTCCTGGGATCTGTAGGTTTCATTCACACTGTCTCACCACCACTATTTTGCTTATCTCAGTCTTTCAGCCAGGCAAATCCTTGAAACAAACTAGGCAAGAGAAACAGAATCATGCAAGTAAAATATTCTGTGCTCTGCAACAGTTCACACTGATTTCAACACCAAAATCCACCGGGATGACAAAGTGGATTGGGCATAGCCCTTGTGTGTGGCTCAGTTTCATCCAGCCTGTGATTTGATTGGGATGCAAAGGCAACTTCTTTCTCTCTTTAAGAGTTCCTTATTCAGGAGTCAATCATCATCTGCTGTGAGAGAAAACAACTCCAGAGATTCCCTGTTATTTGCTTCCTAAGCTGCAGTTCATCTTAGTGGAAGGAGCTCCAGACACCCCTATTTCTGGGCACCCTTCCCCAGTAAGTATGAGGTGTCCTGGTGCTGTAGCTCTGTCTGTACCCACCACCTCACATTCTGTCCTGTACCACCACCTCACCCTCCTCCAGCAAAGGTGTGCTAACTGCAGTTCCATTTCTGCAGGCCTGCCAGGAGTGGTGCATATGTGTGTGCAGGGAAAGGTAGCCCAGGCTCTAACTCCAGCAGGTGAACTTCCACAGACTGCTGTTCCTCTAAAGCTCTTACTAGGTGTAGCAGGCAAGGAAACAAAACTTCCACTCTGCTGTTACCTCCCTTGTGCCCCTTCACAAAGCCAATCCATAAACTGGAAGAACACAAAGGGCAACATTTAGAAGAATGCAGTCGTGTTGGCACATTATGAGTGATGAGAACCAGCACACCTGACCTCCTCATAAGATACAGTTACAGCAATAATATATTTTTTTTAATTAGTTAATCCCACTGGTTCCAATTTTCTGCAGATTGCCCAGTCTTTGTGTAGATTTTTCCTTTGCTTCAAAATTTATTTCCTGTGAAATGGTGCAGATGTGCCTGCAGAGGGATTTTTCATCAATATGTGCTGTTAGCTCACAAGGCAGAAGTTGTCAGGAGCACTATACTCTCTTTAATAGATGATCCTTTCACAAAGGACACATTTAAAGGCATCAGAAATACCTATGCCTCAATATATATCCTACATATATCATAGAAATAGCCTTTCCTACCAAACTTGGGGAAGATCTCAGATAAAAGGCTGCAACCCTTTAGCTTGACAATATGCATATGTATCAGCATCATATAGTATTGGTTTCTTCAGTGTGAAAATTGTTTGAAGATGGTTACTCATAACCACAGCATTTGCTCCTCCCTCTACTCTCCACTCTTTTAAATAACCTTTAAATTTTTAATATCAGATTTTCCCTTCGCTGTTTCTACCCCAAGGTTAAAGCTTTTGATTTCCACCCACTAGCTGAAGCCAGAGCTTTGAAATAAGCAGTGGTGGTTGCAAGGATTGCAGCAAGGTTGGATGAACAATTAAGATAATGGTGGGACTATCCAGCTGAATAATCATTAGATAATGATTGCTGTCTTGGAACATTGTATGAGGTATGGAATAAAAGGAAAATCAAAAGGAATTCCCTTTGAATAGATGTTTGGCATGGCTGAGTGCTGCTGCAGCATATCTGAATGATAAAGGATGTTCCCCAAGACAAAAGCAGTATTCTTTGCCAGAGAGGAGGAGGATTTAATTGTTTTTGCCTTTTCCACCCCTCCATGCCACATTTATATTTCAAATGCAAAGTGCTGCTTTCTTGGATGCTCAGTTAACGTTTGAAAGGAAAAAAGAAGAAAACCCAAAGTGCTTCTACCTAGGCTATGCCAGAGCACAGAGGTAGAAACAAACCGAGGAGAGGATGTACTTGGGCAGCCTGTGCAAGAGGAGGCAATCTGTGCTGCTTCCCTCCCAGCTAACAAATACTGGTTTGAGGCAGAAGGAATATGGGCTATAAGCTGTGTTTGATTACTTGGCTGTCTGGGTTTACAGACTTCCTGGGGCAGGTACAATATTATTGCATCCCCTGATTTGAATTTGTTAACCCAGAAGATCCACAGTCTCTGAGCAGTGGGGCTCCAGACATGCTAACTACTCATTTTTCTCAGGGAGCCAGATCATAACCTTGGTGCTTCACTTGCAGCTTCGGAGAGCCCCCAAGGTGTCACAGTCACACATGCACTGTGATCCTGAAGACTTTATTACCGTGGCACTGCCTTATGCAATCCAATGGCTTTCTCAGTTCCACTTGGAATACGTTTTAAGATCTATTGTTCATTGAACTGGTCTTAATTTGTTGGTTGGGTTTGGATCTGTGAGTTTACTCATCAAATTCCACAAGTATGCTCAAACTTTTCATGGTTTAAAGATCTGCTGCTTTGGACTGGAGGGGGGGGAAACACGTTTTGCTTCAGGCTGCAGGAGAACCAAGCCTTCCCTTTTGGCCAGCCTTAATGAGGCAGCTGTCTAGCCCCAAAGCCCAAATGACATTTTTCTGTAACAGTGCAGGCAGAATGTATTGAACATGCATCCCCTGCAATATAGTTGCCATCAAAAGCAAATATTTCAAATGACCTTTGCCAGACCCTTGGTTTACCTGGGGTATTAATTAAACTCCCATTAAAAAGTCTGTAAGAATTACATGAGAACCAGGATGAACATCCTTCTGACATAGCTGGCCTGTTTGGGGTGGCATTTTAACTGACAGTGCAAGCTGTTTGTGACCTGCCACCCTTTTCACCAGTCAGTCTAAAACCTCAGTATTCTTAGCTTGAAACTCCAGACAGAATTACAGACCTCTAACTCAGCAGCAGCAATTTTCCATTTCACTCAGCGCGACACGAACCACCAGATGCTCTGAAGGTGCTCAGGTACCTGCTTTGGCTGGCTGCTACTGTGTTCCATGTGGTCCTAAGGAAGATTAAGAGAAAAAAATCACTTATGCCAAATCTATCCAGTCAAGATTGATTTTTCAGCTGTTTCATAAGCACAGTATTTAACACTTGTCTATAAGCTTATGATTTTGGATGAGAGAGGTAAACCACACATGCCTGACAATCTGCAGTCCTTTAGCCTGTGAGGGGCTTATGCTTCTGTCCTACAAAGCAACAACTAAACCTATAAGCTCTACAGCCTGCCTTTACTATTTCAGTAGCACTGGAGGCGGAGAAAATAGTTGCAGCTATCTTTGGGTCCTCATGCCCCAGGCTAGAATATAATAAAATGTACTTTTCTGTCCTCTAGAAGAGGCCTGACTTGAAAACATAACAAGCTGAGTAAAATTTGTTTCCAGAGACAGTAAAACGTATGCAACACAACACAAGCTCCTTCATGCCTTCCATAGAGGAGCCTTTCTTACTTAGAAGGTCCAATGACTGTCACTGTCACCATGAGAGTTTGTATGAGCTGAAGCTCCATCCTGCAAGCCTCACAAATAAGGTTGCTTAGTTGTGCTACCAGGTCTAGAAAGTTGGCATTTGCATGTTTGTGTACAGAGGCACAAGAAAGCATGCATTGGCATCACTGAAGCCTTAAATGAGACCTGCCTTTGGGAGCCCTTGCTCATATCTCATGGCAGACTTGCCCTGCTGGACTTTACAGAGCAGCCTGTGGAAGAAAATAAACTTCATTGAGCTCTCTGTTTAGGTCTGCATTCCCAATAAAGTTTTAAAGTCACAACAAGCAGGAGCAGATAGGAAGCTCAACACTTCATTTAATTCATTAATCCAATGTTTTACATTTTTATTTGAAAAGGAGTGTCAAAGCACACTAAAACTGGATATAAAGAAAACAGAGGCTGAAAACAAAAGCTTAGAGAGACAGATAAGCTACTCTGAGATAGGAAGAAATGCAAATCTCCTGCAAATACACTGGAAAGAAAAACATACTGGGGAATTTAAATGACTAACTAAACCTAATTTCTTTTGTTATCACTCTCAGTAAGCAGGGCGGGGGTGGTGGGGTTGTTTTTCTCTCCTTTTGTTTTTCTCTCACAAATTTATGGAATATTCTTTGTGGAAATTTAAAGATACTTATATGTTCTTCCAAGAAGGCCTCTTTGCAACTACCCATTTCGACAGAGAGAAGATTGAATCAGACCTCCACAGTTGGGAGGGGACAAATGGAGTTTGCTCCTAAAATGATGCCTTGTTGAATCTTGTTGCAATTAAATTACAAGGAAACCATAGCAAAGAGGAGGTATATGTGTGCTGGGACCACAATTCCACAGAAACACAACTATAACTCACTAGATTTTATTTTGATCACAACTATAATATAAATGTTCTCCTGGATGACAGCTTGGATCCAATAAGGAGATAATTGGGGATAGGTGTTAATGTCTTGCCAAAGTTATATAGATTCTGTTTGAAAAAGACATCTGGTTTAAGTGTTCAATGCCAACTGAATCCTTCTAACCAAAGGCAATAATTGCTTGCTGCTGATGTGTATCCATGAATAATTGAAGGACTTGCCTTTCTCTATCCTCACTTTGGCTCCCGGGATTGAAGGGACCCAGGCTTTGCATTTATTAAATAGATCTAATCTTGTTTTTATTTAATTTCCATTTTTATTGCATCTCTGTTCTCTGTTCTCGTTCATGTTAATATCCTTCCCCTCTTGTTGCAGACAGAGCTGTGTGTCTAACAGCACCAAAACAAAAAGGTGCCTGAGAGCGTGGCTTGTTTCGAGTGCTCCCGTTTCTTAAACACAACTTGGTGTGCTTTTGGGGAAATCTCTATCTGAAATATTAACAGAAGAGCCCTTTACATGACAAAAAGGCCTTTACAACAAATCATGCTAGCCAGCAGGGTTTCCTTTCCTTCTAAAGGAAAAAAGTCCTTGCAACAAGCCCTTGCGTTATATTTCACAGTGGGGTCGGGGTTTTCTTTTCAGTCAAGACTTAACTGCAATTATGATGATAAGTTAAGCTGCCTTTTCTTTATGCAGGCTTAGAATGTGCTACAGGCTAGGAAGTGGCTGTTTTCCCTTAAGTTTATTAAATCCAATGGCCAAAGAGGGATGTTTACTCAAGAGATAGCCTTATCAAAACTTCTGCATGTGAATATTAAAACAGCATTTTTACTGTATCAGTCGAGCAACAGAGTCACTTTCTTGTCCAAGATAAAAGAAAGAGCCTGAATATGATTTTATTTACATATACAAACACACACACATATGGATGCAAGGTAAAGGGATGCTCTCTTTTATACCTGGTTAGGTTCAGACAAGGGTGGTTAACAGGTAGTCTTCATGGCACACATATATCAACTTTGAATCACAAAACCACAGAATTACAGAAGTTAGGAGGTGGAAGGGACCCCAAAAGATCATCCAGTCCAACTCTCACCCTGCTAGAGCAGGATCACCAAGGGCAGGTCACAGAGGAATGCATCCAGGTGGGTTTTGAACATCTCCAGAGAAGGAGACTCCATAACCTGTCTGGGCAGCCTGCTCCAGGGCTCTGTCACCTTCACAGTGAAAAAGTTTTCCCTTATGTTCCTGTGGAACCTCCTCTGCTCCAGCTGGCACCCATTGTCCCTTGATTGGACATTACTGAGCAGAGCCTGGCTCCATCCTCCCAACACTGCCCTTCACATCTTTATAACCACAAATGAGGTCACCCCTTAGTCTCCTTTTCTCCAAGCTCAAGAGCCCTAGCTCCCTCAGCCTCTTGTCACAGGGGAGATGTTCCACTCTGAATCTCATCCCTTTCTAAGCACACAGTACTAAGGACAGGCTGCTCATCTGGGGCTTACTCCTGCTTCCATTTAACTCAGTCAAAAGTGTCAAGAAGAAGAATACTGCTGCATTATAGTCTTTAAAATACTATGCAAAGTGCTCTAAACTCCAGATGTTGACCACTGCTAAATGCAATTCAATAGGCTAAATGAATGCAGCATGCAAAATTTATATATGTCCTTCGAGTTCTTGAAGCATATGCCATCCATTATTTAAAGAACAGTGATATTAGACCTTTGCCAGGCATTCAGAGCACAGGATTAATTATGCAGGACTAGAAAATAGCTGAATATGCCATTATATTTGTTCACTCTTTTTGAGCAGTAATTTAGGGGAAAACTTTTCCACCATAATTTTGAAACCTGAGTGTGTTTTTGCAAGTGCTTATCACTCCTGTAGAAGATACAGGCAAGAAAAAGCTCTAAAGCATAAATGGATTAAGACTGAAAAAATCCCCCAATTTTCTATCTCCAACTCACCCTCTTTTATTCATTTTATAAATAATCAGTTCCACATATAAGGAACAGATTCCTGGTTAAAAAGGGATGAAATACATATTTGAGATTTTTTCCTCTGTTCACAGGCAATTTGCAAGCAAAAATAGAAGTTATTTGACTAGCTCTGGATATTGCTGTAAAATTCCAGTGGCTACTTGGTTAAATAATCAGTAGAGTCATTTCTAAAGGAGATATTCCAAAGGACTCCTGCTCAAAATCATGCATAATTTCTTCACCATGAGAGTGGTGAGACCCTGGAATGGGTTGTCGAGGGAGGTGGTTGAGGCCCCATCCCTGAAGGTGTTTGCAGCCAGGCTGGATGAGGCCCTGGCCAGCCTGATGTAGTGTGAGGTGTCCCTGCCCATGGCAGGGGGGTTGAAACTGGCTGATCCTTGTGGTCCCTTCCAACCCTGACTGATTCTATGATAATGCCACGCTTGGGACATTCTCTTTGGGTATGGGACCTCTTGGTACAAATCTCTGCTCCTGACCAGGCTGGAAAGGGATATCAAAACATCAGGTGGGTTTTGTAGCATATGGGTAAAGAGGTCTCACTGGCTTCTCTCTCAAGTCTGAGGAGGGATGGAAGCCACTTAAACACCTAAGTGCACACAGGAGAGCGATCCATGACAACAAAGTGACATAGGCACAGAAACCTACTTTGGAATAACAGAAAAATTAAGAGTCCATATCCCTGATCAGAGAGAGGGATAACAGGATGAAAAAGGAACAAACTGCCTTCCACTCACCCACCAAATTCATCACAGGAGAAGAGCCTGCAGATGGAATCTTACCACAAACCCAGCTGCTGAAGCACATCAGCAGGAAGTTACGTGCCATAACTCCTTACATCCCAAAGCAAGCAGTACTTTCCTGAGCACAGCCTCTCCTTGAAGCCTGCAGAGGCTATCTCAGACACCTCTCCTCAACCCAGTTCAATTCTGTATTCAGCACACTGGCCCTCTGATTTTCTTCCTGCTCTGTACAGCAGAGCCTAGCCCCTTATACAGAGCCATGGTCCCACAGACAGGGGGGTGGTCCCTCACACTGAGGTGTGGTGCCTTATATTGGGGTGTGGTGCCTTATACAGGGGTGTGGTGCCTTATACAGAGGTGTGGTGCCTTATACAGGGGTGTGGTGCCTTATATTGGAGTATGATGCCTTATACAGGGGTGTGGTGCCTTATATAGGGGTGTGGTGCCTTATATTGGAGTATTGTGCTTTATACAGGGGTGTGGTGCCTTATACAGGGGTATGGTGCCTTATACAGGGGTGTGGTGCCTTATACAGAGGTGTGGTGCCTTATACAGGGGTGTGGTGCCTTATATTGGAGTATGATGCCTTATACAGGGGTATGGTGCCTTATATAGGGGTGTGGTGCCTTATACAGGGGTGTGGTGCCTTATACAGAGGTGTGGTGCCTTATACAGAGGTATTGTCCCTTATACAGAGGTATTGTCCCTTATATAGGGCTGTGATGCCTTATACAGAGGTATGGTGCCTTATACAGGGATGTGGTGCCTTATACACGGGTGTGGTGCCTTATAAAGAGGTATTGTACCTTATATAGGGCTGTGGTGCCTTATACAGGGGTTTGGTGCCTTATAAAGAGGTATTGTCCCTTATACAGAGGTGTGGTCTCTTATTCTAGAGTATGGTGCTTATAGAGAGGTATGGTGCCTTATAAAGGGGTGTGGTCACTTATAGAGCAGTATTGTCCCTTATACAGAGGTGTGGCCCCTTCTTCAGGGGTGTGATCACTTACACAAGAGTGTGGTCCCTTATACAGGGGTACAGTCTCTTATACAGGGGTGTGGACCCTTATACAGGGCTATGGTGCCATATAATGGGACATGGTCCCATATAGAGAGCTATTGTCCCTTATACAGGGCTGTGGTGCCTTACTCAGAGGTGTGGTCCCTTATACAGGGGCATGGTACCTCATAGAGAGGTATTGTCCCTTCTACAGAGGTTTGGTCCCTTCTACAGAGGTGTGGTCCCTTATACAGGGGTGTGGTCCATACCTCTCTATAAGGCACCACACCCCTGTAGAGGGGATCACACCTCTGTATAAGGGACCATACCTCTGTAGAAGGGACCATAGCTCTCTCTAAGTAACCACACCTCTCCATGAGGGTCCCACCTCTGTATAAGGGACCTACCCCCTGCATAAGGGACCATAACTCTCTATATGGGACCATACCTCTGTATAAAGGACCAAACCCCTATATAAAGCACCTCATGCTTGTATAAGAGACCAAAACCCTGCATAAGGACCACACCCCTGGATAAGACACCACACCCTTGTATAAAGCACAGCACTCTTGTATAAGGGAGCATACCTCTCTATAAGGGACCACAGCTCTGTATATGGGACCACACCCCTATGTAAGGAACCACCCCTCTGTATACAGCAGCACACCTTATGTCAGTGTGAGCTGAAATTCCCCCCACACCAACAATGACCAGGCTGGCTCAGTCTGGAAGCAAATGCAAGCTGTATTTACAAGCAGATCTACAATCTATGATAAAATGCAATGAATATGTACAAATAGACACAAATCACAACATTTGCAAATATATACAATCAACAGAAAAGCACAACCAAGCTCCCTTTGCTTCCCCCCAAAGGGGATCTTTTCCAAGGGGCCTCTCTCCCAGGGTCCTCCTCCCCCCAGACCCCCCTGGCAGAAAGCAGTTAGTTAGATAAAAGCAAAGAGGCTGTTAACTTAGCTCACCAAGGTCAGTGTGTTATCTTCAGCCAGGAGAGAAGAAGAAACAGCAGCCAGACAGCCCAGCAAGGAAACCCTGACTCTGCCTACTTCGTTTTGAGTAAGAGTTCTTAAACATTTCTATTTATCCAATGGAAGTATTTAGAACAACCACTATTTTGCTTTCTTACACCCAATAGTGACTTATTTACACTCTTTAGCTTTCTCTGCTTGAACTTTGCAAAGAAAAACTAAAGAGACAGTTTCAAACCATCACACACCTCTATGTAAAGGACCACAATCTCTCTAAGGAACCATACCCATGTATAAGGGACCACACCCTTGTATAAGGACCATACCCCTTTATAAGGATCCATACCTCTCTATAAGGTACCACACCCCTGTAAAAGGTACCACACCCCTTTACAGGGGACCACATCCCTGCAGAGGCCACCACACCCCTGTATATGTGACCATACCTCTGTATAAATCAGCACAGCCCTGTATAAGGGACCACTCCCCCTTATACAGAGGTGTGGTCCCTTCTACAGGGGTATGGTCTCTTATAGAGGGCTGTGGTCACTTACAGAATCATAGAATCATAGAATCAACCAGGTTGGAGGAGACCTCCAAGACCATCCAGTCCAACCTATTACCCAGCCCTGTCCAATCAACTAGACCATGGCACCAAGTGCCTCATCCAATCTTCTCTTGAACATCTCCAGGGTGTAGCAGAATGGTTCATTATACAGGGGTATGGTCCCTTATACAGGGGGGTGGTCCCTTATACAGAGTTATGGTGTGAAGCAAGGCCTTAATGAGTAGCTGCCAGTGCCTTACCTGCTTCTGGAGTTGTGCATGGAGACTCTGAAAGCTAATCTCTGCCACCAAAACCATTTGGCCACCCACTTTCAGAAGCCGGAGTGTAAACCCATTACATTAACACCAGTAGAAAACAGTATTTCTGATGGAGCTTGTTTTGTTCTGGGCTACTGCCTTGCCTTGCAGATCTGGAGTCTATTGATAAGAGCAGCCTGTCCTTGGGCTGAAAACTGAAGGCATGACATTTTTGTTAATGCTGTTAATCTCATTAGATATCTGCCCAGAAGTTTTTCTACAGCGAAATAAGTCAGAGAGTAGAATGGTTATGGATTTTTTGTTAACTTGCAAGCCTTTTCCCCTGGCTTTGGAGCATTCACAGCTACCACAATGAAACAGCTTATGCTCTGCAGAGCCCTGTAAGCCCAGCATAATTCACAACGAGAGGCAATTCCAACTGATTCAATAACGTGAAGGCTACTTTCAATTTGTTCCAATGCTGCCCAGAACACTTTCTATAGAAGAAGAGCTTGACAATTTAGGTTATTTCAATGGACTATTCACATCCAACTAAGTTGTCACCATCTGTTCCACCTTGCAGTTATAAATGCAAGAAAGCATTGCTCACAGTTTCAGCTGGGGTACATTCCTGTTCCTGCATAGTGTGAGCCATGCATCTATTTTTCTGATGGGAAATGTAGACCCAAACTGGGGAAACTGCTCTCTTCTGATGTTGTAAATTCTTTGAGAAGACCATGGCAGTCCTAAGATGATAATGTGGTGTTTGTAACGAGCACCCAAAAATGTACAAAGTGTATAACTGATGTCTGAGAGCACCAGTCCCCTTTCACATTCTGCCCTACACCACTAACTTTCCCAATATACCATAAAATCCACTCATGAGGGAAAGAAAAGAACTGTAATGCAAAAAAAAAAAAAAAATCCCTCAGAGAGGCTATTGAGATATTCTCTTTCCCTTTTTAATATAAAATAAACATAACATTAAGAATATTAAGAATATTAATATTGAGAATATTATTATTCATAATAATAATAATAATTAAAAAAACCCAACCCATCTCACTGTGCTGAGAAGCAAAATGATGCTCATTCTCTTTCTGGGATCATAGTCATTGAAAGAATTCACTTCAAAGCAGCAGTCCAAGGAGATCTCAGCCCTTTTGTACCAAGGAAGCTGTTGTACAGCAGAATCAGCATCTGTGCAAATGGATACATTTGCTTCTCTAAAGGAGCTCCCCTTTCAGGCCCTTTTAAAATCTCAAAATGAACTGTCATAAAGGAAGCCCAAGAGGGTTTTTCCTGTTTCTGTCTCTTCTTTTTTTTTTTTGCCATGTATAGTATTAACCTTTAGCTCACTGCACTTGTAAAAGGCAGCCTGGCAAAATGCTAGGTATGGGTCACACAAAGTTACACTGACTGAGCTGCCAATATTCAGCTGTTAATTAGTTGCTAAGAGTGCAAACTGCAATATTTCAGCAAAAGAAACTCTCTTGTTCTGACAGTCTTATTTTCTTGACATGCTAGGACAGAGCAATGATGTTTGCTATTTTTGTTTTCTGTCTTTATTCACTCAGATACTTCCTTTGAGACAGTGAGGTGATGGGTATTAGGAGACAAAGTCTCTCTTTGGTAGGATTCTGTCTTGAATTCACACAGGGATGCAAGTAACCAGAAACTGTTGTTTTCCACCACTAGATTTTAGCATGTCAAGACATTTCCAGTAGAACATGTTTATCACAAACCCCCTCCACTGCAACTGCTGTCTGACCTAAGCAGTCTGCCTAAGCTAGACTGCACAAGTCCAGAGCCTGGCCAGCACTACAGCTTGCATGCAAGAGAAGATGGGAGGATTCCTTCTCTAGCATATTTCTAGAGTCTAATAATTACAGCTGGTGACCAAGTATAATAGGTACCAGAGGATCACAGGATCACCGATCACAGGATGTTAGGGGTTGGAAGGGACCTCCAGAGATCATTGAATCCAACCCCCCTGCCAGAGCAGGACCATAGAATCCAGCACAGGTCACACAAGAATGCATCCAGGTCTTGAAAGTCTCCAGAGAAGGAGACGCCACAACTTCTCTGGGGAGTCTGTTCCAGTGCTCTGTGACCCTCACAGTGAAGAAGTTCCTCCTCATGTTGAGGTGGAACCTCCTGTGCTGTAGTTTATATCCATTGTCCCTTGTCCAATCACAGGGTGCAACTGAGCAGAGCCTGTCCCCTCCTTCTTGATCCCCAGCCCTCAGACATTTAGAAACATTTATTAAATCCCCTCTCAGTCTTCTCTTCTCCAGAATAAAAAGCCCCAGGGCTCTCAGCCTCTCCTTGTAAGGCAGTGCTCCAGTCCCTTAATCATCCTGGTAGCTCTCTATTGGACTCTCTCTAGCAGATCTCTGTCCCTCTTGAACTGGGCACAATATTCCAGGTGTGGTCTCACCAGGGCAGAGTAGACTGGGAAGAGAACCTTGATCTCCTGGACACACTCCAGAAGAGTTTTTCCATTTGGTGATAAAAAACTAGAGTAGCGTTCTCTGGCAGAGCTTTCATTGGCTATGACAGAATTTTCACTCAGAAGAAACAAACAAACAAACAAAAAGAATATCTTACATTTGAATTCATGTGAGCTCTTCTATATGCTCTCTTCAAAATCTTTGCTTGGATACTGGGGAGAAGAGCTACAACACTGTCTAGACCTGTTTATAGAATAACAGTAGAGTTATGAGTTCCTCATTTGGGATGGTAAACCACAATGTCTCACCTTATCTCATGGGACATCTCACACATCTGATGAAATCAGAGACATCCCTGCATAGTCCTACCTGTTGATTCCCAGAGCAAGCAATCTCCGGCCATGAACTCCATGGTTCTCTCAAGCTTGTCAGAGAAGATGCCCAAAATAAGGTAAGACTTGGTTCTCATTCCTCACAATACTCAGAAGCCAAATATTCTCTCATCTTGGATATCATGAAACACGGTACCATGAGTGCCATAATGCCACAGCTGTAGCACAAGTACAGTTTATGTGTTTATATAAGGAATACATTTGTTTTATTGGACCCACTAAACAATGAACTAGGATCTTTTACCCACTTTTGACTACTGTCTTATGCTTAGTTACAGATTCCCTTTAAAGGTTTATTTTTCTTTCCAGCTGAGAAAGTTGGTGCTGCTGTTCTCTGAGACATTCCAAACTCAGAGCTAAGCAGAAGGGGCCCATGCAGGAGCTGACTTCATTCTCCATCTTAAACAAAAGAGGATCAGGTCCTAGGCAATTGCAACAGCTGCATCTTTTTAGAGGAGCTCACATGCTGAAGACAATCTCCCATACAAAAGGGATGCATGAATGAGTGTGTCCTAGAGGGGTTTATTTTGCATTTTGTTCGCCCCCCTTCAGCCTCTAATTTAGATTGGAAACTTATTTCTATATTTCCAACCATGAATTTTTCCCCATGGGGACTAAAGCAATCTCAGTGACAACGTCTGCAAGAGAGAGGTAGGCACATCCCCACCACACCTCACCCGAAGTGCCCTCCCATTGTCCACACCATAATCTCCCCTATACAAGTGCTAAAAATGTATTAATCCAGAGAAGCTGGCACTCTCAATTATCTTAACTCTTGGCAGGGATTCCTAAGGAGATGGGCTTATATTTCACCTTCTAAGAAGGAAAGGGCTGCAGGAAGGTTTTGATAGCAGAAAATTTAAGTACTTTATCTCAAGCCAGGCAAGCGCATGCTCCTGCAAGCAGACTCCTGCTTTAAACAAACAATAGGAGGATTTGCAGCTCAGTTTCTCAGCCTCTGCGTGGCAGCTATGAACACCAGGTTGTAAGTAAAAAGGAAGGGAAATCCACAGCACGTTTCCTCATCCTTCCCCCTGTGCTCAGTGTGAAATCTCACCTGGCTCTCTGTTCTAAGAGTATTCATTTGCTCAGTCTTTGCAGGTGTTATGGGGATGGGAAAATTTCATTTCTGAATCCTGCTGGAGTGTTGCTCAGTAAAAAAAAAGCCTTATGCCTTAGCTTGGTGGATGACTACTGAGGTATCCCAGTTAGTGGACATGTAGGTCTCTGCAAGCTTAACTACTCACTGGGAAAGTTTTGGAGATTCTATATTTTGGATTTAGCCATTTTAAAAAAAATCAGTCAGGCTTTGTGCATTCCACAGTTGCAAGAAAATTCACTGGCCCCAGTGACAGGCAATGGTTTCTGCAGTGCTGCACTTTCCTTTGCCTCTGCACATCAAAAGGAGTCAACAGGGGTTTCTCTAGTAATTGGGCTCTATGTGTTGCTGAATGCTGATGAGGTTTCTCATGCACCAGCAAAGACTTTCTCTGGGTTTCTAGACTTGTTTAAAATGATTCTGTAAAATGCTTTGGATTCTGGTCCAGCCAGATGCATTTCTGAGGTGTGTTTAATAGACACTAAGAAGTTTTGATAAATCTTATAACATGTAGCCCAATATGATGGCAACAAATGCTTTAGGAAGGTGAACATAGGTGGTTGTAGTAATCTCTGATGGAAAAGGATCAATGAGGTTACTTGCTGGTGGCTTTTCAGTGATTTTATAATGTTGGCTGGTACCACCCTGGTCCCAGGAAGCACATCACAGAATGTCTTCCTCTAACTAGCTCTGCTCATTATCTTTTTGAGTAACCTTTGCAACTTGATTCTGGAAAGGCATCAAGGAATTTTCACATTGTGTTCCAAACAGCCTCACTGGCATGCTTGTGCTCAGAAATAAATGCAAATGTAGGTCTTTCCAGGAGCATGCATGAGTGATTTCCAAGTCTGAGCTATAGATTTGCAGTCACAACACAGGAAGTTAGTGTGGTCTTCCAGCATCTTAAGGGGGCCTACAAGAAATCTGGAGAGGGATTTTTTTAGGGTGTCAGGTAATGATAGGACTAGGGGGAATGGAAATAAAAATGGGTAGATTCACATTGGAATAAGTTCTTCACCATGAGGGTGGTGAGACACTGGCACAAGTTGCCCAGGGAGCTGGTAGAAGCTCCATCCCTGGAGGTTTTTGAGGCCAGGCTGGATGTGACCCTGGGCAACCTGATCTAGTGTGAGGTGTCCCTGCCCATGGCAGGGGGGTTGGAACTGAATGATCCTTGAGGTCCCTTCCAACCCTGACAATTCTATGATTCTATGGTTTTAGCATGAAGATTAGTTATGTATTACCTACATCTCCATTGTGGGTAAGCCAGAAAAGACCTGTATTTTACAGGGGAAAAATGGATTTATTTTGTTTTTTGTTGTTTGGGGTTTTTTTGTTTTGTGCTTTTTGTTTGTTTGTTTGTTTTTTGTTGTTTTTTTTTTTTCCTAATCCCCCATGAGCACCTGAGGCTGTATGTTTGTGTGGTGAGAGTCAGGGTCCGAGGAAGCTTAGAGCTTGGTGAGTTGCCATTAATCAAGGAAAAATCCCAGCTACAATTTAAACTCACCCCAAATCTTAAGGCTCAGTCTTTGCTTCTCCTTGTTCACATCAACATTCTTTGTCATTTCCTTCTGCAATGGTTAATCCTTAAACTGACTTTTCTCTTGGTTTATTCATTTACTAAGCACCACTTTCTTGAAGAGAAACCAGTACATAACTGGAAGGTCTGACTGGGCCACCTTCATCTAGGAGTCATTTTATCTATAGGTCTCAGATACATCTGTGAGAGGCACTAAAATTAGGGACAGGAATCTATGAAGTGAGATTCTTTTTTTTCTCCAATGCATGCAAAGCCTCAATGAACAGTAATTGCAATGTGTAACTCCACACACAAACACAATTAGACACGGGGACTCGAATGTATAAATGTTCTACTTGCTTATTCAGGAAGGGTTGCTCCAAATGCATGCCAAATAATAGCACATTCATTTTGCAAGTGAAATTATATGATGGGTTTTGCCTTGCTGATTCATGAATAACCAGGCTTTGTTCAACATTACAAATCCAATTGCATTCCTGTCTATGCTCTTGGTCTACCACCAAAGGTGTCATTAGCTGATACACTTTAAAACACCACTTTATGAATCTGCATCCTTTGCTTTTAGATTCCTCCCCTCCCCCTTTTGTTTGCACTAATTGTTATGTAAGAAAACTTGACATCCCATAGACTAGAGGACAGGTGAATTCTGTTCTGCTTTTGGCATGTAAAACAGCAGGTCTTTCTGCAGAGCTCCAGGGACTAGCACACTCTGCTTTGCAGAGTGCAACATTTCCTTCAGTCTAAAAGGCCTCTGCACCTACAGAAGCAAGATCATAGAGTCATAGAATGGTCTGGGCTGGAAGGGACCTCCAAAGGTCATCTAGTCTAACCTCTCTGCAGTCAGCTCTCCCTGTAGTCTGCAGGGACATCCCCAACTAGATCAAGTTGCCCAGGGGCTCGTTGAGCCCTACCTTGAATTTCTCTAGGGAAGGGACTTTAGCCGCCTCCCTGGGCAACCTGTTCTAGTGTCCCACCACCCTTATAATGCAAAACTTCTTCCTGATATCCAATCTAAATCTGCTGTCCTCTAATTTGAAGCCTTTGCCCCTCATGCTGTCACTGCAGGCCTTTGTAAACCATCTCCCTCCATCTTTCCTGTGAGCCCTCTTCAAGTATAGGCTGAAATTAGGTCTCCCCAGAGCCTCCTCTTCTCCAGGCTGAACACCCCCAGCTCCCTCAGCCTGTCCTCATAGCAGAGGTGCTCCAACTCCCTGATCATTTTAGTGGCCCTCCTCTGGACTCTATCCATCCAGTCCATGTCCTTCCTATATTGAGGGCCAGGCTTTGCAGTGCTCTATGTCAGTGCCTGTAATGTGTGTATCAGTCTTTATTATGGCAACTGGGGGGAAAAAAAAAGAGAGAAAAGAAGTCCAGTTGATTTTAATCTTATTTCCACTGTGTTCCTGATTTCAGAGCCACTGACTGTAAAGCATTACATTAAACCTGACTGAGCTACTGTCATAACCCCATCATTATAGGCACATTGCCATCATGTAGAAAATATCACCAATTGCCTATCTAATTCAGTTAGTGAGAAAAAGGATGAAAAACTCTGTTTGGTTTTACAAGATATTTAGAAATCAAATTAGCTGCATGGTATTTTGCAGGCAAAGGAAATAAATATATTGGCCACATGAATATTAAATCAGATTAGGAGTAGTTTAAAAGCACATCCCTAGAAACAGTAATGCAATGACCTTGAGCAAAGCAGTCTATGCCACACTGTGATAATCTTAAAAAGGTCAAGAGTCTCATTCAGACTGCATTCAGGACCAATGTAAATCCAGTTTGGGGGCATCAGATGATTTTAAACAAACAACTGGCTGAACTGAGCTGTCTTGTCATTGTTGCTAAACCAGCATTTTGCTGCCTTCAGTCACTAGCTCAAATTGGAAGCAGAAAGAAATCTCAAGAGGGGGACAGATGCAGTGATGAATCTGGCTTAACAAACTGAGAATGTCACAACCTCCCATCTCCCAAAATGTGTAAACAAGGGAATGGCTGGATGAGATTTAACAGTTCACTGATCTCCAGCAGCTGTGTCCTAGGTGTCACCAGGGAAAAACAGCTGAATTCAAAGATGACCTAGCATGCTGGACAAGGCTCAAGCATCCTACACACCTGCTGGCTTGGGTTTTTATTGTGGGCTTTTATTCTGTCCTGGGAAGAAATATTCCTGCAGGTTTCTTCAATCTTTTAGCAGTGACATGCCTGAGTTGTGAAGTCAGAATTGGGAGTAAGACCTGAAACACATCTCATCTTCATTTAAAATAAGAGTCTACAGCATTCAGTTATCAAACAACTGCAAAATTAGGGGAAAAAAAAATCAGAACTAAGTGCTTCCTGGGCTTGCCTTGACAGACTAAACATATGCAGCCAGCAACCTTGAGCCACTGTGTTTCCCAGTTCTGCCTCATTATTTTCTTGGCCTAGCCCTTTTTGAAGATGAGTAAAAAAAAAAAAAAAAAAAAATTCTCCTTGCCAAGCATGAAGTCCACTGAAAACCACAGCTCCAAATCATGCCAGCAGAGGAAATCACACTGCTTTTCTTGTGAATGCCTTTTAGTCTACAATTGTCACCAGACAGCTAACAGGACTTGCTTTGAAACCATATTTTCCCCTCCCTCTGCTTTCAATAAGAAATACTTGCAGTTCATTTTGGGGAAGCAGTAACAAGGCATTGTGCACTTCAGTGTGAAAGGAAGAGCCATACAAAAAAAGATTAAGCAGCTGGCTTTACTCCTTCAGTGACAGAAATGGTCAGTTCTTGTATACAACAATTTGATGGGAGTGAACTGTGTGGTGAAGCAAAACACTGAAATGCAAGCACCTTTCAGCATCAGTCTTTGAAGGAGAGGGGAACCTCTCTGTCTTGTTCCCCTTTCTGCATCATTCTTTGAAGGAGAGGAGAACCTCTCTGTCTTGTTCCCCTTTCTGCATCATTCTTTGAAGGAGAGGAGAACCTCTGTGTCTTTTTCCCTTTCTGCATCATTCTTTGAAGGAGAGGAGAACCTCTATGTCTTTTTGCCTTTCTGCACCATTCTTTGAAGGAGAGGAGAACCTCTCTGTCTTTTGCCCTTTCTGCATCATTCTTTGAAGGAGAGGAGAACCTCTATGTCTTTTTGCCTTTCTGCACCATTCTTTGAAGGAGAGGAGAACCTCTCTGTCTTTTGCCCTTTCTGCATCATTCTTTGAAGGAGAGGAGAACCTCTGTTTCTTTTTCCCTTTCTGTATCATTCTTTGAAGGAGAGGAGAACCTCTGTTTCTTTTTCCCTTTCTGCATCATTCTTTGAAGGAGAGGGGAACCTCTCTGTCTTTTGCCCTTTCTGCATCATTCTTTGAAGGAGAGGAGAACCTCTGTGTCTTTTTCCCTTTCTGCATCATTCTTTGAAGGAGAGGAGAACCTCTGTGTCTTTTTCCCTTTCTGTATCATTCTTTGAAGGAGAGGAGAACCTCTATGTCTTTTGCCCTTTCTGCATCATTCTTTGAAGGAGAGGAGAACCTCTGTGTCTTTTTCCCTTTCTGTATCATTCTTTGAAGGAGAGGAGAACCTCTATGTCTTTTTGCCTTTCTGCACCATTCTTTGAAGGAGAGGAGAACCTCTCTGTCTTTTTCCCTACTCCAACCACAAGCACTATAAGCATTGTCTTTGCACAGAGAGCATTTGGTCAGATCCAGATCTGCGGAACACAGAATGTGTGTAAAAAAACTTTGAGATCTGTTCTAGAAAACCCAGGGGAACAGTCACAGAGTTACTGCAGCTCACAGGCACGTTTGAGCTGTACAGTGCTACAATTAGTTGCCATCTGAGAGCCTGCTGCATGACTGTTGGAAGAATTTGGGTTGGAAATGCAGCCCACATGCCTGCCTTGCTCTGCCAAAGATCAGTCAGAATAATGAGAGAGGAAAATGAAAACTCTGAACAGAGCTCTTAATGTGCTGACTGCACTCTTCCCAGATTGGTTTTCACTGAGCTCTTGTTCTTACCTTCTGTGACTCTTTGAAGGGAAAAGCAGGGGAAAAAAAATCCTAATAGAAGTACCTTTCCAGTTAGATTCAAACATTTTGACTTCCCTAGCATATTGGAAGAGAGAACTGATATTTAATTATTGATTAGAGAGATCTGATAGGTTCCACCAGATGTAACATAGCCTAGTGCAGAATAAAGACAAACTCTGAAAGAACACAATATTGAGATGTATCAGGAAAGCAACCAAAAGAGCAAATTCTCCACAGAAGGCTACTATGGCAACAAACCCTTCTGAGTTTTTGAGACCTTGTGTCCCTCAGGACCCCCAGCCATGCTGGATGCAACTATTATATCTGATCCAGAGCAGCATACACAATTTCAAGCCCAGTTTCAGCCTGCAAAGTGCTGAGGTAGGCTATAGTAAGAGACTGAAAAATGTCAGGGGAGCAGAAGCTCTCTAGAACCTGCTGTCACTCAAGGTTTTTCACTGCAACAGTGCTGGACCTTGGGAGGACCCTAATAATGAGATTAATTTTATCTTTGAAGTTCCCACTTGTAGCCATCTGCATTTTTGCTAGTCAAGTAAACTCACATGAGTCAGTGGAGAGAAATGAGCATTTCTGGAGCACGATTCATCTGCTTGTATTTACATATTCACTCCAAGAAGAAATGAATCATGCTCCATTAGTGGTTTTTCTTTCCTCTGACTCAGAAAGAAATGTAGACAATTAGTTCAGATGTTGATAATAATAGATATATCAGCATTACATGTTATAAATCCTAACCTAAGCACTTCATTTTCACAGCTTTTTCCCTGCAGGTTCTTTCTTAATCCATCTCCAGAAGAATTTATTATTTTCCTGCTAAGCATTCATCTGCTATGCAGGAATGCTCTACCTGCTTCTCCCATCACACATAATTTCCCAGCCCTGCTGCTTCTAGCCTCTGTTTTCACATTCACTTGCATTCTCTTCTTTCACTCAGTATTATTCTGGTTGCTACCTTCTCTGCAACAGTTTATTCTGAGACTTTCTGGCTGTGGGGAAAAAAAAAAAAAAACAAAAAAACAAAACAACCCAACCCTAGAGGATTTATTCCAAACAGCAAAACTCAAAAGACCTTTAAGGATTTAGTATCATCCAGAAGTATCCTGCACTGTGGTCATTGTGATGCTTCCTTTCCATCTCATAAAGCAGAATGAAGCTGCTCTGCTTGGTGTCTTTTGATTGTAGATAAAGATAACAAGTGATGCATAAGATTAATGTATATTCATGAGCAGAATTATAGCTGTGCATGAAAGCACTACATTAGTGCTTGGTAATCAACATCTACTTTCCTCTTTCTTTTTTTTTTTTTTTTTGCTTAATATATTTTTAAAGTTAGCACAGTCACTAATCAAAGATAATTACACCACTGCCATTTGCAATGTTTATCAGGAGTTCTGTAGAAGGAAGAAGAAGAAGTGCAATGTTTTGTTTTTTTTTCCCCTAGAGTGACACACAGGACTAACTAAAGCTGGGCCAACAACATTGTGATTTGGCTTTGGAAGTGGTTTTGTAGAGTTTGGGCATGGAAAGAGTAATTGTTGGTAAGTAGCATTTTGAACCTGGATACAGCATTCCACCTGAGAATCAGAAAGTGCTGATAAATATTGATAAACCATCACCATCTGCACTATGAAGTACAGAAGCACTGAAGCCCCTCTTAAGGGCAAAAAACTGAGGTACAGAATGCAGTAAGTTTCCAAAGAAGTGCAATTCATCAACGGCAAAATCAAGGACAGCATTCCTTGTTCCCTGCTCCTCCCATTTCGTCAGCCTCTGAAAATAAGAATGAAACAGGAGAATCCTTTCCATTCCTTCCCAGCCACAGAGGAACAGGACAGCAATGTTTTCATTTGGGGATACCAGATATTAGTTATCCAAATAAGCTCTAAAGAGGACAGCTAAATGATACTTCACTTTCAAATAAGAACTACACAAATTCCAGGGAGGAGATGGTATTTAAATCCATTTCCTGAATCTGGATTAGCTAACATCTACGCCTGCACAGATTATATGTGAAACTTCTTTACAACCTGCTCTTTCTCCTCTTTCTTCACCTATCTCACAAATGTCAGTCATCGGGGGGGGGGGGGGGGGTGTGGTGGGGGGGGGGGGGGGGGGGGGGGGGATTGCGCAGGGGTGGGGGGGGGGGGGGGGGGGGGGCAATGGGGTTTCAGGGGTGAGTTATTTATGTAGTGTGAAGAGGGGATGTCTTCCATTTTGGGGGGGCAGTTGGGGGGGGGGGGGGGGGGGGGGGGGGGGGGGGGGGGGGGGGGGGGGGGGGGGTGGTGTGGTGGGGGTCTCTAGATTGTACTATGATAGAGGAGTGGTGGTGTTATTTGGGACAGAAGTGGATGTAAGGTGAGAGTCCAGGGGATTTAGACTCTCGCCCCTTCTCCTGGAGAATATGGAGTAGAAATGCAAAGTAATCGACCCAGTGGTGGGTTGCATTTTAATCAGGATTGGGAAGGATAGAACCGGGTTTTGGTTCATGATCTATAGTGCTCAAGCTAGTGCAAGCATTGTAGTGGGTTGTAGGATGACTGCAGTGGAGTATTTGCAAAAGTCCTAAGCCGCCTCTTCCAGAGAGTTGTAGCAGTGGGGGTATAAGGGGGGAGAGGGGAAGTAGAGAGGCTGTTTGACGGGAGAGGTACAGAAGGTTCAAGCAGGATTTTCAATGGGACTGGAGGGGGTCCAATAAAAGTAGAAAACAGTGTGATTGGATTCAAGAACTCAAGTACCTCGTCAAGAATTGCTTGTATGGGGAAGGCGGAGGTTGCAAATTAGCGGTCTGGGCTAGGTCGGGCTGTATTGGAGGGATAATGAAACGGCCTTGGCTGCTAGCCGAGTACCAGGTACAATAGGGGGTCGTTAGCTGGCGGGGGGCAGAAGAAAGCACACAAAGTAGCGATTGGGGCCACGGAGTCGTGCTGCGTCCTGCAGCTGGGAAATCCCATTTTCCCCAGAAATGTGTTCATTTTAATTGGTAAAGAAATTATACTTGATGACTGATTTTCAGACATGCCAAGCACCACCTGACTGCCATTAATGGAGTGGGAAGGATTGGTACAGGACAATCAGAATTGGCCAGCATTAACCACCACCTCTCATCTTCATATTCCAGGCAATCATTGCTTGCTAAACAGTTTTATAGACTCTTCAGTTCATTTCAGGTGCTGTGAGAGGGTATTGGAGAGTCACTGAGTACAGAACTGCCAGCATCATAACAATTACCTTGTATAGGCCAGGCACAGCAACCTAGCATTTTGTTCTTTCAAAAGTTTTTTATGCAATGTGGATGGAAATTGTTTAATTTGGCTTACAAAGTGATCCAAAAATGTGCTGATTTTTTTTTTTTTTTTAGCAATTTGAGTGTGCAGTAATTTTCCACTTATGTAGGGAATCCTGAAATAGGAATGTGTAATCATAACAAGTGAAAATGCTAAACTTTTGATATGCCCTATTATGCCTGGAAATCTTCAACTTACACAAGCATTGAGGTGGGATGAAGTGCTTTGAAAGAGTTTCCATCCCACCTGTTACTACTGAACCAGTTTTGTCCCTCTGAAACCATCAGACCAGGAGCTATTCACCAGAGGTGTGCAGGACTGGAGAATGTCATCATGGTTTTATTGGCACAGCCCTGAGGCTTGCATCACCTTGGCCCCTGCAAAATGCTGCCTCAAGTCCTGGCAGAGCTGCCTTTGTCCTTTAGCTCTCTGGAGTAGCAAAATAAGTTCCATGCAATTTACTCAGTAAGGATCATTCAGGAAGGATCCTGAAGCCAAGATGCTATCAACAAGCTGTGGATGGTGATGGTCTTCTGGTGTTTTTCAGATCAGTCCTGTTTGAGCACCCAGCAATAAAATTCATTTGGGAAAAGTGTGCTCCTGCTCCAGTGCCTGACTTTGCTTCCCATCCTGTGATTCTTCTTTTCCTAGCAATTCAAACTCCAATAAAATCCCAATGAAAGCCACAGCACAAAGTTGCTCCTACAGCATAATGTGCTGCTTAGGTTTCCTTTCAAATTACTCAGTTGCAGACCTTAGCTATTTTTGTTCTGACCATCAGCAAGGCAATGCAGGGCTAACACATTGCCTTGAAAGTCAATGGTTACATCCAGTGAAAATTCAAGGTCTGTTCACAGGCACAGTGTGCTCCATGCCCTGCCTTATGGCCCTCCAGATGGGTACCTGGGGAGCAGCTTGCATTCGACCTGCTCTGGTGGCAGAGGCAAGGGGCTGCCTTGGCTGCCAGGGGCAGGGGCCCCATGCTGCCTTACACAGAGGGTTATGCTACCAGAAAAACTCTGCTTTGGAGGCTCCCTGGCTCTTTAGACAGTAGTTTGGGCTTAAGAATGGCCCTCACAAATCAAGGTTAAGCATGTTTACAAGTCAATGCTTTTAAGCAGTTTTTCAGCATGTGCTAACGTGGAGGATTGATGGAGGAGTCCACCATCCTGTGGCAGCATGGACCAAGAGGCATCTGTGTATCAACTGGTTGCCATATGGCAGCAATGGAGCTAGGCCAGGTTCTTCTGCCAATGCCAGCAGAGAGATCTCTGCAACAGAGAGACCCTAGCAGAAGGCAACGTAGCATTGCAGCAGTTAGCAAAGCCCTGCACACCCCAGGCCTGCACAGAACCCATGCTGGCTCAGAAGTGGCTAACACTGGGAAATGAACACAGATGAGGCATCAAACAATCAGGAAAACAGTGAAGGGTTACAAGGGAGGCAGCACAGTCCCTCT
This sequence comes from Indicator indicator, assembly GCF_027791375.1. NCBI lineage: Eukaryota > Metazoa > Chordata > Aves > Piciformes > Indicatoridae > Indicator > Indicator indicator. Next base: position 4,134,580 of record NC_072030.1, read on the forward strand.
CCTCTGTACCTAACCACATGGCTTTTTTCAGGATCACTATCTTCTCTAGCACATGTATGAGAACACTTGGAGCTCTCAGACAGCCAGGGATACAACTGGACTATTTCCTAAGGAATGTGCAATTAAATCATAATGAGGGAGCACTGCCTGAAACAGAATTATCCTTAAAAATGCTTAATACAAAGCTCAAATTCATATTAAAGTCTGGAAGGCTGTTGTGGGGCTGTGACTTCTTGAAGACCTAGTAACAGAGAATGTCTGAAGAGCATGTTGATGTCAAGAGCTCTCAGTTCCCTTGGGTCTTAGACAGGGCCTCTGCTTTCTTAGTCTATAGCTGCTGAGGTGGTGATGAGGACCACAAAAAGATAGTAGAAACAACCCTGAACTCAGCTGTGGAGCAATGAACACATCAACAGGCCACTTATGTGCAGAAATTGCCACAGTCTCAGTGCTTGAAAATTAATGATGGGAGGAGGTGACACAGACAGAACATTCACAGAAAATAGGGTAGGCTTTTTATTGGCAACATCCACCCATTTACCCTGGAAGTTCATATTCCTCCTGTGCATGAGAATTGGAGTCCACTCACTGAGAGGGGGGACAGAAGAAGAATTGTCATCAATTGTGACAGCACTCTGGGGGAGTGAAGGAGGAGGAATCCAGCAATGATTTGTTTTCGAAGAACAAAGCCTCACATTTCCATGAAAATAGGCTTAATTCTTTTTTTAATTCTTTTTTTTTTTTTTTTAATCTGTGTGTTCAGAATGACACTATTCAGAATTTAATAGTACAGCTGCTCCACAAATCTTCATGTCTCAAAAAAAAAAAAAAAAACCAAAACCCTAACACAATTGCCTGTGAAAACTGGAGTGGTGACTCACAGATGGGAACATGCTGGTGATAACCTCTGAGTGAGCTGGTTAGCCCCATGGAGAGTCCTGATGTGGTGGCAGACCATGGATAAGTGCATTCCCTGGTGCTCTTTAACCTCAGAGCAAAGTATAAAGCTACAGGAGATGCTGTGTGGTGGGAAGGGGATGGAGAAGGACAGCCTGCAGCATCTCAGGAAGACTGGGCTGAGAGACAGCAGCTGTTGATTGCTGGGTACACTGCTACTTGATTAAGTCAATGCCCCATCTTCTGCAGTTTCATACTGGGAGTAGGGAAAAATAATTGCTTTAAGTGATTAATTACACATTTAATTGCGTTAATTAATGCTACATTATGCATTGAATATATGCTCCAAAGATTGACATTTCAAGACAAGAGTCTAACTGGTCCTGTTAAATACACTGATAAGTTTCAGTTCACAGACTTCTACATGGATCCTAATTAATTAGTGATGGCAGCAAAGCTTCTGTGTCTTCTCTGCCTTGCTAGCCAGGCAGGAGAGAATTTGATGGGCTGAAGGAAGCACTAATCAATCACACAAATTTTCTCATACCACTGGCATATATGGTCAGGCCTCAGTTACAAATGACGTATCTGAGTTCAGTCAGTGTTGATTTTCTTTTAAAGAGCTGCCTGGAAGTGCAGGATCACATGCACAGAACTAAAAGCAGTTGTGTACCAGGAAAGATGAAGAAGAAAAAAAAATAAAGCAGAATCAATCCAACCTGCTTATAAACTGAAAGGCTTTTTTTCCAGATCTAATGTGCCATTTATGATGATACAGTGATACAACACTCATGTAATAACTACTGCTAATTTTATCCACCTCCTGGAGTAATTTAAGTTGCACCATTATCAAACATTTGCAAAGTTTCCCCAGTCTCACAGAAAATACACTGGGTGATAAATTTCTGGTTAGCTTAGTATGCATTTCAAAGTGCAGTGAGCTGTTTCCATTTAGCCATTTTAATTATGCAAGGCCATAAGCTGCTTTATGAATTACATTATGAAAAGCATTTTCATTCTTATATTGCAATTAGGCAGTGAATGTGAAAGCAGAGGAGAAGGCTGAGGTCTGAAGTCAGATCAGCAGAAATGCACACACCTCTTAGGGAGGCACCCTCACCAGCACCAAAAGCTGCCAATGGCTGCAACTCCTTGGAGCTGATTTAAACCCAGTGATAAATTCAGCCACTTCTTGAAAAGGTATTTACTTGCTTTGCATCCAGTGGACAAACGCAGTCACCTTGATGGCTGCTTCCTTATCTGAGCCACCAAGAATCCCTCATTCACCATCTCTTTCATGCACAGACTAAGCAAAATTATGTCCTAGCTCTCTCCTGAACTTAAAAGTTTGCTGCCTTTTGCGTGACATCTTCTTGTGATCAGCTGGGGTCAGGGGGGAGCAGAGATGAGGAGTGAGCAGAATTACCAAAGCAATGTTCTCATCATGAGAAGGAGGAGGGCTCTGGTGCTACTTGTCAGAGAAGCAGAGCAGAGAGGACAAGGGTATCATTCTGAATGCAGAACAGCAGTAATGACAAGATCTATTAAAGCTCCTCTTGGGACAGGAAAATCTTACACAGAGAATCCATAACATTCTCCCACAAGTGAGGTGTGACATCTGCACTGCTTTGAATAAAAAGCTTACTTTTAAAAAATTTATTTTATTATTAAAGTCTCACATTTTCTGAGGATAATTCTCCACACCTGTCATCCTAGTTTCTGGCAGCAAAGTCAGAGTGTCTCAGAATAATACATCAGAATGCATTAAAGGAAGGAAATAACATTAAGAAAACACCCAGCAATGGCAGTGACTGAAAACAGCAATTAAAAAGAAAAGCAGTGTGAGACAGAAATGTGCCACAGCACGTTTTGATTCTCATGCCAGGCACCTGGGGTTAGGTTGTAGCCACCTATCAGGAAGGTTGTGCCTAAAAATTCATATCTTGACAGATATTTACAGAATTACACCAATTCAAGGTAAGCACACCTAGGGGATGAATTCCTAGGTTTTTTATTAGCAAAAGCAAGAGAGAAGAGCTCCCCTTCCACCATCACAACTGCCACATCCTTCAGAAGTTAGAAAGACAGAAGAGAGTTGTTTGGCCAAGGTGGGAAGAGGAGATGGGGAAGGAAGAACAAATAAATCTCTTTTGAAGATGATTACCCTTGTTCTGGTAATTAAGACTCTCTCTAATCCTTCTTCCATATACATTAATCTCTTAACTATATTTTAAGAAAGCAGCTCACGTAGATGCTGGAAATGAGCAGGTGTGTTTGCCTTGTTGCAGCACAGGATTAAGACCAAGTGATATGAAGGAATATATCTCACAACTGGGATTTCACAGTTACAGGGATGGGCAGCATCAAGCTTAAGCATTTCTTTCCACTCTTCCTTCTTAGCTCACTTTGTGAAAGCACAAAATAATAATCTTCTTATATAGAAGGACAAAAGAAAAACGAAGACAATTGTCTATTCCACCACACCAACTTTCCTCCTTAAGTAGGTGCTATGTTAATTGATTCCCTTGGCTTTGACCTTTCTGGAGGAAATAGTCTTATTTTGCTACAACATTTATCACTGGGCCAAAAATGTCAGCATTGTAGATGGTATTTTTTTTAGCAGCACTTGTTACAATGGCTTGCATGTAATTCTGGAAACGTTGGTAGATATGGTATCTGCTCCAGCAGGGACATGAACAAAATGGAATATCACAATCACTTTTCTCCAGTACAAAAGACTCCCAACTTGATTAGGAAAAAGGTCAGGGAAGATTGTTATTGCTAAATATATTCTGTCTATGAAGGCAATAAAGGTGTCAGCAAGAAAATCTTGAATAGGTTTTCTTTCCCAGTATTGTGACTGACAGCTTCCCTGCCTTTTGTTTCTTCTTCCACTTTGTACTGATTTGTTCAATAATCTGAATGGCTGCATTCATCTGAGCCAGGGTGAATTATCAAGACTCCCTTCTTCCTTTCTGGAGTCCCCCTCAATAATGTCACTGCTTTTCAATTCATCTTTGAAAGTCAGTGCCACAATGAAATCAATATACTGAGTGTTCTGACTATAACAACAAAGACCTCATCAACCAAGAGAGAGATTTTCCCCTTTTTGGAGTCATCCTGCATGCCACTTAATGAGGCACAAATACTATTCTGACTGACAAAACTGCTCTAATGGGGCTGTAAAAAGACTCTGCTTTCTCTCTGCATGGCTAGGTGAGTTTTGTGGGTTAGTTCCTTGCCAACACGTGGCTGATGTGAGCTGTTTCACTTAAAAGTCAACAGCAAGGAATATGAAGCAAAAACTGCTTCAAAGACTTAACGTACATAAGAGTAACTCGTCTCACCAGAAACACACACGGAAAGAGGTACAGAAGCTGGGGACAGTGAAGGAGATACCAACCAGACTGCTGGTTTCCCTGCCTGGGTTAATCACAGTGCTCGTGATTGCTCTTAAAAGATTTTACATGAACTTTGTTGGATTACTGTAACTTTATAATCCTGCAACAGATTACCAACTCTTGAAGCAAGTGTAATATTGGAGTCCACTTCTACTAATCTGACAGTAGTGTGACTGAAGTGACTCTGGCTGGAGCCAGGTATGTCAAGTTTAACAGTTTTTGGTCACTTCCTGACATCTGAAGTTAGGTCAAACCCACTGGTTTGCAGCCACACTACTACGTTCTACACTGATGTCTTTTTAACACTAAGTGTAGTGATGCCTATGCTAAAAGATGCTAGTCCTATAAACTTAATTCCTACCAGAGGAAGCCTATTTTTAAGTCCCCTGAATCTCACCTCTTCCCTGGCTAGAGCATGAATTCTTCGATGTACATTAAGTGTAATGATGCCTATGTTAAAGGGTGCTAGTCCTATAAACTTAATTCCTACCAGAGGAAGTCTATTTTTAAGTCCCCTGAATCTCTCCTCTTCCCTGGCTAGAGCATGAATTCTTCGATGTACATTAAGTGTAGTGATGCCTATGCTAAAAGATGCTAGTCCTATAAACTTAATTCCTGCCAGAGGAAGTCTATTTTTAAGCCCCCTGAATCTCACCTCTTCCCTGGCTAGAGCATGAATTCTTCAATGTCCAGAGTCCTCTAAAGATTAAAATCTACTTCCAGGCTATCAGATGCCTGGTGACTGAGCAAGGGAAAAAGGAATGAAAATAAGTAAAGTTTGTACTGCAGTTTGTCGCTTCCCCACTCACAGAACATCAATATAGGAATTAAAGTTATTGAAACACCTTTGCCTATGTAAGGATAATCTTCATTTCACTGTTGTCTCCAGGCTACATTCCTGGTAGGAACATCCTTTAATCAATAAAATCTCAGAGTTAGGATGGAGGTAGGATGATAATAAGATTGTGTAGCATATTTGCTTTCCTTCATGTCCATGAGCATATGAAAGAAAGGCTCTCTGTGCATGCACAGATTGTCTGTGCTCCTCATCCCCACACTCTTTGGTGCTGCTGTGACTTTATTAGGATGCCAACAGAATCTTTTGGCTAGCAAGGTGCTTGAAGCAAGGCTGGAGCTTCTTTGCTGAAGTTAATAGTTCAGATCATGCATGCTAATGGTTCTTAGTAAATTGATGTGTTATTATTGCTTAATTTTGGTAAACATTCTTACTGGAAAGTAGTTTCTCAATTGCAGCCCATCTAAAATAAGCTCATTTATGCTAATGTCTTTCTCCTTGACACTCAGTAAATTCTTCCTAATGCATTAATTATGACTCCAGATAGACCAATGATTATTTCATATATGCTAATTAGGAATCATTTTATTCAGTCTGCCACACACATCAGTAAACAAGTGGAATGAATTCCCCACAGAGAGGATAAAAAGACAATGATTTTCCTTCCAATGCAGCTTAGAAAATTTACCCCACAATCAAGATGTAATTAGGGAAGAAATGAGGAGTTAGAAAATGTACTTACAGGTGTGAGAGATACCAAGAATGTGTTCTTTCTCCAGGATACAATCAAGTGGATTCTTAGCTAATTCACCCTTAGCTAAAACTCATTCTTAGCTAATGAGTTTTTCCTATATATTATTAAGATGTGCAACCTCATTCTATAAAGTAAATAAAAATTACAAGCAAATTAGTTCCATTTATCGTAGAAGAAATTGATATGCAAAGAAAAAAAAAAAAGTGTAATTTCAGCCCTGGCTTTGAAGAAGACACAAGGTTGAAGAAGATTGTGTGACATCTTTTACTCATTTCTTCTCACTCAACATCAACCTGAAAACACAGGAGACAACTTTGTGCTCCTCATGCTTAAAATCCTTCCCAGGCTACCAATTTCTTTGGAGGGATAGAAGATTGTGGTGCTAAATCTGCCCTTGAGTTTATTCCTACCCTGCTGGCTGCCACACCATTGAATTAGATTTCTATTTTCTTTCTTTTTTTTTTTTTTTTTTTTTTTTAAAGCAAGCTGCTCTCAGGGTTTTCCATACTCCTCTGTGCTGGGAAGATGTGTCATAATCTGACTACACCAACAGTTAAGAAACTCATTCTAATTTCTTGCTGAATTTTATTGTGAATGATCTCTACTTATTTACAGTTGTACCGATGGAAAGATATTTAAGCAAGTAAAGATATTATTCCCCAGCATCCATTTTTATTGACTAACCAGATGAGTTTTGGTTTATTCTGCTCCCAAACAGGCTTTCAGGCACCTTCCCCATCTAAGCAGGCCCTGATACTTGTTTGAGTTCGGTTTATCTACTTGTAAAAGAGTATTTCAGGTGAACTTTCATCAGTGCCTGAGTTGTACTCATGTTTCTGGTATAGCATCTTCACTATAGGTATACCAGGGATACCTAACAGGTAGGGCATGCAGTTCTAAGAGAACAGCACATTATACTCAGCCTTTACAGCCACTTTGGGTAATTTTTGATTATTTAAGTCATGCTGTTCCTTAGTCATTTCAAATCAGTGAATTCACTGGGGTTTTTTTTACAACAGAAACCTGGGGGGCTGGCCCAGAAGTTACTTTTGCACATTGTTTGAATTTCATTTCTGTTTCAGAGGTTTATATGTGTAGATATGTTCATTCTCTTTAAGATTAGCACTACCTCTTACCTGCTTATAGTCTGCAAATTCTCTTAGGAAATTCCTCCTTCTTGTATCAGGACTAAAACTGAAAATTGGGAGTGTTACAAATCTGGTACTGAAGGTCTTCAGCTGCAGCCTGCCCCTTTAAGCTCTACCCACTGTATTTTATGTTTATTTTTAGTTCTATTTCTAATCCATATCGTGTCCAACCTTGTGTGGCACTGTAATACAGTGATTTGGATAACCATAGTGTCATTAGACTGACCTCAACAGAACACAAGAGTTTAAAAGAGATCACGAAGGAAGAGATAAGAAAAGTAGTTACAGACTTGTTATAATTACTGTGGGTGAAGGATATGCACCAGACAAGTTGTAATTAAAGAAAGAGAGATAAAGAAAAAAGGGTAGAAAAGGAACCAAGGATTTGCCAAAGATAGATGCTGTCTGAATAATCAAACAGCTTTAAGTATGCTAACTGATTTTTCTAAGAAATGCAGTAGATAAAATCTATCTGGACTTCAGAAGTTTTATGACTCCTCTGTCTAGAAAATCAATTGTCATTTTGAAGCCTGCTGCTGTGAAACCCACAATGCAAGGAGGTTAGAGCCACTTTCTGCTTCTACCCTGGCAAAGGAGTGGTGGAAGAAGAAAACGACTCTAGTTTCTGCCCTCCTGGAGAGCAAGGTTTATGTTGCTTGTCATTGACAGTTTGGATGTGTATAGGGCCCAGAATCTGTGTTTGTTATTCCTGCTTAGCAGTGAACTTTTTCTCTTCTGGGGGAGTTACTGAGAATGCTTTGGGGTAGTAGAGAGATAATCTAAAGAAGCATCTTAATGAATAAGTCCTTGGTGCAAGACAGAATCATAAGAGAAGGGATCTACTTTGCACTGGAAAATAAAAAGGAACTGCTGCTCCTTCACCTTTGTACAGTCATCCAAATCTTTTCATATTTCTATGTTAGTCCTTTTCATCTGTTCAAGGAAGCAAAGAGATTCATAGGCAATGTCCCAAGCCCATCCTGACTGGCTAGTTTCATTTTAAATGTTCTTACTACTGGATCATAATCAAAGAATAAGTGGCTGAGGAAGGACTGCAGGAAGCTAGCTGTACATAAACCATTCATGGCACTGTATGGCTTTTTCTAAACTTCTAGTATTGCAATTCATTTTTCCTCTCAAGGAAATCTTTACACTTTTACCTAGATTTATGAAGACTTTATTTTATCATGTAAACCAAGGGTCTGCATCATTTTGTGTCCCTCGCTTGTTGGCTTTGTCCATCTGAAAACAGAGAACTGTTTATTCTCTTTCTCTTTGTGATGACCTTTTAATAGCTGGTGCTGTCTCCTTGGTCATCTACAGTCTAAGCTAGACTGAGGGTTGGGGGTTTTTTATGGATATTTTGTTCTTTGTGTATATTCCACATCTTAAAAAAAAAAAAAAAATAATGGTCTTTCATGGATATTCTTAAACAGATTCCCACATCCTTTAAAATGATATGTTCTAGTCTTGACCCAGGACTTCAGGCCCAAGGCTTTACCAGTGTTGGGTACAGTAGAAGGGCTACTTTGACTGTCTTAACTTATAATTCTACTTCTGTACCATGTCAGAAGAATTATGCTTTTCTCAAGCACAATACTACTGCAAGTAAGTAAATGAAATACAGCTTGCTTACTGTAGGCCTTTTTTCCCCAAGCTTTCACAAAGATTTACAAATACTACACTAGCAAAAATGAAATTGTATAGCTCAAATCCTTCAGATTTACCAAGGACCCCAAACTCTGTTGACAAAAGCTATTTACAGTGTCCCAGCAATTTATTACTGATAATGAAACCATAGAGAAGCATAATGTAGTGTCAGCCCTCACTAGACTAAAGTAAGATTAGTTGGCTCAGAATTTCCCTACCTGCCAAATCCTTGATCAGCATTGCTATCAATAACTGGCATTAAAATCCCAAAATTCCATGACATATCACAATAACATTGCATAACTTCCCACTAGCAAATGCAATTAAATCATTTTGTTACAAGAAAATAGGAAGGGGAAAAGGCAAATAGAGAAGGTGTGATGGGAAAGTGGAATATGCTGTTTCATTGGAGTTCTTAACTAAATAGTTTCACTGTGTTCACTCCCTGTTGTGATGGCTGCAGAGGTAGCAATAAGTAGAAACCTTCTTGATGGATGGTTTATAAACAGAAACAAAGGGGGAAAAAAAACATTAAATTTAAGAAAAGTTAGAACTTTCTAGAGGAAGTGTATCGAAGGTGTTGAAAAATCTTCATTCTGGAAGTTGAAAGCAATACTTTTTCTAGAAGAAGTTGTAAATTTTCTTTGTGCTGGCCTAAACAAAGAATTTTCCCAGTCTAAGTCATATTTGTGACAAACCTGATATTTGTACTAGCCCCAGCATTCTTGCCACTTAGGTTTTCTTCCTTTCCATTTTAACCTTCCACAAATTCTCCCCTTTAGAGAACAAAAGTTCAAACTGTCAGGTGCACCTCTATGGTGCTCTGGCTCTTTTGTTGACAATCCCCATCTTGGCTCAGAGATGCAGTATTAGCTTTCCAACAGAAGCCACTGAAAGTGGTTAAGCCAAGGAGTGTCAAGTGCAATGTGACAGACACCTGAGTTTCTGCTCAGGAGTTTGCCCCTGAGAGTTTGAGTGAATAAGGTCTGAGCAAAAAAAAAGCAGGCTGGAGGATCTGGGCCTGCATGATGCTGACATATTCTTCTAGAACTCCTTTATTAAAAGCTCAGGAGGCTTATTAATTTTACCCTTCTCACAGAGTGATATGTATGTGAAGGAGCTTAACAGAGTTGCTGAGAAACAATAGCTAGACAGTTCATCAAAATGTCTGAGGCACCCTTGAGACCTTCCCAGAAGTCCACTATCTGCAGATTTCCCATTTAAACAGCCAGAACCCTAAACAGTGAGGATCTTGCAGGATCACAGTGTCACAGTATATCAGAGGTTGGAAGGGACCTCAAGAGATCACCAGGTCCAACCCCCCTGCCAGAGCAGGATCATCTAGGATAGTCCACACAGGAATGCATCCAGGTGGGTTTGGAAAGTCTCCAGAGAAGGAGACTCCACAACCCTTCTAGGGAGCCTGTTCCAGGGCTCTGTCACCCTCACTATAAAGAAGTTTCTCCTCATGTTGAGGTGAAATCTTCTCTGTTGAAGTTTGTATCCATTGTTCCTTGTCCTATCACTGAAAAGGGCCTGGCCCCCTCCACTTGCCACCCACCCCTCAGATATTGATAGATATTCATCAGATCCCCTCTCAGTGTTCTCTTCTCAAGACTAAATAGCCCCAGGGATCTCAGTCTCTCTTCCTAGGGGAGATGCTCAAGTTCCCTAATCATCTTTGTGGCTTTTAATTGATTCTCATGGATCAATTAATTCTGGTGGCTCTCCCCCACCATCATTCCCTGGAATCTCAAGTAGCACTAGGGACAGAAGTGCTTTACAGAGGAGAAGACAAGAGATTTTATCGTTGTCTTCTCAGATGTGCTGCAATGCACAGAGAACATCCAGCTAACAGGGGCTTAGTGCACTGCAAATGATCAGGGTCAGCTGCTGTTTGGGCTGGTGGAGGAACAAGACTATAATTTCCTAATAGCTCAGTATATCAAACCACACAATTTAAAACAGAATGAACCTTTTGAGCAGCCTTTCAGTATGAAACAGAGAGATAAATACAACTTCCTTAGCATAGATTAACTACTCAACTATGCCTGTCTCTTAGAAGAAGGTATTAGGAGCCCCTATTACAAGAGGACATGCTGGAAGGTGTCCAGAGAAGGGCCACCAGGATGAGCAGAGGGCTGGAGCTGCTCTCCTATGAGGACAGACTGAAAGAGTTGGGGCTGTTCAGTCTGGAGAAGAAAAGGCTCTGAGGTGACCTTCTTGTGGCCTTCCAGTATCTGAAGGGGGCTACAAGAAAGCTGGGGAGGGACTTTTTAGGCTATCAGGTAGTGATAGGACTAGGGAAAATGGAACAAAGCTGGAAGTGGGGAGATTCAGGCTGGATGTGAGGAAGAAGTTCTTCCCCATGAGAGTGGTGAGAGCCTGGAATGGGTTGTCCAGGGAGGTGGTTGAGGCTCCATCCCTGGAGGTGTTTGCAGCCAGGCTGGATGAGGCTCTGGCCAGCCTGATGTAGTGTGAGGTGTCCCTGCCCATGGCAGGGGGGTTGGAACTGGCTGATCCTTGTGGTCCCTTCCACCCTGACTGATTCTATGATTAGGTTGTTTGCAATTGTATAGGTTTAACTGGCAGCTTTTCCAGTTTTTCTTACTGATGTTTTGTGTAGATTGCTATGGGTTTTTTTGCTGTTTCTAACAGCACTGATTCAATGAGTCTCCCTTGCCAGCCATCCACTGAGGATGTCAGAGAGGGGAATGTGCAATGAAAACCTAGGACTATGTTCAGGAATACTGTGTGTGGAATACAGCTTTCCTGGTAAAAACATTGATCCCAGGGCTGCACAGAGGATGTTTCTACACTAACCACTAACTTGTATCAGGCTTAAACTTCCCTGGGTCTCACTTTTCAACTAGGCTTTTCATGGTATTCAAACAAGGCAAATTCTCATGTCTGGAGGTGAACTCACTAACTCAAGTCTACGACACAGTAAGGCTGTGCCTAAACATGACAGGCGCAGCTTTACAAGGTGCTGAGCTCACTCCTACCATAGTTTATGGCTTTCTGTTCCCAGTGTCATCAGAATTAAATATATTGACGTGTTCAGCAGCACTGCATGGAAGAGCTGGGCTCCACTGCAATGTGGTTTCAACTCACTTCTGATGGATTGGTGTTGTTTGTGAATTATTCTATTTATTACCCCAAGCCCTTAACAAACACTGCATCTTCATTCATAGCCTCTTAATCTTTCATGAGATTGCATCTTGATGTGAATCTTTGGCCTTGTTCCTTATTATGTTTTATTTTATCTGCTGGATTCCATGTCGACTGGAAATAAAACAAACTCAGTGAGCAAGTTTCAGCTAATCCTTCTCTATCCAGTCAACAGTTTGGGACAGCAGCTGGAATTATAAAAGATCTTATTACACTCTTCAGCTCACTTCTCAGAGCTGAGCTAAGGTAATTCCTTAAAGTGTAAATAAAATGCAGAAAATCACTAGCAGACAGGTAGAACAATATAACCTCAGAAATTAGAATTTGTTTCAGAGTTCACTGTCTAGCAGTTACAAGAATTCCTCATATGGAAAAAGTGTTTATTCTGTGTTACTTTAATAACTTGCAAGACTCTCTGCAGGGAGTTCATATACTCACTTCATATTAGAATTCTCAGAGCCTTGCTGTATAGTAATATGCTCATATTTCCCCCCAAAACTAGATTATGTGAAGGAAATTTAAGACTACTTTTTAGGTATATATATATTTCTTCAACAAAACAGTAATGCTGGTAGCCTTGCTTGTTTTGGCTGTATTAATGCAATCTGCTTTCACTGGGTAATGCTGATGAATAAATCACTAAATGCATAATAGTGCCTATTTACTCTGAATGGCAACATTTTAGTCCAGACAGGGGAAGACTATTCTTGTTTTTCTCTTCTGCTGTCTGAAATTAATTGCGTTGTGTGGCGCCATTAGAGGAATATATCAAATTACACCTCGGAAGAAAGCAGCAGTGCATTTTCTAGTCTCAGTTTGAAGGTGTTTAGCTTCTAGTTTGCAAGTAAATTGCTTTTCTCCCTGTTGTTGCAGGGTGCTAGGGTTGTAACAGTTCTGTCAAAACAAGGCCTTTAATTACTGCACCTTTGCAACGATCGGTTATTAGCGTCCGCAAAAATTCTTGACAGGTTACAGGAGAAATTCAGCAGGATAAAAAGGTTCAATCATCACTAAAATGTGAACGAAATAGATTCCAGATCTGATGGACCTGTCACAGGGAAAAAATGTTATTAACTTGATTTTTTATAGTTTTGCTTGTCCTTAAGTTCTTACTGTACCAGTGACAGATGTACCTCGTGTACCAACTTCTGCTCTGCAGGGATACAAAGGGGGAAAGGAAAGTCTGCTTTACACTGCTGTGGAGTCTGTTTCATTCACAGCAGCCCAAGTCAAGCCAGTGAGGCCAGAGGAATTCCCTCTCTTGCAGCTCTGTGCGAGTTTCTATTGAGTCTGGTTGGTTTGGTTTTTTAACAATGAACCACCACCATTTCTGGGTTTTAAAATAAAGGCTACACAGCACCTAATGCCAAATATAAAATGAAGAGTGGTGGTAATGAATTTGGGCTTTTTCCCCCCTCTACTTATGAATTGGCCAGAAGCAGGGACAATTTGATTGCAGGAAATTACAGCTCACTGTATTTGAATGATTCTTGACCTGTTTGAAAAAAGACCTATGAATATTTGATGCTTGGTTTTATGGATGTGTTGCACGGTTATATTCTGATTGCAGATTTGTGCAAGTGTTGGATCCTGTGAACAACTAAATTCCATCCTGTGAATATAAACATCAGTTCTGCAACACACTAAAATACTCTCCCCCACACACCCCCCAGATTGCTGACTGTTTTTAAGCAAGTGGAAATACTGTTCCTACTTCTGGAAGGACCACTCTGGTTTAATAGCATCTGTAAGAAAGTATTAACTACTTCCCCCTCCTCCCCCTCACCCTGTATTTCACTTGTCATTTAGTTTTCCTGTGTAGTAAAAAGTCTGAAAAGGGAGAACAGCTTCAATTTCTAGGAAGTGAATTGTCCATGATGAAATTCTAGTTTGTGCTGAGTAAAGAAATTTATCTACTTTTTTTCTTGTCATCAATTCTAGTAAAGATTTTTACCCAGCAGTTTATTGTAGAGAAGAATCTTTTTAAGGGAAACAGTAGGAAAGCAATGACAGAACAACTGGCCATTAGAATTTCAGAGCAGTGTTGCTGTGCCAATGCAAAGCAGGACAAAGCAAGGATGTTTAAGTGCATTAAGTCAAGACGTCAAAGGCCCCCACCTAAAAAAAACTCAGAAAAAAACCCTAGCTTTCATTAGACATGACATTTGTTGCTAATGTTTAAGGTCAGGCTGGATGAGGCTCTGGCCAGCCTGATGTAGTGTGAGGTGTCCCTGCCCATGGCAGGGGGGTTGGAACTGGGTGGTCCTTGTGGTCCCTTCCAACCCTGACTGATTCTATGTTCCCTGCCATACTGTTAAATCATGTATTCTGTGAGCACAAGCAAGCTGCTGTTATCCGAAATCTTACATGCTTTGTGGACTAGGGAAAAAAAACCTGGGTGAGTTGTTCCTAATGATGAGTGACCATCAGCAGCTGGGCTTGCCCACATGTTCACTTCTCTACTTTCAAGCACCCATTATTTGTTTTCAGGCTGCTTGTGCAGCAGAAGACAGAAAGTTACCCAAAAATTTCATGATGGTGAAAGGCTGTGATGTGTCAGGCAAGGCTTGCTATGCCATTGACTCATACAGAGGAAATTTCTGGGAGCCTAACAACAGAACAAATTACTAGGGGGGAGAAGGGCCTCATGTGTTGCAGGAATGGACCTACTGGCTGCCTTGATACACAGATTGGGATTCCTGCTCCATGAAAGATTTACAAGCACTACCTTTCAGGATTTTTGAAAAAGTAGGAGAACTTTGATAAAATGCTGATTGATGGCTGCAGATGGCCACTAGCCCTTCTCCTTGTGAAAGCAGTGCAAGTTTCACTGGAAAGGCTGGAAGAGAGTGGTTAACAGTTGAAGTCTGGATGGTTTGCTGCCACTGACTACCGTAGTTTATGTTCACAATGGCTTTTATTCATGCCCTGAGGATCTAGAAGGTTGGTAGACCTGCTAGAAAAGGGACCAGTGGTATCAAGTGACTGAAGCAGTTAGAGTGAAGTCAAACTGATGAGTCTAATAAAATGTAAACTCTGATGGCATGGGTATAAATAAAAGCAAGTGCAACTCAGTGAGTGTAATGATAGGATTCATTTTTTCCTGTGTTTCCAGGGCTGAAGCTTGTAGACTGCCCAATATGAACCTTTAGATAATTAATAATAGCCTTATATCATTAATGATTATATGCATGTTCAAGTGCTACTTTCTCTTTCAAAACTATTGGCCATTTTTAATTAATACAGGTACAGCAGAGAGCACTTTGCTGACATCTGATTAAGCCACAGAGAGCTGCAGCGATATGCTAAGCAAATTACATCCTCCAAGGGGACAGAGTTTACATTAGGACATAATAGCACTTGACAACAATTGATGCCCTGGCTTTGAGCTCCAGTATCTATATGATAGGGGTTCAGGGGGCAGAACAACAACAGACCTTGGGTATTGCCATTAAAATCAGTGGTTTTCTTCCGTGAATTACCAGCAAGGAGGGTAGGTTTCCAGTGGCAGTAAGCAGGTGACTCAAAATGGTGTTAGTTTGATTTGTTACTCTAATTGTTACTTGGTAAGCCTGTGACCAACTTTCAGCACTGTGTCTGTACTTCAGACACAGAAAGAGTTCTGAGGAATACACAGCATAAGTGGAAGTTTATTTGAGAAATGTGTGGTCTCCATCCATTGTGTGACTTTGACCAGGATAACAAGGGAGAGAAATGCTCAAGTAACTTTTGTAGCTTAATCTTCCTCAGAAAACTTCTTGCTTGAAACTTCCTTCAGCGTGGCCAGTCTCTTGGGGTTTCAACCTCTTTCCACTTGTTGAAGGCTAAAAAAAAAAAAAAAAAAAAAAAAAAGTCCAGGCTTCTATTCCTTCGATTTTTCTCAAAGGTATCACTGAAATCAAGTAGACTCAGCTCAGCTGAAACTAGTGGAATTACTGCCACAACTCTTCTTAATGGGTTGTGTCTGTACTGTGTACCTCATTCCAGGGACTCACCTTTTCAGAGTAATTCTGTGCTGTGCAATGCATCATTGCTGTTTTACACTAGCAGTTTCTTATTAAACATCCAATTTAAGAAAGATCCACACTTGGAGAACTTATCCTTTCCTTTATGACATAATTATATACAAACCAGTTAGTGCAGAAAAGAATTCCCCCCCCCCCCCTCTTCTATCTGGAGCTGAGATGCTGAGATTCTTAGACTACTGCTTTTAGGGCTTTTTGCTTCAAAAGCAAATCCAAAGTAAGCTGAGGCATTTTTTCAAAAGTTATTCTCATTAAATTAAACAACCCAATGCTTAATTTAACATTATGGTTTTGATTAAATTAATTGTTTTCTCTGAGTATGTCTTATAGATTTATGTTCCTTGTAAGCATGACTAAACCAAATTCTCTGTTAGCTGAACACTAGTGCCTTCAATTAATTTAATGCATTTGTAGTGTTGTATTTTAAGGGCAGACTATTTAAAGAAATATCAGGAAATTTCAAATTTGAGGTCCTCATTTCCCCCACCTTTAAAAAAAAAAATTGAATCTGTCTTGCTCTGAACATTTGAGATCAGGCTTCATACACATATGGGCAGGGACTACTTTAAAAGGGCTTGGAGTGATAGGACGAGGGGCAGTGGTTTGAAATTGGAACAGGAGGGATTTAAGTTGGACATCAGGAGGAAGTTCTGCACAATGAGAGTGGTGAAATAGCAGAAGAGGTTACCCAGGGATGTGGTTGAGGTCCCATCCCTGGAGGGATCCAAGATCAAGGAACAAAGGATCAAAGATCAAAGGAACAAAGCTGGAAGTGGGGAGATTCAGACTGGACATGAGGAAGAAGTTCTTCTCCATGAGAGTGGTGAGAGCCTGGAATGGGTTGTCCAGGGAGGTGGTTGAGGCCCCATCCCTGGAGGTGTTTGCAGCCAGGCTGGATGAGGCTCTGGCCAGCCTGATGTAGTGTGAGGTGTCCCTGCCCATGGCAGGGGGGTTGGAACTGGCTGATCCTTGTGGTCCCTTCCAACCCTGACTGATTCTACGATCAGCCTTGATGTGGCCATGGGCAGCCTGATCTAGTTGGAGGTGTCCCTGCTGACTGCAGGGAGGTTGGACAAGATGACCTTTGAAGGTTCCTTCCAACCCAATGTAATCTGTGAATGTTCTTCTTTATAGCCAACAGCCACAAGCAAACAAAAATGAGATTTACAGTGTCATCTAGCCCACTGAGCAACTATTTCAGTGCAAAGGCACAGGTATTGATCCTCCACAATCTGAGCACTACATATTATTCATTATTAGAGTGGTGATATTGTTGCTCACAATCCTTCTTCAGATGCCTACTGACATTGCTTTTTTTTTTCCCCTGGATATATTACATGACAGGACTATATACCTTTTTTGATCAACAGAACACCAAGATCCTTCCTGTCTCCCACAAATTAATTTACCATTTGGAACACACACACTGACTCTGCATTAATATTCAGGGTCAAACTTGAGCTCACCCTCAGTATTTCCATGCCAGCTAATGCAGCTGTCCCCTGTGCAGATTTTCTTTGGACCAAAGCCAGCCTTATGGTGCCAGCCAAGCAAGACCAGCCTATGTAAAGCAGATGCAGTGATCTGGGACTTGCTGCTTGCCCCTTTAGAGACTATCTAGGGTTGGAAGGTGGAAGCAGGAAGCTGGGATTGTTCTGTACCATTCCTCTGTGTGAGATGTACAACAGAAGCATGGTTCAGAGAAAGGTGGGCAAGGATGGAAGCTCGTTTCAGTGTTTGACCTCCTGCCTGAAAATTTAAACAGAGCTTTACAGCCTTGTGAGAGAAGGTGCCTTAGGGTAAAGCTTAGGGATTTATGATATTACAGAAAGGCAGATAGGGTTTGAATAAGGTTTCATAATGAAGTTTAAGGTCAGCATAGTCCAATGCTGAGCCTTCCTTACAAGTGTCAAATCTCAGGTAAACTCTTCCTTGCCTTCTGTGATGGTTTTAAGACTGTCTTTTTAATTTTTCTTCACAAAGTTTGAGCAGAGAAAGTGAAAGAATGTAAATAAATCACTATGGGGTGTAAGAAAGGAAAATAATGATTATTCTAAACACTTCCATTGGAGAGGTAGAAATGTTTAAGAATCTCTACTCAAAACAAGGTTGGGGAGTTGGGCAGTCTCAGCTTGCTCAGCTTCTGTCTGCCTGCTGCTTCTTTTCTGGCTGAAGATAACACACTGACCTTGACAAGCTAAGTCTAACAGCCTCTCTGCTTCTTGACTCTCTGCCTTCTGCCAGAGGGGTCTGGGGGGAGTCCTTCTGGCTGGGGGGGAGTGGGGAGGCCCCTTGGGGGAAGCAAAGGAAACTTGATTGTGCTTTTCTGTTGATGGTACATATTTGTGAACGTTGTGAATAGTGTCTGTTTGTACATATTCATTGCATTTCATCATAGATTGTAGTTTTGCTTGTCAATACAGCTTTCATTTGCTTCCAGACTGAGCTAGCCTGGTTATTGTTGGTGTGGGATGGGGATTTCAGCTCTCACGCTGTTACACCTTGCTGTTTATTTTTGGTTCTGTATCAGAGATATGAAAGCTGCCTATGATTCATCTGCAACTGACTAACATTGCAACACAAAGGAAGATCACCTTCTCCACCGAAAGTTTTTGTTCTGATTATTCTCGTCATCTAAACCACTTCAGTGAAAACCGATGGGGTGCAAATTTTACAGAAAGTGCTTCAAAGCTTGTAAGAATAATCAATAACTGTCAATTAAATGGAGTTGTGGGGTTTGTCCATATGGTTTGACTGATTACATCCGTGTTCATAAATGTAATATGACAGCAATGCTCCCAACAGTAAAGTTTCAGTGGATTTTAATTGCTGTAATTGCCCCTCCATTAGTCAAGACTGCTAGATAGCAGACTTCCCTTCTGTTAAATTCTCTTTACTAGTTTTGTCCTGAACTAATGTTGTAAGGTACTTAACTTTCTTAATTAAAGATGCCAGCCAAGCACGATGCTTAAGGTTGCTGCTGCCAACCACATTCTCTGTTCTAAAGAACCAGAGGAAGATTTTTTTTTTTAACCAACTGCTCTCTAAATTCTGTAGCCAATTACTAGGTACTGAGTTATAACAGAGTAGGAGATGCAGACCTGCTCTGCATATCTGGATAGTAGCCATGTATAAAGAACCAGATTGAGGGTGAGCTTGCTTGTTAGAAGCAAAACTATTGTCTAATGGAAGCAGGTTATATTTTGCCCTGTTATTTCTTTGTAATCCTTTGAAATACATGTCACTCAGCTCCTAAAATAATTTTCTTTATCTAGGTTGATACTTCTGCCTCCAGAACGCTTCACTGACTTCCTTCACGTAAGTCCTACTGGAAAGTAGATGTATTGCCAGGTTGATATTTCTTGTACCTCAGTGTGAAGGCCCAGAGCAGCTTGATCAGGTTTCACCTTGAACGTTTTTCAGCCTGTGTTCTTTTGCCTTGTATGCCTTATACCTGGAAGTAGTTTGCTGTCTTATTACACCAGTCTCTGACATTTGTCTCGTTTAATCTCCTCAAGATTCAGCTCTGCTGACTGCCCCAAAGCAGACCCAGACATAATCTCCTGTTGAGGTTATTGTCAGTAATGCTATCTCATTTCATGTTTTTACAGCACCAAGCACAATTAGCTTTCAATCTTGACTGGCACCTTTGGGTACCACAGAACATATATAATGCACAGTAAGTGAGAGAGTAGATTTTTTTTTTTTTCCTTAATAACTCTTGCATTTCTATCACAGCATGACCATAAGCTAATGAGAAATGCTAGATGACAAAATCCAAAATTGATTTTTTGTTTCCCCCAACAGAAAAGGGATGCTGCTTTCACAAAAGCTCTACAAATGACCTTTAAAGCCTAGTATTTTTAATTTATCAGATAGGTAAGAATGGCTCAGTGCCTGTGCATACAGGAGTATAAGGTACAAAATATCACAGGATCACAGGATGTTAGTTGTTGGAAGGGACCCCTGGAGACCTCTGATTCCAACCCCCCTGCTACAGCAGGACAAATGAATCCAGCACAGGTCAAACAGAGGTGCATTCAGACAGGTCTTGAGAGTCTCCAGAGGAGGAGATTCCACAACCTCTCTGGGGAGCCTGTTCCAGTGCTCTGTGACCCTTAGAGTAAAGAAGTTCTTCCTCGTGTTGAGATGGAAATTCCTGTACTGTAGTTTCCATCCATTGCTCCTTGTCCTATCACAGGGCACAAGTGAGCAGAGGCTGTCTCTGTCCCTTCCTTCCTGACATCCAGCCCTCAGATACTTAGACATTGATTAAATCCCCTCTCAGTCTTCTCCCCTCCAGACTAGAAAACCCCAGGTCTCCCAGCCCTTCCTCATCAGGCAGTGCTCCAGTCCCTTCATCATCCTTGTAGCCCTCTGTTGGGCTCTCTCCAGTAGATCTCTGTCCCTCTGGAACTGGGGAGCCCAGAACTGGATGCAATATTCCAGGTGGAGCCTCAGTAGGGCAGAGTAGAGGGGAAGGAGGATCTCCCTCGACCTACTGGACAACAGTAGGTTCAAAATTAGTGGTTCAAAATTAGCATTGTATGACAGGATGTCATTTGTGAATGAACTAAACATGGTGTATCCTGCACTGCTGCATATCCCAACGCTGTCTTTCCAGCATCAGTCTTGTGGCAAACATGACTTAACATGACTGCAAAGTATAACAGATCTTCAGGCAAAGTTGAAAGCTTCACAGTCCATTTTTAATGAGTTTGGTTTGTGAGGGTTTTTAGCCCCAAACTTCCCAGGACTCTGGAGGTGCACTCACTTTCTCTTTCCAGAAGCCTATATTCATCCTATTCCTGTAGCCTTTTAAAAGTTCTTGTTATTTCTTGTCTTTAATTGCCTTTTTTTTCCTGGCTTTGTGAGATCTGTAGCTTTACCATAACAGTCTCCTGGGATGGTTGCTCTGCTTGCAAATACAGGCTATCTACTGTCTGTGAAATGAGATATTTACAGGGGAG
This sequence comes from Indicator indicator, assembly GCF_027791375.1. Classification (NCBI taxonomy): domain Eukaryota; kingdom Metazoa; phylum Chordata; class Aves; order Piciformes; family Indicatoridae; genus Indicator; species Indicator indicator. The sequence continues at coordinate 4,155,392 of NC_072030.1, forward strand.
AATAATCCTTATGAGAATTGAGTTCTATAATAAAACAAAAGCGATGTGATAAAAGTAACTGCCATGCATCTTTCAATAGGTCAGCTGTTCTCTGCTCACTAATATATCTTTGCTGATAACTTCTGAAACTCTCTTACCCTCTAAGGCACTTCAAACATCTCACAAATCAGCCTTCCAGTTCTAAATATTTCCTCCTTTTCACCACAAATGAGAACTTCTGTTGTTGTGGGGGTTTTATTTCCCCCCTCTAAAATGTATTTGAATTTACATGCAGGCCAGCCTGAGCTACCTTTCAGCATAAGGTAAACTGAAGTCCTTTGGTGGATCTTTCTTGAGGAAACAATGCAACTTAAATCTGGTGGAAGAAGTGGATTTTAGAGAGGAAGAAATGCCTGAAAACAGGATGTAGAGATCAGATATAGAAATACATGCAAGCTGATGTGTGATGAGCAAGCTGCTCTGGAGCTGCCAAAGCAAGATTTCACTATACCTTGGAAGCTGATGCATGAAAGTCAGGAGTTGTTGTGTGCAGTGGGGTTTTTTTTGGCTTATTATATTGGATTTTTTTTTTGTCACTTCTTAAAGTGATGTACCAACCCTAATTTCACCTTCAAATGAACAACCTCAACCGAGGCAGCATTAGTGCTACTTGAGGAAGATGGCTGATTCTCACCACCACATAAAGAAATGGAAGCTCTTACAAACAACCTACCCCCTCAGAGCAAGGAGAAGTAGACATCCATTAAATACAACGCCACTTGGAAGTTTCAGTTTGTGGGAGTTAGAAATTATGCCCCTGTGACCCAGAATACAAAGATAGGACAGAATCATTTTGGAGGGGATGTAAGGCAGGGACAAAAACTTCATCAACTACGTCAGGCAGTGTCTACAGCTCTTGTTTCTAGAACCATTCTGGTTCAACCCTGATTTCAGGTGCCTGTCAGATGTTTAGGGTTGTGTTTAAACCATGCTTGCTACCTAAAAACTAGAAAAGGAGCCTGTCAAGGTATGAGACTACTTAAACACATAATATTAGGTTATTCTCAAGGGGCAATTTAAACAACAGTATTATGATTGCCTACACCAGTCAGGCCAGGCTACAGGTTGGGTTTGGGGGATGTTGGTTTGGGTTTGGTGTGTTTTTTTGTTTTTTTTTTTTTTTTTTTTTTTTTTTTTTTTTTTTTTTTTTTTTTTTTTTTTTTTTTTTTTTACAGCTCTTTCAAAGCTTCCATCTATTTATTGAAATCTAATCTGGAGAGATAGAGACACTCAGGTAATAGAGGTTTTGTTCCATTAAAAGGAAAGCACAGAAACACATTCTTCACCCATTTTGTGATGTGTGCATGTCAGCCATACACTCGATTGCAAACTCTTTCTGGTATTAACCACTATAGGACTGAAGCTGTATTTGTTTTGTCACACAGGCTTATTCCTGCTATTAACTTTTGGGTAACACCAGCACCCCATCTAATGAAAAATAATGGCTTAAACAAAGGACTTGAAAGCTTGCTCTGGAAGACACCAGCTGTAGGAAAAAAGCTTATCACACTTTTGTTGAACTGATATTTCTGCTTTACTCTTTTTCAGTGTATTCAAGAAAAACTTCTATGAATACCCTTTTTTTTTTTTTTAAACTCCTGCAGGCTTTAAGGACCTGAGCATTTGATATGGTTGATTATAACATTCTATTGGATAAATTAACCCCCTGGGGTTTGATGGTTCAACCCTGGAATAGATCACTACATATGCAAATCTAATATGCAAAGGAGAGAACAGTCTTTTCAGAGACTTTTCCATTAATTTTCTCTTAAAACAGCAGAAGTGGTGAAACTACTACCTGCCATTTTGTCTAATATTTCTGCATTTGGGTATTTTATCATCTTATTTCTGTGCTGTGTTATTATTCTGGTTGTTAATTGCATTAAGGGCCCAAGTGCTGGTGACTCCTTGAGAAGAAAAGGGTGAAGATGGAAATAAGTTATTTTTCAAGTGAGACTTTTTAACATTGCTTAAATGTGCTGAAGATGAAAGACCTGGAGACTGAAATTTTCTCTTATGATATCAATAAGGTCAGCAGCAGCAGCAGTGATGGTTTCCTTCCTGTTGTTCTGCTAATGCACCTTAATCTGTCCTGGGGGACCTGAGCTAATCACAGCTTTCTGTTGAGGCTGTCAGCAGGGATTTGAGTCTCTGCTCTCCTGGTTTCTCCATCTGTACACTTGTCTTGCTACAATAAAGTCATTAAAGAGACAACATTCATTAAGTTTCTTCATAAATACTTAATATTCTAGATCTAGAGATACCTTTGTGAAGTAACTAATCCAGATCTTGATCTGTGTTGCAAGATGCTTGTGTCAGAGACAGGCTTACTCTACTCAGTGGTTTTAGGGCTTCTCTGGTTTGTGCTGAGTCATTTCAAGCCTCAGCCTGCTGAGAGCATGCAGAATCTTTATTTATTCCACTGCTGATTTGCCTTCACCATTGAAGCGAAGGCTTCAGTTCTAGGAGCAGTTGGCTTAAGGGTTGTTCCAATAATTTTATGCCAACTTAAAAATGGAGCACCTTCCTATCTGAATCTATGCTCTGCTGCTCTGCACCATTCATTTGGATGGTAGCAAGCACCTAGAGAGTGCAAAGGAGAATCTGGTCTCACATAAGTAAACAACAGCTTTAGTTATGAGCACTGCATGGGAGACTAAGTCTCAATGGTTTGCCTTAATTTTAAACTAATGCTGACTTTTGAACATTTAGCTTTATGCTGTTCATAGCTGACTTAAACCCAGTATTTCCATGCAGATAAGACAGCAACCTCTCAAGTGATTTTCTAACATGTCTTACGTTAATCACTTTGCCACATTTTGTTAAGCAAGGAGTTAGAAGGATTTGATTTGTTTACATCAGAAAATATTTGGGCTCATTAGAGGGCTGGCAACATCCCAAGGCAGGAACAGTGATGGTTATAACCCAGGCAAAAGTTTTTAGCAAAAGAAATGTGGTGACCTAGGCTGTGGTGCCACCTAAAGAGGTAGGTGTCCAGGCCCCTGACTGCAAGGAGTGCCAAAGCCTTGCACTGCCAATGGAGGACTGCAGAGACGATCCCTGTGCTGGCTCTGAGCAGGGAAATGATCTGCTCAGCCTGGTGGCTGAGCTAAAAGAGGAGGTCAAAAGGCTGAGGAATATAAGGGAGTGTGAAGGGAAGATGGACTGGTGGAGTCAGTCTCTGCCCTCCCTGAAACAGAACTAGGAGCACCCAGGAACAAGGGGTCCCTGTATCCTGCCCCTGTCAGGCAGAATCACAGAATGTTAGGGGTTGGAAGGGACCCTGAAAGCCTTTCATTCATATTTCTAGGAAGATTAAACATCTACTAAAGAAGTAAATCCATTGAAAAGCCATAGGAAAACCTGGCTCTCACAGAGGCAGTGTCTGTAGCCCTTATGGGAGTAGAGAACAGACCAAAGGCAACATTATTTGATTAAAAAAAAAAAAAAGCAACACAGCTAAAAAGAAAAATAATGATCTTAACAGATGCACTGAGAGATTAGTTTTCAAAAGAACAGAGAAGAAAAAAAACCCACTTGTGAAGGTGTCAGATGTCTATTTTGAAATAATTGTTACTTTAAAAAAATATAAATAGCTGTATTTCCATCATCTAAGAATAGCTCTACATTACCATGAAGGTTTTTGCTTAAAATACTTGGAGCAAATACTATTGATCAAATCAGCAACACTTACTTTCTGAGCAACATCCTCCCAGCTCCTTCCTCCAAAGCAAATCAGCCTTCTGTATTCTTTTTTTCTTTTTTCTTTTTTTTTTTTTTATATACTTAATTGATCCTTCTGCTTTAATTTCCTCCTCTGCTGCCCACACCCACGCCAGGTGCCTCAAATGCAGCTTGTTCCATCTGCAAGCCTTTAGAAACTAGGTGGTAGTGGCAATGCTTTAAAAAGTCCTTTACAGGTCCTGCATTCTCAAACTGGCCAAGCTGAAGGTTTAAGTCAGGAAATGGGGGTTTAGAAAATATCTGAGTATATTGAATCAAAAGTAGACCTGTCTGTTATGGGTTCCAGAATGAAAGAAAATACTCATGATTTCCTGGAAAAAAAAAAAAAATATATATATATATATGTTGGTGTCATCCTTGCAATCTTCCCCTGAACATTCAGGTTGCAGATGTGGAGATTCATGTAGAATGTGTTCAAGAGTTATTTTCCACAAGAAACAGAGACAGTCACTCAATATATGGAGTTAGCCTCAGATATTTTTCCCCATATTTGCTACCACAAATTTCCTGATCAGCAGCTTCATCTGTCAGTTTGTCATTAGCCATTCAAGTGTTGTGAGACCCTTGTATAACTCTTCCTACTCAGCTCATAGATGCTAGTGTGAGGTGTCCCTGCTCATGGCAGCAGGGTTGGAACTCGATGATCCTTGTGGTCCCTTCCAACCCTGACTGATTCTATGATTTCATTTTTGGCAGTAATTTCCTAGCATTAGTAAACTTTACCACTATAACATTCACTCTCTTCACATTTTATTTTTAGGAGATGTCCCTCAAAACCTTGGTCTCTTGATCATCTCCTTGTTTTGTGAAAACTATTCAGTTCCTAATTTTGATCCTGGTACCTGTTCTGTGGGTAGGAAAAAGCCACCTCTTACCTATTGTCTGCTTAAACAGCATTTCATAATAAAACTTCTCCAAACAATTAAAAAAAAAAAAAGTTTGACATTCAGAGTATTCCATTCCAGCACAATTCTACTCATTCTATTAATACAACTATTAATACAACTATTTACAATACAGACTAGGGGGTGAGGTGTTAGAAAGGAGCCCTGAGGAAAAGCATTTGGAGGTGCTGGATGTAGCTGGATATGAGCAGACAGTGTGAGCTTGCAGCACAGAAGGCAAATCACATCCTGGGCTGCATCAAAAGCAGCATTGCCAGCAGATCCAGAGAGGTGTTTCTGCCACTTGGCTCTGGTGAGACCTCACCTGGAGTACTGTGTACAGGTCTGGAGCCCTCAGTATAGGATGGACATGGACCTGATGGAAAGGGTCCAGTGGAGGGCCATGAAAATGATCAAGAGGTTGGAGCACCTCAGCTACAAGGACAGGCTGAGGGAGCTGGGGATGTTCAGCCTGGAGAAGAGGAGGCTCCAAGGAGACCTAATAGCAGCATGCCAGTACCTGAAGGGAGCCTACAGGAAGGATGGGGAGAGACTGCTTGCAAAGGTCTGCAGTGACAGGATGAAGGGCAATGGCTTTAAGCTGGAGAAGAGCAGATTTAGATTGAATGTTAGGAACAAGTTCTTTACTAGGAGGGGGGTGGAACACTGGAACAGGTTGCCCAGGGAGGTGGTTGAGGCAACCTCAAGGTGAGGCTTGATGAGGCCCTGGGCAGGCTGATTTAGTTGGGGATGTCCCTGCTGACTGAGAGGAGGTCGGACTGGATGACCTTTGGAGGTTTCTTCCAGCCTGGACCATTCTATGTTTCTATGATTCTATGATTCTACTGCTTCAAGCTTCAAGAGATTTGTAGGATTTTTTTTTTTCTCTCCTCCATTCTTTCCCATTATCTCCTGCCCATCCATGTGTCTAAATCAAATTTTTACTTATTACCTCCTGTTCCTCTGAAACTGCAGATCATTTAAGTGATGAGTTATAAACCACAAGCTGTTGCTTAGAAGTTTCATCCTCAGGTTCCTCAGATGAAAACCATGTAGTAGTCCAGGGGAGTTTTTTTATTGTTCTTTTTGTTGATTTGATCTCAAACTGCTTCTACTGACAGTTCCTCTTTGAACCAGCTCTTTTATTAAAGTATCTTTGAAGTCTGTGATAGAAGAACCTCACAGATGCCTTTAGTGAACACCAGTGCAATAAATTAATTCAGCTTTTCTGCTTTTACATTATTTTGGAGTGCTCCTTTTATGCATTGATCTTGAATAGCCCCACTTGGGAGACCTCATTTTGCTCAAGTGTTGTCAAGAGAAGGTGGGTGTAAGGTAAAGGGGATGCAGCTGTTTATGCTTTGTGCCATTTTAGGATTTACTGCTCCACAAATTTTTCAGTCTGACATATCTGGTTTCATTTTGAATTAATTAGATAATCTTCTATTACTTTTCATTTCAGTTTAACACTGCTTATTTTTAATGATTGAAATGCTCTTTTGTTTTTTCAGTTCAATGTTTTCTCTTGTCTTTTGGTCTTGTTTTACCCATTTTTTGGAATGAGATATACATCATTGTAAGCTGATAGTATCCCATAGCCATCCCCATGCTGATGCATTTTACCCTTTTAGATATTTATTTTTAGTTTTATTGTAACCATCTCATTTGTACACAGCTCTCCTTTTTCAAAACTAGCCCTTAGGTTTAATCACAAACCCATAGGATGCCAAGCAAACCCCCAAACCTCACATCTTCTAACATCTTTCAAATGCTGGTGCTCTGATTTAGTTTCAGCAGTCTGCTCTTTTCCTGTTACAGAGTTTTATACATTTGATCTCAGTGTTGGAGTGGAGAGGTAGCACATCTATTCCACCTAGCTGCTATAATTTAATCCCCAGGATTTAAGGATTCATGCCATGGTGTATTTCCAGGTACAGCTAATCTCATTACAAACAGGATACCTTCATCTAACTTCATTGCATTGCTGGGAATCAGGAAAGAGCACACTGTAATGTGAGGCCTCATAGTGACTCTGAGTCCTAATAATTCAGCTTTTCAGATCTGGATCACTAATAGCAGTGCCCTTGCCTAGCCAGGGTGTTGGGACAGTCTGCAACCTGATTCATTTCGTCTTCAGCTGGATGAAATATGGCTGAACTCCAAACAGCAGAGAGGCACTGATTTACAGCAGGCAGAAGTGTAGCTATATATTTCAAATGGATTTTGAATACTGAGGCTTCCTTGACTGAATGCCTATATGTTTTCAGGCCTCTTTGAATGTGCAGTCTATAAAAATTCAGGATCATACAGATTGCAGTATCAGAGAAAATTGTCCCAGCTGCCTGCTCATTCATTTATTCATCCATAGTCATCCAAAACATGGAAAGATGACCATAGAGATGCAATGAGGATATTTATTTTTCAAGGCTGTATCCTGCCTGGTCTTTTACAGATGTTTTCTGACAGTTGCTTGCACTGTCCATAAATTTAGAAACCAGCAGCTCCTGGTTCCTGTTCTGTGAGTGTGTGTGCATCATTGCCCCTGGGAGGGTAGCCTTCTCTCAGTGCACCTCACTTTCTTTGCTTTGAGTCATCACAAGGGATAGCTCCTTGTGGATACCTGAAAAAAAGGAGAATGTTCCTCTGGTAAAACGCTGTAACTACGATCTGCCTCAACTTTGAGCTCTAATGAGCTAGGTAGCTTAGAAAATGATAGGCATGGGGGGAGTGGGGGGTGGGGGGGGTGGGGTGGTGTGGAAAGAGAGGAGGAACAAAGAGAAAATGAATACAAACCAAAATCAGTGCAGAAGTAAACTTAAAGGATTCTTTTGAGGAGAAGGGAAAAAGAAAAAAAAAAGAGAGAAATAGAGATAATGCAGGTCAGAAAGAAGGGACAGATGAAACTTGTACACCTGTCACTTTAGTAGCTGAATTTCCAATATACTTCCATTGGGACCTGATTAGCTCTGCAGGGAGCAATCCAAGTGGGAAAGCATTAGATGTAACTGAACTTGTGATAAATCCTCCTGCAGCCAAGCATTAGTCAGAAATATACTGATCTAATAACAAGTTGTGATTACAGTTTAATCCTGCCTGGTACTTTCAGGATTACAGATAAAATGGATCGTTTAGTGTTGACTTTTACAATTCCCCAAGGTAACAGTATGGGGCTCTCATTAACTAGAGGAATTATTCAGTTTGAGGCAGCCACCTAACTGCATTGCTTTTACAGGGCTGGGATCATTAGTGCTGTCACAGAGGTGTGTCTGAATGACTTCTAAATCAAGGACTAGTCACATCCCATGTAGTAAATTCTTAAGCATCTTACTTAACATTTTTACAGCTGTGATATTTTGTAATGATGGAATGATGGAGGTTTGAAAGAGACCTCTGGAGATCGTGAAGTCCAACTCCCCTGCAAAAGCAGGTTTACAGAGGACAGCATCCAGGTGGGTTTTGAATGACTCTGGAGAGGGAGACTCCAGCACTACTCTTGGCAGCCTGTTCCAGTGCTCCACCACCCACAGCAAAGCCTGACCAGGGGTGCAGCTGCTCCTGTGATGGCAAACCCAGCCTAGTCTTGATCTCCTCACTGCTTACTGCAGATTCAAGGGCTATGCTTGCAAATTGGTACCCAAGGGTCAGCATCTGCTCCCTTCTACCTCTGCCCAGCACAGCTGCAGGTGCCTGGTATGTGTGTGACATGTGGGTGGCACACTTGTCCTCCTGGCTCCTTCTGCAGACATGCTGGGCTGAAACACCTTCTCACACTGCAGCCCTGTACACCCAGAGCATCCTTACCGCTCATGGCTCTGGCCATAGTTAAGGAATAATCAGCTGCCATGGTGACAGGGCTTGGAATATGAAACCCTGCTCTTGGAATACGAAATACAGCCCTGCTGTATTTGCTGCTTGGAAAAAGATCAATCCAGGTGGCTGAATCCTGAGCAGAGGTTTGGCACCCATGTTATAGGGACTGAGGGAGCTGCACAAGAGATATTCACCTGGAAATAAATGAAGAGTTTTTTGTACACAAGATTTCTGAAGTGATCAAATGCAGGCTGTGCCTTTTCTGTGATGTGTATTTCTGGTAAAGAGCTCCCAGTGCACGACTGCTGCACAGCAGTAATGAACAATGGCAATGAATGCAAGTCACCTCTGCTAATGCAAAGGCTTGCAGGTCCCAGCCAAACTACTGCTTCTTCCCCTAACACCCCCTCTTTATTTTATCTTGATTCTTTACATGATAACACATGGGAAAGGCATGGAGCTTCATTCCTGGAATTGTGATTGTTCGAGGTGATTCACCTGAAGCTCTTGATGTAACTCTCTGACCTCCAGAGGACAAGATCACAGGAACCACAGGATGCTAAGGGTTGGAAGGGACCTCCAGAGATCCAAGCCCTGTGCCAGAGTACGACCATGGAATCTAGCACAGGTTGCACAGGAACACATCCAGATGGGTCTTGAAAGTCTCCAGAGATGACTCCATAACTTCTCTAGGCAGCTTGTTCCAGTGTTCTGTGATCCTCAGAGTGAAGAAGTTCCTCCTCATGTTGAGGTGGAACCTCCTATGCTGTAGTTTATATCCATTGCCCCTGGTCCTATCACAGGGTGCAACTGAGCAGAGCCTGTCCCCTGCCTCCTGACCCACAGCCCTCACATGTTTAGAAACATTTATTAAATCCCCTCTCAGTCTTCTCTTCTCCAGACTGAAAAGCTCCAGGGCTCTCAGCCTCTCCTCGTAAGGCAGTGCTCCAGTCCCTCAATCATCCTGCTGGCTCTCCATTGGACTCTCTCCAGCAGATCCCTGTCCCACTTGAACTGGGAAGCCCAGAACTGGACACAATATTCCAGGTGAGGTCTCACCAGGGTAGAGTACAGGGGGAGGAGAACCTCCCTCCATCTGCTGCACACACTCCTCTTAATGCACCCCAGGATCCCATTGGCCTTCCTGTTCACAAGGGCACATTGCTGACCCATGGAGCACCAGGAGAACTTGCATCACATTCAAATTCTCAAAAAAGCAGAAGTTCCAGAATTCTTTTATTATGATTATTAATAATAATAATTATTATTATTATTATTTACAATACCAATTCATCAGCTTTTAGCTTTTCTTGTATCAGTCCACAAAGGGAAGTCGAGAAAGAAAAGCAATGGCCTCTTCAAAAGGGAAGGATTCTTCTCAAATTGAAACTCAGAAAGCCATCTGAGGTGTTAAACCCCAATATTTCAAATTTGAGAAGTCTCCTCCCTGCCTCACCTTTCCAGATGTCAGCAACATTGCTCAAAGATTTCATTCTGCCAGTGCCTGAGATTAGAGATGCAATTTATTCATCCCTCATGATGTTGAGTGTGATGAACAAGAGAAAGTCATAATTTGTATTTATGGTTGTTTGTATGCCTCAAAAATAGTACCACTGGTCAGCAGAGATAAGATTGCTTCTTTGCTTGCCTTGCACATGGGATCTGGACTGCTGCTCTTATTCAGTGTGGGTGGGAGCTGTTATTTTTCATGGCTGAGCCAAAAAAAAAAAAAAAAAAGACATTAGGGAGCACATTTCCTTGAAAATGGAGATGCAATTCCTCAGTTGTCTCTCATGTAAAGTATTTTTTGAACCAAAAGCAACAGGTTGTACGTTTGTTTGTTTGAAAAATCATGGTGTTCAATGTTTTCAACAAGGAAAAAAAAAAAAAAGAAGGCGGCGGCGGCTGCATTTTCTGGAAGCTATGAGGTACACCAATTCTTCACATCATTTTAATGAGCCTTGAAGATTGAAGTGAATTTATTTTGTGCTATAAAACAGACATTCTTGGTGAATGCTTCCTGTGCATATATGTTTGATTTCTACAAGGGCTGCATGCAGTATATAATCTAAGATTGTAAGGACACTTTAGCCTTAAGCTTATCAGTGTAATGAATAATCTGACACTGACAAATGTTGGGTGGGCTCATAGCAAGCAGTGCTTGCTTAGTACCTGCTGAGGTGGTGGCATAACTTAAATGATACATAACTAGGATCATTACAGATCCAGATTTCTTTTTCCAAAGCTCAGTGGGTTCTTTTTTTTTTTCTTTGTCAGTGTGATAATTTGTGTGTAATTCTCATTATTGCACAACTGAGTAATACATTCCCTAATTAGGATCTTTGGGAAGATTTCTCATCTGCATATAAGCCAAAATTTTCAGCCCTGGGCTGTGGTGGGATATGAAAATAAAGCAGCTCTTGGCAGGTCTAAAGCAAATCACTGTTTTGCAGGTATTTTTGTACTTCAGCCTTCTGAAGTTCTTTTACATGTCAATAGTTTTCAGATGGAAATTATCCTGGGATGGGACAAGGGGTAATGGATATAAACTACAGTTTCACTTCAGTATGAGGAGGAACTTCTTCAATGTGGTCATGGAGCACTGGAGTAGGCTCCCCAGAGAGGTTGTGGATTCTCCTTCTCTGGAGACTTTCAAGCCCTGTGCTGGATTCTTTGGTCCTGTTCTGGCAAGGGGTAGGACTCAAAAATCTCTAGGGTAGTTGGAACTAGATGATCCTTGTGGTCCCTTCCAACCCTGACTGATGCTATGATCTCCTGAGGTCCCTTCCAACCTCTTACATCCTGTGAACCTGTGTGAACGTAATATATTTCATGCCTGCTTTTTTCTGTCCCCTAAAATGTCTTTTGGTTCTCCTGAAGTATCTTTTCAACGTCTCAGAAAATATGTATCATGATGTGGTGGATGCCTGACTTAATTTTAAAATTGGAATGATCTCTGGGGCAAAGAGGTGAAGAAATCTATCTTCAGGTAGTAATTCTCATTAGTTTCAGAAGAAAAAGGACCAACATAGAAAAGAAATGGAATTAGGGGACCAGGTAGTTGTCTCTGCAGCACTGTTTTCAATCAGAAAAGAGAGTAAGTCAGTCTCTTGAGGAAGCTGACAATAAGTGATGAATCCAAGGTGTAATAAGATGGGGGAGAAAGAGGAATCTCATCCCATATGGGTGCTGAAAGTGCAGCCAGGAAAAGCCTTGAACAGTTTGTCAGTTTGAGTCTGGCACTTCGTTAGAGTTATGCAAGTGCAATAAAAATATCCTCCCAATTCATTCCTGCAAAAAAAGAAGTGTCCTGTAAACCTGGTTAGTGTCCCTCATCCTGTTTGCAGGCCTTTGCAAACAGTCCCTCTGCAGCCTTCTTGTAGCTCCCTTCAGGCACTGGAAAGATTCTGCTACCTCTTCTCAAGAGCCTTCTCTTCTCAAGGCTGAACAACCCCAGCTCCCTCAGCCTGTCCTCCAAGGAGACATGTTCCAGCCCCCTGGAAATGACTCTATGTATCAACAAATTTTCAGCTATTTTCTTTCATAGCATTATTTCTGAAAGACAGAAAAAAAAAAACCCTCAAAGTGCTGAGAATTAGAGCAAAACTAAATACTTTTTTTTTTTTCCCCTAGAATGAACTCACCAGAATTCTGATTTTGTCTGGAGACTTACACTCATCTGTAACATGACCTGCTGCAAACCTGCTGTAGTTAAGTGCTGCAAATATTTATCAAGGAGAAGTGAAGACTGGTTAGGAGAATCCAATGCAGCATATAAGTATGTAGATCCTAGAATCCAGATAAGCTGCACCTGAACAGCCTCTCCTGGATGTTCCACCAAGTTCAGGTCCTCAATTAAACAGCAGAAGATTGTATCATATGTCTGGGAAGCAGGCTGCTCTCTGGCATAACTCAAGTGTGAAGGCACCATAAACATTACTCCAACACTGGGCTTCTAGTGGTATCATCTCACCTTTAGTAACCAAGGGTAATCTTTCTTGTAAAGAAAAACCCTGGTGTCAGGCATTTCCTGTGGCAATGAAATAAATGCTAATTATCTGGGGTTTGTCTGCATTTCACCCTTCTGCTCTAGCAGTGGTTTATTTCATAGCTTTACTGAGCCCCTTCCAGTGATGTTTTAAGGAATGTTTTAGTAGAAAGCAATTTTAGCATTTCCTTATAATGGAATTATTGCAGGTAATCAAGAATTTAGTTTTTGTTTGTTTGGTTTTTTTGTTTCAATAACTGAAGCAAACAGAAGCAGAGCTGCTGTAAGAACACATGTACTTCTGATAATATTATAGGCACTTCCAGTAACCACCTATCACACAACCATGGAATGTTTTGGATTGCAAGAGACCTTGAAAGGTCATGAAGTCCAACAGTTCCTATCATAGGGTGGATTTTAGATGTCTTCTGGAGTAAGTTGCCTAGCTATATATATTCTTATCTACAGATATTGCATATAGAAATAATAATCATAGACTGGCTTAGGCTGGAAGAGACCTCAGAGATCATCTGTTGCAACCTCCCCACCATGGGCAGGAACACCTCTCAGTTAGACTTGGATGCTCAAGGCCTCATCCAACCTGACCTTCAACACCCCCAGGGAGGAGGCATCCACAACCTCCCTGGGCAGCCTGTTCCAGACTCACCACCCTTGTACTGAAGAACTTCTTCCTAAGATTCAGTCCAAACCTACTCTCCCTCAGCTCCAAACCATTGTCCCTTGTCCTATTGCTATACCCCTTTATCATGTAGATTGGCAATTAACTTTTAGACTGTTAAAGCTGAGCCTGACTTTTAATCTTTATTTTAAGAGAGCTGTGTTGTTGTGTTTTTTTTCATAACCTTTGATTGCTTTGCAACTGCATGTGATAGAAATCTATTTAAATTGAGCTCTTTTCACATTCTTGTTTCAGCAGCAGCAGAGCTGCTATTTGTCAATCCTTTTCTCTAGCAGTGTCATTATAAATTCTTTCATGCTTCTGTTGATGCCATCACAGAAAGGTAGCTGGTAAGATCATTGTTTGGGAGATTCTAAACACTCATATGGGATCAAGAGGTAGCTAGAGAGTTTCAGGGAAAATAAATTCCTAGAGTTTCTGTGTATGTGGAGATGAAGGCTCGATCTGGTAATAGGGAAAATACTTGAAAGTAAAACCTGTGTGATTGCCTTGTTCTGAAATCCTCCCCAGCATCCTCTTTTAGCACCTGCCACAGACAGGATCCTGGCCTAGATGATCCTTTGCTCTGAAGCACTCTGGCTGTATTCATCTGTTTAAAGAGATTTGACCTTGTGAACATAAGAATTAACAGCTCTAGTCATAACTGGGACCAGTACTATTCAATATATTCATCAACAATATTCAATATATTCATCAACAACTTGGATGGGGGAACAGAGTACACTTGTCAGCAAGCTTGCTGATGACAGCAAACTGGAAGGAGTGGCTGACACACCTGAAGGCTGTACTGGCATTCAGCAAGACCTGGACAGGCTGGAGAGTCAGACAGAGACAGGTTCTTCTCAGTGATGTCCAACAATAGGACAAGGGGCAAAGGGTACAAGCTGGAGCAGAGGAGGCTTCCATGGGAACAGAAGGGAAAACTTTCTCACTGTGAGGGTAACAGAGCCCTGGAGCAGGCTGCCCACAAAGGGTGTGGAGTTTCCTTCTCTGGATACATCCAAACCCCATATGGATGTGTTCTTGTATGACCTACTCTAGGTGATCCTGCTCTGGCAGGGGGCTTGGTCTTGATAATCCTTGGAGGTCTCTTCCAACCCCTAATATTCTGCAATTCTGTGACGACTAACAGCTCAGCAGGGGCTTGAATTTTTCACCTGAGAGCCCTGATTTTTAGAGGATGTGGTGAGGCCAATTCTTGACAGATTCCTATGGAACTAAATCAACTGGGAGGTGTCCATTGCTTTTGGGGAGGCTGCAAGTAGTGCTCAAGCCATCTGTTCATAAACTGCCTTCTGCAACCTGTGTTTATTGCCTTCTCAAGCGGCTGATCTCATCACGGCATTTGTGGAAAGCACAGAACCATGTGTGGAAAATGCCTGGGCTGGCAATTAATTTGATTTCCCCTTTCCTTGGAACTTTTACAAGATGAAAGGCTTCTGTAATTTTCACTAACAGAAATATTTTGCTAGTGCAGAGACCCATCTAATAGAATCAAGGTGGTGCTTCACGCTGTGTATTTGCACACACACATACAGATGGACCTCTGGCAGGGCATGAGTTTTGCTCTTTCCTGTTGGTTTTTATAACCCTCTTCAGTTCTGAGGCTGAAACTATCTGGTTTGTTGTTTTGTTTGTTTGTTTGTTTGTTTGTTTTTTGTCTCTCTTGTTTATGGAGAGATGCTAAACTTTTTACTGGAACTCTGTGCAAGGCAGGCTCCTTTTTAATATGTTGTTAAAAAAATACCTAGTGCAGGTTGTTGAAATGACAGAGTTTCAAAACCTGATTTTATTCCATGTGTCTACACTTTGCAAGCATAAAATAGAAAGCAGTTTAGCAGACATGACTTTAATCCAGCTACAAATATTAGAGGGTTTAAATGCTCTCGGTGACCAAATATACAGGGTTCCTAAACCCCCCAGTCTTCTTTAAAAATCTTTACTCTCATCATATTTGTTACTAAAAAGTAATGACTACATCCCTGAAACTGACAGTCTTGATAATCTTTGCTTGAAAATCAAGTTCATTTTCATAGACTTGCAAACTAGGATTTAAAATATCCATAGGGTTCTGTTGTTTATTTTTATGATATTGGAGCACTGTCTTTAAGCTTCTCATTTTTCTTTTTTTTGGACTCTCTCACCAGTTCAGCAGAAGTGCTTCCATTAGCTGCACTAAGCAAGGCTTGCTCAAGTCAGGTGTTTTCAGTCATCTGGTTCAGTGTATTGTATACAAAGTAAAAGTATATGCAAAGCATCTGTGTGTCTAGCAGAGAGCAGTCAAAAGCAGTGAGAACACAGAGGAGGTTCTGAAAAGAATGCATGCCTCTCTCAACCTGCCACCCTCACCTCATCATGAAGAACACCATTAGCAGGATTTCTGCAGGCAAAACTCTACTTAAAAGGATTCATTAGGTCCCTTAAGAGAAAAATCTTAAGAAAAAGACAGCAAAATGAGCAGTGATGTGTTAATGAACATCCAGTCTGCTGGATAAATGATTTGTTGTACCAAAAATTATTTTTAGAATTGCTAGCTATGCTACTTTAAGCATCCAACACTGCAGATAAAACACTGCCATTTCTGGTACTGGTGGGTTTTAAGGTCCTCTCTAAAGTCATGTCTCTTTCCTTGTATAATTGCTCATAGATGGCTCTTGACTAAGGAGCTCATCACTTGGTGCCATGGTTTAGTAGTCATGAGGTCTTGGGTGACAGGTTGGACTTTGATGATCCTTGAGGTCTTTTCCAACCTTATTGATTCTGTGATTCTGTGATTCTATATCATCATCTCCATAATCTCCCAATAGATGGCTGAACTTGGGTGATTTTTTTTTTCCCCAAAGAGAACTGTCTTGGCCCCTGTCAACCATGCACACTATTCCACTATTAAATATTTTTATGCTCCTGTCTTGTCCACAGCAGAGAATATTCATCCTAAGCTTCACCACTTTTCCTAGCAGTCAGTTGCCCTGGTAACAAAGCCAATGATACAAGTTTCTGCTGCAAATTACACCAGGGTAAATATGGTGCCCTATCACTGACACAATTTGAGGCTATATTCTGGTGCATCTGGAAAAAAGAGTTGGTGTTAGTAACATAGGATCACCTCTTAGTTAAGGTGGGTTTTTTGCCTCAGGTAGTCAATATATGAGCCAAATAAAACCCCAGCCCACTCCATGCCTCCTTCTGTCCTCAGACCCTTGGCTCTCTCCCCTTTCAGATGATTAAAATGCAAAGCATGTCTAGTAATATTAAAAGATTTGCCTTTGTCCCTGGATTGCTGCCTTATGAGTCCCAGGATAAGACCTTTTAGCATGTCTGTGAGAAGGGAAATGTCTGTTCCTGTGACTAGGGTAGAGTAGATGGGGATTCCTCTCAGAAATATTCTAATTCTTTACCACCTTTTTTTTCTAGAGAGCCAATCCCCACAAAACCCTATTAAACTGAAGAGTTAAAAGGCATGTCTACCAATGAGACTTAACAAACTCTCAGTGAGAATTATAGTACCAAAATCTGAGAGAGCAGCAAACTATGATCTCCTGCCTTGTTACTATACCAGCTGGAGATTTATCCTGTCTTCAGGTATACTGCCCTAGCCATGTGAGAGTAAAATGCCTGCATTTAATTCCCTCTCCATTCTAGGTGTAGCAGGTGGTCTTTCATTTCTTACCCTCCACACCTGCAGCTCTTACTTCAAGGAACATTGGCTTAGGTCTTCATTTTATGATTCTTTACTTGCTTTTTAACATGCTTTTGTAAGCAGTGACACACTAGCTGGCTTCATGTCAGCAGCTGCTGAATTGAAGTTGCTCTATTCAATCCAGACTGCTCAAGAGAGAATAGCCAAATCACAAACCAGCACATGATCTATGCTTAGCAATTGAATTTACTCACTTCAGCTTGTAATCTGTAGCTGCTTTTGCATGATGCTGCTAAGTCAGCACTGCCTGAGCTTCGGTTCATGGTACTGTTGGCAGCCCAGCTCTATGGAGTTCATAGAATTACTTAGAATCATAGAATCATAGAATTGTTAGGGTTGGAAGGGACCTCAAAGATCATCCAGTTCTAACCCCCCTGCCATGGGCAGGGATACCTCACACTAGATCAGATTGCTCAGATCACATCCAGCCTGGCCTTAAAAACCTCCAGGGATGAGGCTTCCACCACCTCCCTGGGCAACCTGTGCCAGTCTCTCACCACCCTCATGGTGAAAAACTTCTTCCTAACATCCAATTTGAATCTACCCATTTCTATTTTTTTCCATTCCCACTAGTCCTATCACTACCTGACACCCTAAAAAGTCCCTCCCCAGCTTTTTCATAGACCCTTCTTCAGATACTGGAAGGCCACAATAAGGTCTCCTCAGAGCCTTCTCCTCTCTAGACTGAACAGCTCCTACTCTTTCAGTCTGTCCTCATAGGAGAGGTGCTCCAGCCCTCTGATCATCCTTAACTTAATGCAGCTTTGTTGCAAAAACTGTCAAGCTCTATCTTGCCTCAACACTGCACCAAATAG
The DNA here is from genome assembly GCF_027791375.1 of Indicator indicator. Classification (NCBI taxonomy): domain Eukaryota; kingdom Metazoa; phylum Chordata; class Aves; order Piciformes; family Indicatoridae; genus Indicator; species Indicator indicator. Next base: position 4,173,072 of record NC_072030.1, read on the forward strand.
GAAACCAAATTAGAGGTGCTTGTAATGACAATGCCATCACTGGTGTCAGAACCACTGCCCCTCTGAGGGAACACAGCTGGCATGCATGATCTGTGGGTAGTGTAGTTTCAGACCAATTCAAGCACCAACTGATTGGTTGAAGTTTATTTCACCACACCCTTACAGCTGGAGACTTGCTTTGCTTTGAAGAATGTATAAAAACCAGGAGAAGGATCTAGGGCTGCCACACACACACAAACTGCTGCCATGCTCCCGAGGCACCAAGCCAACACCAGAACGACTGCTGCAGCATCTCATGCCCTGCCTCTCCCCCTGCTTGCCAAAATCAGGCCTGCATGAATGCCAGCATCTGGTGCAAGCCATACTGTACCCTGGATCTGTGCCTTGCCACCACCTGGAAGAAGGACTGTAGATTAAAGCCTGGAACTGAAAGGCATTTCATTTCGTGAGCTGCAGGCAACATAACATTTCTGTTTGTGTCTGCTGCTCCATGTCTTTCACATTAGATAATAAACTGAGAGGGCTGCATGTATCTAAATCTGAACTAGCTACTTAGTGATGAATCTCTTTATAAATTAGTCAACAGCAGCTACCAGTCAAACCTAATGGCAGCAGATGGACTTCGTGGTGCCTATTCCAAACCCTTTGCTACTCTGCTACTCCCTCCAAATTCCACTTTGGTTTAAATACAAGCACAGTTGCTTTGTTGTTCCTAATATTTTTGTTTGGTTGCTTTACCCAGAGGATTTTATTGCAAGGGTATTGAAGTCCAGTATTAGATTGCACATGTGAAAATTTTCCTGTGACACTCTGAATAATAGGGCATGCCCCTTAAAGTCTGTGTGTCTCATAGATGAATATAGTGCAAATTGAATCATCAGGCAAACCCTCCAAAGGCTAAACTAATTCTGTGGTGATGGCTGTTCTCCTTCATACCTAGCTAATGAGGAGTTATCTCTCAAATAGGTCGCTTCAGCCATGGACAACTCCAAAGTAGATCAGATACCAAGAGAGGGAGATTTAGTTTGTTCAGTAATTCACTTTGCACAGCTCTGAACTATCTGAACACATTAAAACTGGTTGTAGAAAAGCAAAACCAAACCAAACCCAAACTCCAGACTCCACAGTATTATCACAGAACTGATTTTGCTAAAGCAAATCAAAGTGTACGTAAATTTAGAGGGGATTAAGCGTGAAAAATTGCCTCAGCATTTCCAAATGATTTGGTAGAACACAGGAAAAAAAAAAAAGCCCACTGAGATTATTTCTCTTGTTCTTGTAAAAAAGTAGTTCCACTTCTGTGAGCATCAGACTTGAAACATTCCTGGAGCATCTGATGTAATCAAAGGGATGGGAATGATTTACTGGCCTTTGCAAGGAGATGTTGTGCTCTTCCTCATTTACAAAATCTTCTCAGATGTTGTACTTCAAACCCTCTCTGGATATTTGATTCAGTGAACGGCTGCTGAACATTCAGATTGATTGCTTCTCCTCCACACACTGCTGAAGAGTTCATTTGTGCCACTGAAGTCTGGTGTGGCTTACATTTGAGTGCCATCCTAAGCCTGTGTTCACAGCCAAAACCATTCTGTAGATTCAACATGCACCCATGCTGCTCAGGACTAAACTTCTGCTCAGCAGAAGACCTTAAGAGACCTTGAGGCCAAGAAGAGGCTGTTCAAGCTGTTCAGAATTTAGGGAGGCTGGACAGGGTCTGGATGAGTCCTCTACCAAATGTCTAGCAGTTTGGCAGCAGTATTGGGGTAGTTAGGTTAAGCTCCATCATCCATCAGCATAATATGCAGATGATAAACCAGCCAAATACCAGACATATGTGATGGTAGAGGAAGCATGCTCAGCAGCCCATGTGTAGGAAATGTGGATTCCTTCAACAGCCTCTCAAAAGCATCTTTCAACAGGCACATCCTCCACTGGTTCCTTGCTGGGCTCATCCAGCCCAAATCTTCATGCTGCTTAGTTACTCATCCAGCTCAATGTAAAAACTTGAAAAGAGTTCCTAGTACTTTAGAAAAATCTTTATGCTGGCATGAAGGTTTCCTTTAAAAGTGGCTCTGAAAGAATTAAATTTTAAATTTTTATTTATTTTTTTCCCTTTTTTTTTCCTGTTTACTTTTCCTTAGTTTAAAAGGCAATGATGCAACATTTAACAAAAAAACTAGGTGATAAGATAAAGTTCTTCTTCAACCCCAGCCATTTGGTGCTTGGTTGTAAAATGAAATGCTTTGGTTTAACACTAGAGCTGAACAGAAGCCAAAGTAACTTTCTTAGAGACTTTATCAGCTCTTAACTGTGGCTTTTATCTCCAGAGCAGTCATGTAAAGGTGCCACTCTAGAAATCAATGTGTATAAACCATGAGGCAGGTAGCATAACCCTATCATTTCCCTGTTTGTGTCAGATTCTCATAGTCTCAGAAGAAGGAAGAATCTGGATTTTCTACCAAGAATCTGGATTTTCTATCATAATCCTATCATTTCCCTTTTTGTGTCAGATTCTTCTCATAGTCTCAGAAGAAGGAAGAAGGTGGATTTTCCACCAAGAGGAGTTGGTAAGCAAGCCCTCAGTGCCAGTACAGCCTGACTGCCAGAAGGGTTTGGCTCAGCCATGCTGGCTGCTACTGGAAGTCCTCTGCCCAGGAAGAAGATGAGCCCAGCTTGGCCTTTGTACTGGTGCCTGCTTGACCAGAGAACTACCACCCCTCGGGAACTGCTGCCTATCACATCAAGGAGATCCATGAGGTTGGAGCTTCTGTGATGGAATATATGTAGGCCAAAGGAGTGCAGACTGTAGAGGGCTGTACAAATCAAAATAAAAACTGGGAATGCTTCTGCAAAAATTTATTTTGTCATTCTGAATTTCAGTACTAATTCATTCCAACAATTTAAAGGAGACTCAAGGAACCTAGGTCCACACAATTCCACATTGGAGCTCTTCTCTGTTAATATTTGTGAGGAACAAGGGAATACGTTATTGAAGATGCAAAATTCTTAGGATTTTTAATTTTTTTTCCCAATGTAGTTGTATCAAAAATAATGCCAGATTAATAGAAAAAAGTAAAATAAATTTGGAGAGTGATCAACCATTCTCTCCAGCACCTTCAGTAATTTTCCCCATGAGTATTTTTCTTTTCCATCCTCCAAAAAATGTTAGAATCAAATTAAGATATTAAGAGGTTAGAATAGTTCTTTCTTTTCCTCCAGAAAACCATCAAGGTTGTAATTATTTTAGACAAAAACAATTGTGATTAAAAAAGCAGAGATTTGTGTGGTTGTTTTAACTGTTGTAACGTTTTGGTGCATGGTTTGATGGAGCTTTTAGATTCTTGTCATCAGTATTGCTGCAGGGCTGGAATGCTTCTGGCTGCTAACACAAACACCCCCCCCCCCTCCCCCCCCCCAGTTTTGAAGTCCTTCCTTAATTTCTTATCTTCATATGAACGATTTTTATTTCAAATCTTATAATTAACTGAAATGTTTGCTAGCTAGATAACAATTGGGAAATTAATTTTATGTTATGCAAAATGTAATTAAAAATGTAAATCAATAAAAGGCAATTGTGGATGGCCATTTTATAACTTTAAAAGCCAACTAATCAGTATGGAATAGAAGCAACAGTTTTTACTGCATTCAATATTATTGCAGAGGTTTTCAGGCAGGGCACATTAATTTTCACATTAGGGATGGGCTGTTGGAGAAAATGTAACATTTTAAATGTAGCAAGGCTTGCTTTCAAGAAAGGAAGAAATATTCAGAATTTTACTTCACAGGATCACAGGATGTTAGGGGTTGGAAGAGGCCTCCAGAGATCATTGAGTCCAACCCCCCTGCCAGAGCAGGACCATAGAATCCAGAACAGGTCGCACAGGAATGCATCCAGGTGGGTCTGGAAAGCCTCCAGAGAAGGAGACTCCACAACCTCTCTGGGCAGCTTTGTCACCCTCACAGTGAAGAAGTTCCTCCTCATGTTGAGGTGGAACCTCCTGTGCTGTAGTTTATATCCATTGCCCCTGCTCCTATCCCAGGGAGCAACTGAGCAGAGCCTGTCCCCTCCCTCTTGACCCACAGCCCTCAAATATTTAGAAACAGTCTTCTCTTCTCCAGACTGAAAAGCCCCAAGGCTCTCAGCCTCTCCTCATAAGGCAGTGCTCCAGTCCCTCAATCATCCTGCTGGCTCTCCATTGAACTCTTTCCAGCAGATCCCTGTCCCCCTTGAACTGGGGAGCCCAGAACTGGACACAATATTCCAGGTGAGGTCACACCAAGGCAGAGTAGGGGGGGGAGGAGAAGCTCCCTTGATCTGCTGGACACGCTCCTCTTAATGCTCCCCAGGATCCCATTGGCCCTCTTGGCCACAAGAGCACATTGCTGACCCGTGGAGAACTTGTTATCCACCAGGACTCCTAGGTCCATGCCATATTGTTGTGTTCCTTTAAAAGTCACATTTTACCAACACATTTCAATACACAAAAACTCAAGGATAAAATTCTCAGTTTCCTTATGAGATTTGAAAAGTTGCAACAAGCTCTTTTGTAGAGCCTTCTGCAGGCTGAAATCCTGAAGTTAATGGACATCATTTAAACACAGCAACCTGTGGAAGCAGAAGGCTGCTTTTTAGTTTTTTAACAATGGGACAAAATGTAATAATGGTAAAAGTGAGCAGGGATGCCAGTTGTAGTGCTGACTCTACCTTGCAAAGTGCACCACTGTGCACTTCAGCTGTCTGAGTAACATTTTGTACAAAAGCCAGGCAACTGATGCCTCTGTCCTGGTTGGTCTTGCTTTGCTTTGCAGATCCCAGGGATTCTAGGGCTGGGAGGTTTAAAGCTGGGCACTCTGAACCTCTTTGGGGAGATCTCCTGGTCATAGCCATGTACAGTCAGCTTCTGCTTGTCTTTTGCCCAAAGATGTTTTCTGTGACTTCAGAACAGGCATACCTGAGTGTGGAAGTTCTAGCAATCTTTCAGTGTAGCTTTCAGGTGTATCTTCTCCAAAATATCCTCATGTCCTGTGTTTTGCTGTGTGACTTCAGTACCTTTATTTGGCCATTCATTTAATTTGGCCATTCAGAGCCCATTGTCATTACTTCTCTGTACTTTTAATTTTGGTTGTTGTTTGTGTTTGGGGTTTTTGGTTGGTTGGTTTGCTTTGGGGGTTTTTGTGTGTGTTTATTGGGGGTTCTTTGTTGTTTGTTGGCTTGTTTGTTTGTTTTTACTTCAGATTGTTCATGCAGCACTGGCAGCAATTTACAATCCCTTCTTTTAGGTGCTCTATTTTTTGACTGTCAGCAATACCAATTTGTTCTCTGATGTAGGCATACAAGAGCACAGACCAAAACATTCACAAACATGCTTCTAAATTCATGTAAGTCTTTTCTCTGCAAGCAGCTACCCTGACTGACAGTTCTGTTCAACACTTTCAATTATTGTTTGTAGGCCAGGAGCACCAATGGATCTCAGGGGGAGGTCCTTTGCATCACAGACTGCATAAATACAAAGACACATTTTTCCCCCAAAAATAGATAGTGTAAAGCAAGTCTACACAAAGAAGTCAGGTAGGCCTAGATTGCTGTCCTGATGGGTTTATTCCAGTAATCAATCAGTAAGGTGATCAGTGCCTTCTCTGGCTGGAAGGCAGTGTGAAATGATCTCCCTACAGCCATACACGTGCTTGACATGCAGAACAGAGTTCAGAAACTGATGTTGATGCTGCTCCATCAGTCTGGGAACCAACACCCAGATATTTGAGAAGTGAGGGATCTGCATTTTCCTAGATTTCATTTCCAGTCCTGACAACACCTCCTCACTAGCCTTGTGATGACCTCCAAAAAATCTACTACTCCCCTTTAACAAAAGAGAAAATGCTACTGGTTTTCTCTGGTGTCATTTTTCTTCTTTCCAATGAAGCCTGAATAAAGCCTGAATTCTGAATAATGTTGATGTACTGGCTCCCTCAGAAAAGCATTGTTAGCAGCTGACTGCTTATATAATCTCCTTGGCCATTTTTTTACATTTAAGTTGTCCTTATTTTGTTACAAGAAAAGAACACAGAGGTTTTTACTTCAGTTGGGTCCATTAATTTTCGTAAGTCATTTGGACAGCAAAGTATTTAACCAAACTCCTGTGCAGCTTCAGTGAGACCCTGTTTCTAAAGAGCTGAAATTGAGTGCTATTAGTCTAAGGCTTAAGGCTTTCACTAGAAAGAAGCCATGGTATCTGTGAAAGATTAATGCCTGTATATGAACAAGAAAGGGGAATGGAAGGAGGAAAAGAATTCTTGTATCATCATACAAAAATGGGGTTTACTAATAATCACAGTAAAAAAGATTTAGAGCTTCAACTAAACCCCCATCCTTGGTTCTTTAATCATTAACAGCAAATTGAAACTAATTACCTTCTAATCACAGAAGAGCACAGTCTGATGTTCTGGTCATACTTTGAGGTGATTATAAAGGCAGGTGTGGAGCAGTGGGAGTGCTCAGCTAACACGCATGACAGACATGAATGACTGGAATGAGTTCTGTATGTTGTGCTGACTTCCTTTTGGGCTTTCCAATCTTTTTGGGAAGAGGAGGATTTATGCTTCTCTTTTTCCCAGAGATGCTCTGTTCAGAGAAGTTCATTTTGGTGATTTGTAAAGACACAACATTTCAGCCAAGCAATTTGAAGATGTATTCAAGCTGCATACATTTCCCTGAAACTCTAGGAACTAAAATGATGGAGAAGGTAAAGAGCAACTCCAAAATTCCTCACACCCATTCAGCTTCCTTTTGTTAAATTTTCTAACATTGTGTTGGAGAACGAAGAAGCCTTAGAAACAGCCAAAGAAGCCAAAAATCCAAATCAAAACTTTGATTACAGTTTGCTGCAGTCTTTCTAATCAGTGTGCTTTTGATTTTGCTCTATAGGATCTATAATATTTTGCTGAACTTTTTTTTTTTTTCTTGTAGGAAAGCTGAATGCTTTCACCATCATGCATGGGTATCATGGAACTCAGTTCTCACTCTTTTTTGCTTAATAACCATCTCAGCTTTGTTTTGATTTCTCTTTTCTTTTCCTGTGATACTGGTTATTCAAGAAAGGTCACCTTTCCTAAGTCAAGGAATACCTTCTTGACTCCCAAATATAAGTGAGGAAAACAGTTTCTAGAGAAGGAAAAAAAGAATTCTAAAGAACAGATTCTTTAAAAGCCACTTTACTAAACTGATTGTTAAATAGAACAAGATCATGCCAGTAGATATCATGGTAAAGAACTGTGTAGGAGATAGAATTATCTAAATGTAATGGAACAGGGAAATTGCAGTATTTTAAGACCCAATATTTTAAGAAACTGAGGTACACTAGGAGGTGGTTGGCCACAATTAGACTGGTCAGGCACAAGCTGTCCTTAGCAGACCCATGGTCAGCTACCTTCTTGTCTGTGGTTCACCTGCTCTTTCTTCCTGCCATTTTTAAAGATTAGCAAAATATATGCCTTTTTTTTTTTTTTTTTGGTTGGTTGGTTTGGGGTTTTTTTTGTTTGTTTGTTTGTTTTTTTAGGTTTGGTTGGGAGGAATTGTTGGGCTTTTTTTGTTTGTTTTCTTCTTAGTTTGCTTTTGTTCGTTTCGGGGTTTTGTTTGTTTTGGTTTGGTTTTTTTTTTTTTTTTTCGTTTTTTGTTTGTTTGTTTTGGTTTTAATTTGGTTTTGTTCATTTGTTTCAGTTTTTTGTTCGTTTTGGTTTGGGGGTTTTTTTGGGAGGGTTTGTTTTGTTTTGGGGCTTTTTTTTTTGGTTGGTTGGGGTTTTTTTTTGCTTTTGTGTTCCCTTATAAGTCATCAGGAACCTTTCCACATCTTTCAAATGTGGAACCTGTGACAAAGTGTTTAGTCCTTACTGAACACTGCCATTTCAGGCAGGGTAACTGGGTGGCTGTATTACAAATAAGCAATCCTCTAGCTGTGTTGTCCGTGCCAAGAGGAACACAGATGTTGGAGCCTGATGGATATTCTGTGCACTATGTGGAACCAAATGAAACGTGCAGAGTCTGACACGAAGTTTTCTGTTGTTAATTCCACTGTCTTTTGTCCACTTGCATTCCAAGTACTCAGACATTCTGTGAATCCAACTGCAAGATCTTTTTTGAGGTTATGGTGTCATGTTGTAGGACTTCATCACACCAGAAATGTCATGCAGAAGCTCCATCTTTGGCAAAGCTGCCTTAAGGATGGAGAATAACAAGTAGTCTCTGTCACAGCTAAAATCCACAGAAAAGGGATTCTTCTTTTTGCAGTCTAAATTTCATGTGGTTTTATGATTGTTTTGACTTTTTTTTGGGGGGGTGGGCACTGATGTAAAGTAGCAGATTTAGTTAATGCCATAGACTTGATAACTTACAACAGTCTCAGCATGCCAAATCCCTGTTAAATCCACATCTTTTAAGCTCTTTTGTGATTTAAAAATTCTCAATAAACAGCACACAATGGAATTGCCAATAGACCCTAGGTTGTGGTTTTTTTTTTTTAATAAACAATTTACACTTGAATGTTCTTTTTGTAAGTGTTTGGTATTGACTGAAAAAAAAACACCACCACCACCACAAAAAAAACCCCAGACCATAATCATGACTGGGATTAGTTGAGGCAATTATGTATTTAAGTAATTAAAACTATCATCCCTTATATTGAGTGCTCTAAAAATTCTCACATAATTGATGTCAGTCTTGTCCAGAGAGGAGGTTTTGTCTCCAATGGAAAAGAATATTATTCCCTGATTTGAAAATTGAGTGCCTGACTTTTGCTGCATCCTCAATTTCCCTCAGCACAGTTTCCTCACCTCCCCCTGCCAAGAAAGTATGCAAATCCCAAGTGGTTTGAAGAGAAATTCTGTGCTATTAAGCAAATGTAACTCGAAATGTAGCAAAGCATTTTGAGATCATGCTTCCCAGATTCTATCCCTGTGTAATATGATAAAGAGCGCAATGATCCCATTTCCTTGAAAGCATCAGCACTGGTGAACAGGAATTTGCATAAACAAATGAAAGAAAGAAGGTTGAATGTCAGACTATAAATGCAAATGTTGACAAAGAAATCAATTTCTTGTTTGTTTGTATTCATACGAAAGGTATCAAAAGTACAAAGGTGCTCAGTAGCAGCTGGAAATAGAAAAACACTGGCAGCAAATGTAGAATTATTGGTGTAGCAGGGAGCTGTGAGATGTTGAGATGACACTGTTCAGTCAATGCTTTAGAAATGCCATTTAGGGTCAGACCTGCATTCAGACTGACTTTTCAGAGGACTGGCACTCAACAGGCTGTGGTAGTTTTAGGCCATGCCTTTAAAATTTTTTCACAGATCTTGAACAGAAAGTGGGAGACTGTAAATAAATTTAATGTTGGGAGGAATTTTTCAACCCACCACACAGGCTTTTGTTAATCAGTTGTATTAATCTCTATGTTTTCCTTGCCTAACTGAGAAGATCTACATTTCTCCAACCCACTTTATCTAGCATTTTGCCGATTTAGTCATGGCCCATGAGAAAAACATAGCCCAAAGTCAAGTGAACAATGAAACCCTCAAAGATGTGACATGCTGAAGAGGGTAGTGGAGTTAACAGCAAAGTGTCCCCATCATCTACACTCTTAGTGTTCCTCCAAGAAGATGCCATAATGCTGGCAGTGCTGTGGGAGTGATAATTTCATGTCATAGAACGATAGAATGGTTGGGTTGGAAGGGACCTCCAAAGGTCATCCAGTCTAACCGCCTCACTAGATCAGGTTGCTCAGAGCCTTGTTGAGCCTCACCTTGAATATCTCCAGGCATAGGGCCTCAACTACCTCCCTGGGCAACCTGTCTCAGTGTTCCACCACCCTTATGGTGTAGAACCTGTTCCTGACATCCAATGTAACTCTGCTCTTTTCTTATTTCAAACCATTGCCTCTCATCCCATCACTGCAAACCTTTGGAGGCATTCTCTCTGCAGCCAGTAGGCCCTCTTCAGGTACTGAATTGTAAAAAGAAGTCTGCTAGGACAGTCCTGCCTTCCTTGAAGTCAGTAACTCACATGTAAATAGGTGTCAATAAGGTGATTACGTGCCTTCAGTTATTCATTGCAATTTATTTCAAAAATTTAAACAACCAAAAAAAAAAAATAGATAATGAACAAAAACCATGGAAAGCATTTGCTAGTGAGAAGATGGTTGTTGAAGATGTAAACAGAATGATGATGGTTTCCTGCAGCTTTGGATTTCCATGGAGGACAAAAAGATTAGTTCATTGAAATTTCCCCTATTTCTGGATATTAAAACTCAGTAGGAATCTTGATTTCCACAGGGCTTCGTTTGATGTTTTGTGAGATAGATACATCTGAATATTAAGATGGTGTATTGAAAGACAAGTGAAGCATGCTACTGCTGTACTACCAGCAAGGGACCATCGTTATTGTTCAATCAGTTTTCCAAACCTTGCCTGCAAGTTAGCTTAACTCCACTCTTCAGTGCTTGGCTTAAATTAACAGGAAGGGAATGGCCTCCCTTTTAAACAGTGCAGCATGCAAACAACTGGGGATTTCAGTTTCTTCTCTTTAAAAAGTCATTAGTGGCAAAATAATCTTGTTCTGTTGTCATAAACACATACCCCATTAGCAGCTCTGTGTTAGTATATTTAAAACTGCTAGTAGCTTACAATGTGATCATTATGGCTAATGCTCTTGAACAGTGTCCATCTGATCTTTCATTACCTTTCTCACAAACCCTAACAACCACTCAACCAAACATCAGACCCCAGGCACAAAAGGACATGGATGAAATTAAAATTTACATTTTTCTAGTTTGGTGGTTTGGGGTTTTTCTCTTTTTTGCTTATTTATTCTGCATTTGGTAGAAATGTAGTGGAGTTTCAACAGCTTGTAAGCAGCCCTTATCTCCAAGGAGTTTGGATGGCTGAGTAATCTAACTGGACAGTACAGGATTTTCTGTCTAAGCAGACTGAGGTTAATTTTTATAATCCTAGACTTTTTCCCCCTTAGTGTTTCCGAAAGCCATTAGCACAGTTCAGCCTTTTTTTCCCCCCCTTCCATTAGGAGTAGCTCTGTATACCTGCTGGCCCTTAGGGTAAGGAGTTGCCTCATTTTGAGAAAAGATAGGATGATGATGGTAATTTACATGCAGAGAGAGGATTTCTCACAGGGACTTTTGCTTTTAGTGACCTATCTTCAGTAAATGATCTGTGTCCCAGTTGATCAAAAGTGTTCTTCAAATTCCCAAAGTTATATCTACAAAAAAACCCCAAACAAACAAACCAACCCAAATGACACACTGCAGTTTATATGCAAGATTAATTTGAACACTGCTGTAAAACAAGAGGTCCAGAACCAACATATTCTTAAGGACAGTTGTAGTCACTATGAATTTATCTTCACCTGCCTGAAGAAAGGTTGTTTCATCTCCTACAGCCTAAGTACCACACAAATGTCCTTCTGACAATATCAGTTAGGAGATTTATATTCCTTGGGATCCTTTTAGGATGAAATTGATTTCTTTAGATTCCAGAAATTGGCTCAGATATCATCACTCCTGGATTCCAGAATGATTCAGGTAAAAATTCACACATTATGTCCATGCAGGCAACAGTATGAGTCTCTCTTAGGACTGAAAGAATAGCTTACAGAAAAATGGCATGTGCCTAACATCATGTGCAGGCAGAATAATTCTCTGATTCTGTGTTACACTCAGCCCTGGTCATTCAATAATGTCTTTGTGCTGGTTTTATAGCTGTACAACCTTGCTACTGAATGAATTTATCCATCGTAGCAAATCAACCTTCAAACACAGAAATATCAGATTTTGGAAGAGTAAATTAGTTTATAAAATGGCTCACACATCAGAATTGATAGTTGAATTCAGATTGCAGTGTCTTCTATGATCTTTAGTCATGTTTTCAGAGAGCAGCAGGCCCTGTCTGTGTAAAATCATGGACTGAGTTAATTTGCTTTAAGGCCTGAGCAAAAAATAAAGTACAAATTGTCATATCTACACACAAGAAATTTTTCTTCCCATAAAAACCTAAATATATAGATAGGGACCTGGGCTGCACAGAAGTATTACCAACCTTCATTCTGCAATGGATTCATATTTCTGTTGTGAGGATCTAAGAGTTTGGCTAAGAGTAGATATCCACATGATGATATTTTTAAACATTTGTTTTCTTTCCTTGGTTCCCAGTCTGAAACTATGTTTTCATGGAGATATCCTTATCAATTACCCAGAAGCCATGAATGAGAGTGTGCATGATCCAGTTTCACAATTGTGGGCACTAGTGGTGATCAGATCACCCACTCTCAGGGCAAAAAGATACAATACAGCAAGGAAGCCAGCTGGAAATCCAAAGAAAGGAGAAAATCCAAATGCTTGAAAGTTCTGTAGCATCTCTTCAGACCCACAGCAAACAAGAATATGTTGGCAACTCAAGCATGCTTTCCCCAATGTAAAAGTAATGAATGTTAGTGTTCTAAAAGCTCTGCCAGTTCTGTTCTGCTCCATTGTCCCTGAGGGCAGTTTCTCTGGGGTTCCTGTTGAATAATTCCTTGAAGGGCTGCAGTTTGATATCCTTGTTTTCACCTTGTTCTTTTGGGGAAAGAAACATACAAATCCGGACATCCTTAGCTGAGGTTTTCATGGTAGAGTTCAATTATTTTTGTAAAATGAGATTTCTTGTTATGATTATTTCAAGAATGCCTTTTCCTAGACAATTCAGTGTCCTTGCTGGAATCGTAGTAAATTCACAAATAATTGAGCCTTAGGATAAAATTAACTTTGTAACATCCACTCTCTGCTCTTTGTAATAAACATGCAAATTTCTTTGTTGAGTAAGTGAACACATTCAGTTTTCAGGATTTCCTTGCCTAGGAATTGTCCACCCATTGATTCTGTCAGTCAGAAAACACACCCTACATATAGAAATCAAGTTGTCTTGCTGATTATGGAATTATACACTCTTTTCAATTTAGCTTCTGCGTACATATGCAAGTCATCATTTCAGATATACTAAGTACATATTTAGAAAAAAAAAGCTTTATGTGTATGGAAGAAAAATTTTATTTTCTAATGGCAGAAATGTACATAATTTAAGAGGTAACTGACCAACAAATGGTGTGTGTGAGTCTGTTTAAAAATGACATATGTAATTGAGCTAAAGTGGGAATATAGCTAAAGGTACCATTTGCCAAGGCAGTATACATAATTAAGAAGGGGTTAGATGTTTGCCTGCTTTCCTATAATCTTCCCTTACAGAAGTCATAAGGAAAACAGGAGGAGAGGACCCCAGATCCAGCAACAAAACCTAAGCAAGCACTTCAATTTAGATTTCAGGCATACAGAGCTCTGCCCAGGAAAATTCAGCTGCATAACCAGGTCCTTAGGGAACAAGCTTCCAAGCAAAATCTAGGAGCAACAAACTAGCTCACATCCCTCAACACCAGACCAGTTGTGTCCATAGTGCTAATGCTGCCACCCTTCCCATGAGAAAGAGAGTCCTAACAAATCCAGACACTAAGAATGTCACCATGCTTTGCCCAGTAATGCAACAGCCAGCATCAGCCTGCCTCAATGCTGCCAGGCAATTTATTCATCAAAACCAAAGCAAACTTAACTGGAAAACATCCATTTTCTGGTCTGGGCCACAGCAGGATGTTTAAAAACTTCTGCCTTCAACTCCTCTTATGTGATAAGGAAAAAGAGAAGGATAGGCAGAGATACTCCATATTTAACTATCACCTTTTTGAAATGCTATCAAATCCATATGATTATTAGGATTTCAGGATAGTCCTATACCTGGATGAATGCAGGAATTGAATGTTTGTATTAGACTTCTGATGTAAGTGCTGTTATCCATCTCGCTTGGGCTCTCTCAAGGAATATCAATTTGCAGCAAATTGAAAAGCTCCAAGAGAGATAGAAGCATAAACGTATTTAAAAATCAGAAGCCAACTTCGAGTCCAATTTGAATGTGACTTTGACTTTGATGTCTGACATCATGGATGAATGACTTTACCCCTAGGTGTTCTCTCTGTCTCGCTTCCCACAGCTCTGAAAAGCCTCGGGTTTACCCCATGTATTACAGAATCCCTTCTGAAATCTCAGGGAAAGAAAAACACCCACAACCACCAGATGTGGAAAACAGTGCACAGCTTTGCAAGATGCCAGACTGAATGCTGCATTTGCATGTGCCTCAGCCTGACTGTGCATATTTTCCCATGCCCGAGAGCTTTGTGTGTGGCTGTGCCCCGAGCACTCCCTCACTGCCTGTGTGCCCAGCCCTTCGCAGGGCAACCAAGAGGCAGTGACTTCTGCATGATGGGGAAGTATTAGGACAGAAATGTGGTGCTGCTTCAACACTGTGTTTTTCCAAGACTCTTAAGAGTAAATCCTCAGGAAGATCCCTACACTGGGCCACAGCTCTGCTGTGTTCTAATTGGCCCACATATCATAGAATCAAGAAGGTTGGAAGAGACCTCAAGGATCATCGAGTCCAACCTGTCACCCTACAGCTCATGACTATCTAAACCATGGCACCAAGTGCCACGTCCAATCCCCTCTTGAACACCTCCAGGGATGGTGACTCCACCACCTCCCTGGGCAGCCCATTCCAATGGCCAACCACTCTCTCCGTGAAGAACTTTTTCCTCACCTCCAGCCTAAACCTCCCCTGGCACAGCTTGAGACTACATATCCCATGCCAGCTGTACCTACAAGGTGTTCTATAGAGCAAAATCAAATACTGACTGTTTAAATGTTACTGTGAGAGTTTTAACTTCCTTCATTTGTGCTCATGCCTTTCAGCTGAGCTGTTAAGTATAAACCTACTCTATAGGGAAAAGAATAATCTTCCCCAGGAATGAAACACAGACAGAAGGATAAATTGAGGAAATCAGAGAATGGTAGAATCACAGAATTATGGAATGGTCTGGGTTGGAAGGGATCTCTGAAGGTCATCTAGTCCAAGTCCTTCTGCAGTAAGCAGTGGCATCCTCAACTAGATCAGGTTGCCCAGAATCATAATGCGCTGGGGTGGTGGGAGGGAAAAAGTTCAAGCTTTCTTGAAGGACCTACTGTGCAAGAATCCAAACAAACCCAAACCAAACAAACAAACATTTGTATCTATGTAACAGAAAGGGAAGTTCTGTAGGCATGGAAACCCCAACATGTTCACGTGGTATGGGGTTAATCAGATGAAGAACCACCACTGCACTATGTGTTAACTTGATTGTAACTCCTTATTTATCTTTTCTTCTTCCAAGACACGTGAATCCTGCCCACACATTACCACTGTTTGCCAATACCTTTTCCTCTGAGGAAAATGCATTTTGTGCAAGTATTTGCTTAGATCTGAATACCCATTCAGCCACAAGATAAAAAAGTCTAAGTTTCCCTTTGGGAAAAAAAAAATACATCAACAAAAAAACAACAAACAACAAAACAACCAAACTCTGGTAACATTTAAAATGTAATTGCTTTTGCAAGCTGACAACTAATTATCCCAAAGCAAAATGCACATTAGGCATTTAAATAATGAAATGTCAGTCAGTATAACAGAAGTGCTGCTTTACCTTTCAGCTTTGGGAAATTATTTTAGTCTTAAAATTAATCTACATATACATAGGCACATGTATTTTGCAATTATGCTCATTCACACAAAATAAAATCCTACTAAATTGTATCATTTCTACCTACAGAATGTTTGCTGGTGTCCTTCAACTACCACTGTTATTTGTAAAGCTACAAATACTGCTACTTACTAGAGGCTGTTTCAGGCTCACATTTGTATTTAAGTGCTCTCCACACTATCTTGCTGCTTGCCAAGGGAATTTTCTATCCACTGCTGATCACTAGAACACTCTTGTTTTACTGTGCTATGAATCTCTAAGTCAGACCCCATTACACAGAACCAAACCAGGGTAACATTAGGCTGGTGAAGTCTGGAAAAATGGTCCACCATGAAGCTGCGAGAATTACTTATCTGTAGGATGTGCTCCATTTCCCTAATCGATCACTAACTTTTTATGAGGCAAGATTAAAGCATAAAATAGTATTTGCTTACTTTAAAACATACTTTTTTTATCAGCAGAGATGTGATAAACAAGTGTGCAGCTAAGACTGTGCTCAGCAGCAGCTTCCCTAGACATATCACTCCTAGCTCTTTGCATCAGATCCTTCAACACCTTGTCTCAAATCTGAGGTTAACTCAAACATGAAAGCCCCTCACAGATGCTTGAGGAGAGGAGCATCTTCCAGTTACATACACTCTGCCCAAGGTGCTAAACACCACCAAGGGGGCACTCAGAGCAGCTGCTCAAGGCTTCCTCCTCCATGTCCCTGCAGGGCAGAAAGGCTGCTTCTTACCCCTGTATTTCTCTCCGCACACTCATTCCCTGTAGGGCACAGCTTGTTGAACCTCATGAGATTCTTCTCAGCCCACCTCTCCAGCCTGCCCAGGTCCCTCTGGATGGCACCTACCCTGTCCCTCAGTCTTGTCAACTGCACCGCTCAGCTTGGTGTCATCTGCAGACGTGCAGAGGGTGCCCTCAATCTCGCTGTCTAAATCACTGATGAAGATATTGAACAGCAGTGGTCCCAATATGGACCCCCGAGGGGCACCGCTTGTCACCTGTCTCCATCTGGACATCAAGCTGTTCACCCCTACCCTTTGGATGTGATCATCCAACCCATTTTTTATCCACTGGACAGTCCATCCATCAAATCCATCTCTCTCCAGATTAGAGAGAAGGATGTTGTGGGGTGCTGTGGGGGGGGCTGTGTCAAAGGCTTTATGAAAGTCCAGATAGATGACATTTGTTGGTCTTTCCTTGTCCACTGCTGTAATTACACCACCATAGAAAGCCACCAGGACTTGCCCTTGGTGAAGCCATGATGTTTATCTCAAAGCACCTCCCTCTCCTCCATCTGTTCCCATATAGCTTTCAGGAGGATGTGTTCCATGATCTTCCCAGGCACACGTTTGCCTGCACATGTGCATGTTCTCTGAAGGCATAGGTGATGTGTGTACACACACACAGAGGTACATCAGGACTGAATTTCTCTGGTAAAAAAAAAAAAAAAAACAAACCACAAGACACCAGCTGTATCCTCACAGACAATGATTTGTGTGGAGAACTACACTGCACCTGACATTCAAACAAAATTACACGGGACTTGACCTTCAAACAAAATTCTGGAGCAGAGGACCAGGATCCAGAGCAAGAACCAGGATTCAGAGCAAGGAAAAGAAAGACTTTCCTCGTGAATATTTGTGTGGAACTGTTCAACACAAGCAAAACTGATAAGGATGTGCCACCAGCACTCTTGCTGTAATGCCATATTTTAACAAAATTATTTGCAAAGATGAAATAAAATACACAGCATTTTAATAGGTGGAGAAATGCAGCCCTGATCCCAACACCTCCTTTCACCTGTAAGAGCCATTCTGTTTAGCAGTGACCCTGCTTAGGTGTAGCACTGTAAGTGGGCATGAAAAGAGATCTTCCATGAGTTTCCTATAATGGCATAGCAGTAGTTACTATAACTGAAGGTACCAAATTGTCTCCTCTAAATAGTCACTGCTTGGTCTCTATCCAAGAATGGTTTCTATTAAATAATTTACCATTATCTGTTCTGTAGTTTAAGTGAGATGCTTCTCTCATTTTTGTTGTGATGAGAAGAAAAATAATACCTTTTACATTATAAAGAAAAGGGGGAATGGGGGGGGGGAAGCAGAGATTTTGGGGGGGAGGTAACTTTTTAACCTAAATAACTGAAAATTTGAAGTCTCAGTTTGTCACCATGATAAGCCCTACTGAGAAACAAGCATAGCATTATGGAAAGAAAAGCCTTGATTTGACCAAATTGTGAGCTTTTGGGAAACAGTGTGCAGAGTTTCTGTGAAACTTCCCAGGCTGGCAAGGCACTGCACACACATTTGCAGCTTTACAGCTCACTGCCTAACTCAGACACTCTAATTCAGTCACATGTTACAGGGAATCCAGGATCAGAAATAAGGAGTTTAATGTCTTTCACTCTTCTTATTCATTTTCCATTACAATACCTCTTCAGGCAATTAAAACCCAACAATTAGGAACTGCTCCATCTCTGTGTATATTCAAATCATTAAACTTCTTTATTTGGTATATATAGCTCCAATTTAATATGCCCCAAATGAGACTCTGGTCTGAGTCATAATTTGCAAGAATAAAAAAGAAATTGCCCTGCAGCTGTGATAATTCCTCCTATGGCTTCACCTATGAGGCATCCTGCAGATGCAGGCACCATCTCTTAATTATCCACATCAAGGTATCTTAGATTTCACTGAGGCTCTCTCCTTCTCCAAGTGCCTGTGTTTAATTTCAAGGGAAAACATATCATAGAATTGTTAAGGTTGGAAAAGACCTCTGAGATCCTCAAGTCCAACCATCAACCTGAGACCACCATGGCCATTAAAACATGGCCTCAAGTGCCACGTCCAGATGTTTCTTGACACTTCCAGGAACTCCACCACCTCCCTGGGCAGACTGTTCCAATGCCTCACCACTTTTGCAAGCAAAGAATTTTTTCCTAGTATCCAATATAAAACTTCCCTGTCACAGTGAGTGTCCTGATTGCATCTCGTGGTGTGGGTCTGGGTAGGTGCACATCAGATCACACAGTTCATAGGTTGTAGGTGCAGCAATGTGCCATTTTTTATTTCAAAGTCCAGAGTTCCTTTCAACTTTTGTGCTTCCCAACTTGTTAAGGTGCTAAAACCTGCAGCAGCCTTTCTCCAACAGCTCCCAAAGCTCAGAAAAATCACAGTTGTGCTTTTGATTCGGTGATCATAAAGATTCACAGTTATTACCAAAAAAAAAAAAAAATTTACATAAAAAAATTAGTAAAATATTAATGAAAGCTTTAAAACCATTTGGATGAGTGTCTGTGCTGCAATGTGCAACGAGGCAAACATGTTACAGAGAGCACAAGGAAGGCAGAATGATGAGGTTTAGCTTGCACGGCAGGGATTTTAGCAGCTGATTTTTGAGCCGTTCATCAAGCCCTTTTTTTGGGGTAATAGAATTTGAACAAGATCAAGGAGGGCTTGGATAAACATCCCCTCCCTGCTGCTTCTGTAAAGAAGAGACAGAGGCAGCTCACACATTTTAAATATCTACAGAACCAGACATGATGAAGACCCCTGTGCTCTGATGCTAGGCTGACATCACTGTGATTATTGGAGTCATTTGCAGGGCAATGGGAAGAGCAAGGAATACTGCCTTGTATCAGTTCCATGTGGAAAAGGGGAGATGGAGCAGAGATGAAGCAGACATGTAGCAGATATTCTCACTGCACTGCTTCACCTTCCCCCCCACCCCGCCACCCTGAGCCACCTTCCCACACACATTCCTGAGCTTCAGGATATGTAACAGTCTATTTTGGAGATGAGTGAGCTGTGACTAGTTCATGGCAGGCTTTTTCAGTAAACCAAGTTTAATTTTCAGTAATACTCAGCAAAGCAATCACAAACAGAAAGAGTCACTTTGTGATGACAGCGATGGATATCTTGCAATTTCCTCTATCACAGTAAGAAAAAGGGAAATATATCCAAATATCATTTTCTTCTGCAGATTTATCATCACTAGATTGTATTTTATTGCTATTATATGAGCACTCTATTTAGACACTTGTGCTCAGAGAAAAACCTCCTCATTTTTGGCAATTTCCCTTTTTATAACTCTTGAATTCCAGCTAATTTCTGCCTCATTACTTCACTATAATTCCTCACTGATGAGGATCTTAGAAGGGACACACTTTACAACATCAGTGCCTCTTTATGAGAAGAGAATGTAAAAATAAGTATGAAAGCAATTTGAGTCCAACAGAAAATGGACAAGAATTATAGCCTCAGTTTAGATCCATTTATCCAAAAAGACTTCCCCCCCCCCACCCCCCGCCCATGCCACTGATGGATTACAAGAAACAAAAATCCAACTGTGTGTATAAGGAAAAAATATTAATAAGGGAAGATCATATTATGAGATTTAATTCGATTTAACAGAGCCACCAGCTTCTCTTAGGGATAAAAGACCAAGGCCTAAGGTAGATTCAGACTGGATGTTAGGAAGAAGTTTTTTCCCATGAGGGTGGTGAGATACTGGCACAGGTTGTCCAGGGAGGTGATGGAAGCCTCATCCCTGGAAGATTTTAAGACCAGGCTGGATGTGGCTCTGAGCAACCTGATCTAACGTGAGGTATCCCTGCCCATGGCAGGGGGGTTGGAACTGGATGAGCCTTGAGGTCCCTTCCAACCCTGACAATTCTTTGATTCTAGGATATATGTTAAACTAACCTGATAAAAGAAACTTAAAAGACTAGGCACAGATCACCATAGTACTATTTTCAGACCTGAGAAAACATTTTTAAGTGGCATCACCAGCCCAAAGTAAAACCATGGTAGAAAATTTGACATCTCTGCATCCTAACAGCTGAGCAGAACCCATTTTTGAACTCCACAGTCCTTCCTCGTTCACAATATGCAACTAATCCCTTAAGCTATTTACATCCCTAATGTTATCCCATACTGAGCATCCTTGGCACGAAAAGTCACTTAGAAAGAACCAATGAACATTCATCTACCCATTTCTCAATAGCCTGTGCCTCCCTCACATGCCTTTATACTCCTGAGGAGCAGCTGTCAGATCCACCTTTCAGTAGCTTAACAGGCACCTAGATCCTCTCTCTGAGTTCAGTGGCTGCTCACAGCAAGGCTGCTTTCAACCCAGCTGGGAAGGTTGAACTCCTGCCTCTTCCCTAGCACTAGCCTTGCAAAATTATCTCAGCTCCAAGTCAGTCACTACCACCTAATCTTTTGTCTCTGCCTTTAAGTAATGGGGTTTGTGGAAGGCTGTGTAGAAATCCCTGGAAATGATTTTGCATTTTTACCTCACAACACATGGGAACCTTTTGGTCACCAACTCCTCAGTTAGTTGAGGAATGTCAGGGGTCATCTAATAACAGCACAGTCAACAGCTTCAGCACTACCACCTCACAGCTAATCAGGCAAAAGGGGAGGAAGTGGGAAGGGCAAGAGATCACACGTTCCACAGTACTTTTCATTCTCACAGCAACACAGTGCTAGGTCCTTAATGCTGGATGAATCTTAGCAAAGGTAAGAAGTGGGATCTTAGAGTGGATTTACTCATCCAAAATACCCCTAAAGAAAGAGCCTGGCAGAACAGTTCGGCTGCTGCAAGAGGAGATGCAGTAACAGCAGGATACCAAAAAAAAAATGCTGCTCACATGCACTGAACCTGTGGGGGTTTTGGCCCTGCTAGCAGATGTCATCCTCAGAAGTCTGTAAGTAAGAGCATGTGGGGCCCCCAGTGAGCACCTTTCTAAGATAACCATCACAAAGAAGCCACTCCAGGGCTCAAGATAAAGTATAAATGCTGAACTTCCTCTAATAGTACTCCTTCCCCAGGGCTCTGTGAGCTGCCTGCCCCCATAGTTCAACTGCTGATCTCAGAGCAATATGAAGAGAAAAAAGAGGAGCCAGAAAGATAAGTAATCAAGCCTCTAGTTCACTACCACAAACAAACTGTTTAGAACACAACACATTAAAAGTGGCCAGCAGCTGAGCTGACACCTACAGCCTATGGAAAACAGGCCTTTAATTGGTACATCTTCAGATGTAATTTTCAACATAGACACCGGCACATGGATACAGGGAATAGGAGTGGTAATAACACTACTGCTAAAAAAACCAAGCTGCTGAAGTTGCCTGATACAGGCCATCTTGCTTTTGTGTAAAACACTGTCATAAAACTAAATGCTGCCAGCAAAGCAGAAGCATGCCAAGCCGATTCTGCTGATCTGAAATGTATCCATAATACCTAAAGCTCTCAAGTCTGTAAATTCTGGCTGAAAAGTCCATGACAATAAACTTTCCAGCACTGGCACGCAGAGGTCTGGGAAGTCATCTTTTCTCCAGGTCTTGTTAATCCTTTGATTGATACTCACTTTTATGTGCAGCCCAAAATAAGTCAGATTCTACTCAATTACACTCTGAACTAGAGAATATTTCCCCACTCAGCTACACAGTGTTCCATCACAGTGAAAGGGAAAAAAAAGGCTAGAGAGATGCAGCACAGAAAATAATTCCTGGTTGTTTTTTGTTGGTTTTTTCCCCCCTTTTTCTTTCTGTTTTTGAGCACCTAAGTTTGCTTTGCTTTCTTTTTATCACCTCTTCATTTTTCTAGAAACATAGTTAAATTGTAGTTAAACAGGAAAATACTGCCAGTTACATGCTCATCTGTGATAACTCTTATCACAAAGAAGAAATAAGACCTGAAGGAAAAAAAAAAAAAAAAAAAAAAAAAAAAAACCCAGCACATCCACAGAAGTAAATTCCACCAATGGACCTGGTATAGCAGGGAGCAAGATTGTCCAAACAAAATGCAACTAGAGCTTTACTAATCTTTCCTACTGAAAAAAAAAAACCCAACTCATTAGTAGGCCTAGGAAAACTTCAATAGTATTACAGTACAGAAAACTCCTCCTGATAAAGAAATAAAAGTAATTCCGTTTTCATATGTTAAAAGCCTTGGACTGATTCCTTAGTATTAGCCATTTAGAATTCACTCCTCATTTTCTTGCTCAGCACAGGATTGAGAATGGTCATGTTGATAGGTTTCTAAAAGATGCTGAAGAAGTCTCAAGTTCATTCAGGAGTTCAATTCATTCCTCAGAAGGACACTATCAGTTATCTCGCTTTTCCCCATTATTCTTTTCCCTTTGGAGTGCAGACATTCACAGGCGCAGCAGCCGAAGGCCTGACAGTCAAATGCAAATTAGGCTTTTGCTCCTGAATCCAGAAAGCATGAATGCCTGCTTGGGCTTAAAGAAGGCAGAAGTTTTTTTGAGGTTTAAGAGGAGGAAAGTTAAGGGTTTTTGAAGTTCACACCTACAGAGAAGACAAATATACTGCTTTGAAAGCAAACAAGATGATGACACACATTTCAGAGCAAGAAGTACAGTATTTGGTCCAATGATTATTTCTGGGTGATCGGTTCCTTACACCAGCACATCATTTTCCAGGGCTACCCAGAGAAACCAAGGTCTCAGCAGATCTCCGTTGTTTGGTTCTAGGAGTACAGAAACTGCAGCCAGATTGTGTCAAAGAGTGCAGGACAAAGACTGCAGTCTGAGGTTTTACAAAAACATCTTCTCCACTGCATGAACATACACTCCTTGAGACATGTTACTACCAGCAATATTTCTTAGAAAGGACATGTCAGATTCCCACAACTGTCCTCATTGGAAGCCTCCAGAGTGAAGGCAAAGCATTATCAGAAGCTGTTATGAGAAGGGAATGACTGATCCATTAAATCTTTGTAATCTTGACAATGGTACATGTTAAAAGATGAGGGTAAGTGATAGCTTTTTAGGCAGTAGTGATATTTAAGGAGAAGGTATGATCTGGTCAACTTTAAAGAGTCCTTTAACTCCTCCTGTATATCATTAAAGAGATAATTTAATCAATCCCTGATAACAACTCACTCGTTTAGTTTGCCAGCAGGGCTGATGTCCCACTTCTCACTGGGTTATCAATAAGAGTCCTAGTTAAAAGGAAAACAACTATTCCTTCCACATGTTTATGCCAGGTTGAGAAAGAATTGAGCTTTCACACTGGAATAAGACATTTTTGTCAAATTTCATACAGTGTTTTTTTACAGAAACAATTTTGAATGCCAAGGTAGGAAGTTGATTTGATCTCTTACCTGCAGTAATTTAGCATTGCTGACATTTAACTTACTTGTTTATTATTTTAATAAAATCTTGGAACTTGAGCCTGTTACCTGAGGGAAAGTCAATTTCACTAAGAAATTTGAGAAATGTAGCTCAGTTTCTTTCCATAACAAGACAAACATATCAATTTTTATGAAAACTACAAGACTAGAGGGTAGGGAAAAGAAATAATCACCTTGACCAGATGTCCATTCCAAATTCCCACCTGTTGCTGAAGGCTGATGGATAGCTTTCACACTGAGTTTTTACAATGTAAAATTCCACCCATCACAGCCCCATGTGCAGCCCATCATGCCACATGACTGGAGAAGGAACGTAGTCTAACAGTGCAGGTCCCCACATTAGTGAGCATGTTCTCCCAAAGGGCTACAGGATGCAGCTGCAGGCCCCTCATTCACAACCCACCTCCTTAGCCACAGCCAAACTAGTGACCCAGAGCAGAAAGGAGGTTGGTGGCACTCTGAAGGATGCATGAGACACACTTTCACACGGGCACCCTATGTACAAAGAGGTGAGAATTGACACGCTTGTCCACACAGTTGCCTTTCAAAGCTAGCACAGCAATCAACTCCTTCTGAGTTGCATTGCTTGGAGATATTTCATCCTTTTGGAAGGTAGGAAAGATACTTCCTGACACTGACAGCTTTGTTACTTTTGGTTTTCTTCCAGATCTGCATCTCCTCGAAGGCTGGGAGATAGAAAGGTGTTTATTGTGAAAACTTAAGCAGCCCAGCAGGTGCTTGCCAAGGGCAGATTTAACTACTGGACCTCCCCATAGACTCTATATTTTTTTAATGGGTTTTTTTGAGTCTCATATTCAGATGAGTTAAGGCTTCCCTAAAGAGTAAGAGAGCAGCTGTAAGGGAATCAATATCATACATCACCTCTAAAACAGAAGCTATAGAATATTTTCCTCTCTTATTTAATTGGAGTATTTCCCACTTCAGGTAAGGCGATGAACAATACGCTGGAGTCTCACTCCCATGCTCTCACACAAACTCTTAGAAGTTCACACAGTATTCTTCTCCAGACAAATAATAAGCAATAGATGAAGCTTTATCTAAAATACTGGGTTAAATTCTCTGGTAAGTGTATCTTGTATACAGTCCACTGCATGCAGCAGAGGACCAACAGGAGAGGAGGCAGGGAACAACAGGTACCTCCCTGCAGGTGCTGTCTGGCATCGACTGGTATTCCCCTATGGCTTTGTACACAGCTAGCATAAACTCTCCAACACCTCTTTAAAAGGCTCAGTATGTTCATTTGTTGCAGAAAAGGGAAAATCTCTGTATTGCCTATTAAGCTCCCCAGTGAGCCTATTTCATCCTTTGCTGTGAGTCATATTTGGTCCACTGGCAGAAAACTCATCCCTGCAGTAAAGCTTTTAGGGAATACCTGCCTTTGGTGGGTGAACTATAAGCTGAATTAGACTTGATCATCCAAACTTTCAACCTTCACAAGCCAGCAGAAGCATCAGAATCTTACATCTGCACAGAGCTTGGCAATCAGGCTTAAGTTTGGTAATATGGTATTCAGAGGCCTGATTCCCTCTCTGAAGGTAAAATCATGGATAATGTTATGGACAGTGGAAGCAAAATGTTAAAATAAATAATAGATGGATCCTTAAAATTCAGCAGAGTTAGACAGACCATTGGAGTCAAAAAGCTCCAAGATCTTGATTCCATTTTAACCTAGAGAATAATACCCTTGTGATATCTAAGGTGAAAATTAAGGTCAGGCTAACAATTACAATTTGAAAAGGTAAAATGTCAGAAGTCCTCTGCATGACTGGAATGGGTTTAGTGCACAAAGCTAAGAATTGAGCAATGTCAGCAGTAACCAATTTCTAATGTTATTGTTTACTGTAGGGATCCATCTCACAGGTGTAACAAGTTAGAGGAACCTAAACACTCAAGAGTCAGGTTTAGATTAGGGTTCTTAAAAATTCAGGCTTTTATGGGATATAAATAATGCACCCCTGGTCAGGGTCAAAGTTTGGAAAACTGAACAGATCTGAAAAGAAAAAGGTGGGTTAACTTCTACATGCTCACAGTCAGGAAGAAGAATGACATTGATGGCATCCAGTGCCCTGACCTGCATCAGCTGTGGTTAGTTTTGAGACTGGGGTTAGAGCTAGAGTTCAAGGATCAAAACTTCACTTCTTTCTAGCTGGTTTCCAATCCATCCACAGATTTGGAGGTGCTTTTCTTTTGAAAGGGTATAGCAGCAGTTTCCTGAGCTTGGCACACATGAAGACAAAGTACATTTCAAGGCAGACTATGCTGTGGGTGTACAGCAAGTCCTAGAGGTCTTTGTGGGCTGTACTTTGGCTCCTAAAGTCTTTTC
The DNA here is from genome assembly GCF_027791375.1 of Indicator indicator. Classification (NCBI taxonomy): domain Eukaryota; kingdom Metazoa; phylum Chordata; class Aves; order Piciformes; family Indicatoridae; genus Indicator; species Indicator indicator. The sequence continues at coordinate 4,199,230 of NC_072030.1, forward strand.
ACTTCAAGTCCAAATGATATGCATGGGCCTGGCCAAGTGGTTGCCTCTTACTGCTGCCTCTACAATTTCTGCCTCTGATTCCTCCCAGTCTTTCTCTTAGAGACTCAGAACAATTACTCTCACTTTGTATTTTGCTTGGAAAATTTATGCTTCTGTTTTGCATTTGAAAAAATCATCAATAACACTAATGGGCAGAGGAAAATACATTATCCTCCCCCCCTGCCCCCACCTGTGATACCATTAAACAGCTTTATGAGGAAAAGTTTCATGTGCCTCTCAGACATCAGGCATTGGCCAGGGTTCAAGAAAGCAGATCCATCCAGATGAGCAACTGGGTTGCTTCAGCACTGAGCAGCCAAATTCATCCCTGGAGTAACACCAATTAATATTTGTGAGGGATACATGGCAGGCATGAATTTAGGCCACAGAAAGAGGCAGAAGTTGCGTATCTTAAGAATTTCTGGCAGGACACATGAATAGATTATGCTCTACAGAAAACAGGTATATGCAAATCTACACTGATTTTAATTTACCACCCATAAAGAAAGCAATTGTGTCAGGCACAGCTCTATTAAGTGTAAGTCTCCTCATAACAAAATTACCAAAGTACCCACATTCAGCATCTTTTCTCACCTCATTTCAGACACCATATGGACGGGTACATGCCACAAGTATCTTTAGAAGCCATTTAGAAAAGCATCAAGGCTGTCTGCCTTGCTTCAAGGTATATTTTAGACTATTCATCCACCATCAGCACCAGTGCAGAAGCAATACTAAAGACTGAATTTCTGCCACTAAAGGCTGGATTCTTTATGGAGCCCCTTGGACAATGAAAAGCACTGGGAAATCCATATGCTGGAGCTCTCTGTCTCCCATGTCAGGGAAAATGATCATATTTAGAAAAGGAAATTGCAGTGAAGGAACATGCCATGAAAAGGAAAATATAATTGGCACAGGACTTGCGTCAGGGGACTATTCCAGCCACTGTAACTTACAGCATCCCTGAAATTGTGCTTAAATTACAGTCTGGATTTACTCTCTGACTGACTTATCCTGAGAAGGATTATTAAATTTTATTATTTGGGCTTTTAGGGATACTTGGTCACAACCTTTATGGCATAAACTGGGTTTTCATACTTATTGGGGAAGACAATAAGAAAATTACTGCTTGCTCTCACTTGCAATGGTAAAAATTAATTTAGAAACCTGATAACTGAAATTACATGCCCCAAAGACCACAGAATTTATATTGTGCTTCAAAAACTGTGAATCAGTGAGGCAGAGAGAACTTCTGCATCAGACTGACAGTCACATGCAATATCTCAGAGTCACAGGGATAGAACTTTCAGTTGTGTTTGCTGTCTGGAAAACATCAATAAAAAAAAAAGAGAGCTTAGGTAAATATCATTCAGCAGCCAGCTGGCCCCAAGTAGGACACCCATATACACCCACAGGATTTCAATGCAAACTCTGACCCTGTCTCCAGCAGTAAGGCATCTGCTTGCTTGATATAAGAGGCCAAATATGAGATTCCCAGGCATCAAAATTATAAAGCTCTGACAGTGACAAGTGGCATATTATACCTGCTTCAATTACCTAGCTTGCATTATTGCTGACCATCAGACCAGAAAACACCATACAGGAAGCACCTGCAGTATTGGAGCATAGAAAAAAATGAAGGCAAATAGATATGTTTTGCTGTAAAATGCTATAAAACATGTGACACCTAGGTCTTTTAAGAATATGACTCATTTTTGGCTGTAATGAAGGAAGTGTTGCCTGAGGGAACTGTGCTGAGACCTCTCCTGTTGACCATCTTCACCAATGTTCTCTTGTATGCTCCACTGATGAGGAAGATATGAACGAGCTCAGAAAATTGTAGGTGACTATAAATGAGGAACCAGCTGATAGTCTCCAGCAGCAGGATGGGCAGCACTGCCATCCAGAAGGACTCAGACATGCTGGAGGAACGTGTCACCGGGAACACCATGAAATTCAGTAAATATAAATGTGAAGTCCCACACCTGAGGAGAAATGACATCAGCAAAACAGGTTGGGCACCTACTGCCTGGGGAGCATTTCTGCCTGAGGCTCCACGTAAACAGCAAGCTGAGCAGAGGGCAGCAAAGAAAGCCAACAGCATCCTGAGCTGTAGCAACACAAACTCAACTGGTAGACCAAGGGAAGTGATTATCCCTCTTCATTTGGAACATTTTAGCCTGCATCTAGAATACCCTGTCCAGTTTCTGGCCTCCTGGTTCAGAAAAGACATCAACAAACTGAAGAAGGGCCATGAGGGTATTCATGAGGCCAAAGCACTCCCTGTGAGGAGAGATGGAGGAGCAGGGCTTGTTCAGCCTGGAGAAGAGCCAGCTTTCAGAGAACTGAACAGAGGCTTTCCAGTACCCATGAACAGGTCCTCAAGAAGATAAAACCAGGATGTTTGCAGTGCTGCATGGCAGCTGGATGAAAAGAAACAAGTATCTGTCTCTGATGATACTAGTTCTAGAATACATGCTTCTGCAGGAAACATGAAAGGAATTAATCCTCAGGTTTTATTGAATGGGTGAGAAACCTTTGCACAGCTTTAAGATCTGTCATGCATTTCAAAGTGCTGTACTCAAGGGATTACTGACGGAAGTCCCACAAGTTGAAGATGTCCCAAGGATGAAGGAATATTTTAAGTATCTTGAAAATTCCTTTATTTCTTCCTTTTCCCCTAATCTTCAGTGCATAAAGTTTGTATCTAGGTGAGGTTATGATCCACAGGTATTACATATCTCTCACAATGGTATAAATTATCAATTTTTAGCAAAATATTTGCTCTTCATAGTCATGCCATATTTCCTCAGTATAATATTTGCAAAACTATGTTTTGGGAATCATTCATCCACACACTTCCTCAGCAGAGGTTTACCTAAATAATCTGATTTCTCATAACTCTTTCCTTTTTTAGGAGGAAACAAGCTCTGAGGATTAGCATTTAAATCATAATTTTCACTTTCAAGTCCTTGCTTGCTTCTGTTCCACTGTTTTCCAACTGTGATGGGGCATTTCCTTCACTACTTGCCAAGTTGAGACAGTTAAGATGAAAACTCTCAACATCTGAGAAGAAAACAGAATCATTTCAAAGCTCAGCAGCTCTTTCTCTCATGCCTTGAGTTTGGCAGGTTTATTTTCAGCTTGTTTGTTAAGCTAGGGTCGTGCCTGCTAAGTCCCAAGAACCACTTATCCTAGAGCAAGCCACAGTGGAATCTGCACCAACAGAAGGAAAACACAAGTAGAGACTTTCCATTATTTGGAATTTAACAATTATGTGGTTGCAAAAGGAGAGGCCAGGGAAAAACAAATCTAGTGATTTTTACTTTCCTTCTGCAACTGAAATCAGACCAACTAGGTGAAGTAGATGTTTAAATAAAGGACTGTAATAGGCATATCTCTTAGATTTCACAGTTGTGAAATATAAGAGGATTCTTTGATCAGATGTCTGAAATCCACTCTTTTTTTCTAGATAGGAAGTGCAAATGGTGTTTGAGCAGACCAGTGCTTTCACTCTGCAGAGAGGGTTTTGTCAAAGGCAAGGATCTCTTAAACAGATGTCCAAAACACTGCTCCAGAGGATTTTTATTTTTTTTATGCAATACCGGTCTTTCTGTATACTACATGCATATTATATCAGAATTGGTACCTACTCCATAATTAAAAGAAGTCCATAATTATAAGGTTGTCTCAATGCAGTACTGGAAATGTAAACCAAGGTGGAGGGAAAAAACCCACAGGTGATCATAAAGGAAAAGGCTGCCTTTTGAAGTCCTTTTCTTTTCAAAAACCAGTTGGTTTGGCTTATTTATTGAGGATATAAATAAATAAATAAAATATGACAGTGGTTTTTATAATCATGCCCCTCAGATGAGTAGAAGAAGATGCACTGTCCTACTCCTGGTTAAAGGGTTAAAGTCTCAGAGGTGATGTTTCTTCATCTACACCTGTAAAAAAAAAAAAAAGGTCTGGCACTGTATACCTCTTACCTTTCAAAATAGAAAGGTTGCAGCTAAAACGGCTGTTGTAGATCATTCCTAACTCATGTTCTATCAGTATAGGTTGGGGAATGACTTGTTGGAGAGCAGCAAAAGGGAAAAGTACCTGGAGGTCCTAGTAGATGGAAGGTTGATCATGAGCCAAGCAATGTGCTCTTGTGGCCAAGAGGGCCAATGCCATTCTGGGCTGTATTAGAAGAGCTGTGGTTAGTAGGTTGAGAGAGGTTCTCCTCCCTCTCTACTCTGCCCTGAGGAGGCCTCATCTGGAATATTGTATCCAGTTTTGGGACCCTCAGCTCAAGAGGGAAAGGGAGCTACTAGAGAGAGACCAGTGCAGAGCCACAAAGATGACTAAAGGAGTGGAACATCTTCCTTATGAGGAGAGACTGAGGGAGCTGGTGCTCTTTATCTTGGAGATAAGAAGTGACCTCATTAATATTTATAAATATGTAAAGGGTGAGGGCTAAGAGGTTGGAGCCAGGCTCTGCTTGGTGATGCCCAATGACAGCACAAGAGGCAATGGGTGGAAGTTGAGGCACAGGAAGTTCCATGTGAACATGAAGAATTTTTTCACTGTGAGGATGACAGAACACTGGAACAGACTGCCCAGGGGGGTTGTGGAGTCTCCTTCTCTGGAGATATTCAAGACCCATCTGAATGTGTTCCTATGTGATCTGCTTCATGTGATCCTTCTCTGGCAGGAGGATGGACTGGATCATCTTTGGACGTCCCTTCCAGCCCCTAACATTCTGTGATTCTTCCTCAGACTGGGTCTGAGAAGTGCCTGGGAGCTTCCTTGTTGTCACAAGACAAGACCATGCTGAGGACTGTGCTTACAGCTTAGCAACTGGGAAACAGTCCAAGACCACACCTTGGCACAATAAAGCACAATAATAAAATGACCAGACATTATTTTCTTAATCTTTCTTAAGAAAGAAAACATTAATAAGTATTGCAGCCTCCATTATCAAGATAGGCCTGTGAACTCCTCACTGAACTGCTGGGTACAGGCTGATGGCGTCAAGGCTCATATTATTTTATTTTGACCTGAACTATGTTGATATCATATCAATAATTTGAGAGAAGTTAATCTGCTATGATAACATAAAGAAAAGAATCCAGTTATCCAGCCTTTTATAGAGAAAAAAATACCTCATTTCTTCCCTTGGTACATTATTCTGATTTTCAATTTTGTCTTTTCCCTTGCCAATATGATCTGTTATCAATGGATGCTGTGAAACCTGGCTCTACTTTAGCAGATTTCTACCACAACTTCCTTATACGCATCTGACAAACCTCCCACAATTCCAAGCACATTGTCTTAAAAATTTCCAGCTTGGAAACACAAAATATGTTTATAGACAGTCAGGCGACATCTTCCTTACGCTATGAGCACAAAATATTAAGACATTTCTAGGCAATCATTCTGTCACCCAGATGATGAAAACAGCAGCAGAAATTCACTCCCTGTGAGATTTCATGAAAAAAAAAATATCTAGAAAATTCTGTATTTTCAGTCAAGCCACTGCACATCTTGTAGCATGGAAGCTGTGCAGGAGGCAGCATTGCTGGGATTCTATTAGCTCACAGACTTTGAGCTGCTTTGTCTAAAGCACCTGAAGAATTCTGGTGCATTGAGTTGATGCATGTCATATATCTAAACCTTTGAAGTTCTTTTGCCTTCATACTGAACAAATCTTTCAAATACCTTTTGTCTGAAACTCCTCTTAGTTGGATCAGCTGCTGTCCCACAATTTCACTGTGGATCTGATAGGTTCACACTAGTAGAAACGTAAAAGGGATTCCACCTGGCTCTGTGGACTACATTTTCTTCCATAGCCAATGAAATGTGGAACAGTAGATGTTGCTAAAAACTTTAACCTACAGTACTTCAAAACATAATTCATTGTCTTACTGAAAGTCTTATCTATACCTATAGATCCTAATCATTGTTATGGAACAAGTGCTACATTGGAAGAACAACTTTACTGCAGAGAACAGCCAACCAGCTGCAAATCCCTTCAGACAAACTGATTTATACTCTATTAATTGGAGTTCAACCCTGTTGCTTCCTCCACTCCCTGCAGTAGCTGGCACTTGGATCAATTGACTGCTCCAAACCCAGGTGGACTTCATCAAATCCCTGACTATAATCTGTCAGGCACTTCTAATCATATTAGTGATTTCCCATCATATAACATCAGTAATTATATTATTAGACTTGAGGTTTTTTTTCCCCCCAATCTGATAAAAATTACCTCTGCATATTAATAACTTTTCTTTCATGAGACTTTAATGAAGCAGAATATCAATGAGATGTGATGGGGTGGAAAACTGTTAGTGATATAAAAGATGTTCACACTCTGAAACAGCCATGTCATTCTGCACTACCAGAGAAGGTTTTCACCTAAAGAGCAAAGGTCTCTCTCTCCTTTTTATTCTTTCATATCCCTCAATGTGGGACAACTGTAAAACTTTATTTACAATTCATGTGGAGAATGATTAAATAGTTTTCATTCTCCATGTGTTGAACAGCATTGCAAATCACAAAAGCCTTCACTTGGTAAGAAGAAATTACAGTGATATTGTCTCACCCTCAGCATCATTTGGTACCTTAAAAAAACCACAAGGAAACATGTCAAATTGTGGCAGAGGCTGTAGTTCTACCCAAAATAAACTTATTAAGGAAGACAGATTTTTTTATTAACAAGTCAGAAACCAAATGATTAAACAGCTTTCTCTCTGCCTGAATACCAAATAGAAATCAATGTACATTATACAGCAGTGGCAGCTGAGATTGCAGAAGATCCAAGGATGTAAAAAAAAAAAAAAAAAAAAAAAAAAAAACCCCAAAAACCTGTGATTTACTGAAAATCTCTCACCAGGGCAACAGTGGTAAGATGAAGTCTGGCTTTCCCACAGCATACATCCCCTTGTTTTTTTCAAAAGGAATTTAGAAAACTTCCTTGCAGAAACTGTAAAAAAGTGTTAGTCTTGTGTTGTAGTGTGGTGGGCTGAAATTCCCCTCCCACAACAACAACTCCAGACTAGCTCAGTCTGGAAGCAAATGAAGCTGTGTTTTACAAGCAAAACTACAATCTAGGATGAAAAGCAATGAACATGTACAAATATACACTATTCACAGTACTGAATAGTTCACAACTATAGTTCACAACACTTACAAATAGGTACCATACACAGAAAAACACAACAAAGCCCCCTGGCTCCAGAGAGTCCTGCCTCTTTCCCTGCCTTCCCCAGTGTGGCAGTTTAGGCTGGGTGCCCCCTGCCACTGCTACATGAGATACACCTCTGGTGTCCTGGGTGCCCACCCAGAGGGGTGGACACAGGAAACGACGTATTTCTACCCAGAAATCCTGTGCCCTATAAGGCCATCTGCAGAGTCATTCTCTTCCTCTTTCTTCCCTCTCTGCTCCCATGGGAGATGTCCTCTCTTATCGGGTAATGCCGGGGGAGTATCCTCAAGGCCTATTAGGCCTGTCTAGGCCTAATGCCAGGAGGAGAATGGGGGGGGGGGGGAGGAGGGGGGGCAGTCTCAGACCTGGCCAGCCTGAGACTTGCCTAGCAGTGGGAGGAGGGGGGAAGGAAGAGCCCTGAGGGTTTGGGTAGACCCTCAGGTGGGAGGAGGGAAGGATTGGGAAGCCTCTGGGTACTATGTAAGGGACTCTGTATGCTTTAGGATGTTCTTTGCCACTACGCTGTGTAGTTTTTCTGTAGTTTCACCAATTGCTTTTTTCCATTTAAACTTTCCATCACTCTCCAATCCGTTTGCGTGTGTCATTCTTTTGTCCCTTTCGGGGCAAGAAATGTTCTGGCTGGCCTCAAACCAGCACACCCAGACCCCCCTGGCAGAAGGAAAAAAACAAGGAGCAGAGGGATTGTTAGAAACTTGGCTTTCAAGGTCAGTATGCCATAGTGTTATCTTCAAAAAACAAAACACAGAAGAGAAACACAAACTGCCCAGCAGAGAAACACCAGACAGACTGAGAGACTGCCTCTACTTTGTTTTGAGTGCTGACTCTTAAACATTTCTCTCTCTCCTATGGAAGTGTTTGGAATAATCATTATTTCTCTTTCTTACACCCATTCTTTCACCTTTCTGCTCGAACTTTGTGAAGAAAAATTAAAGGTATAGCCTTAAAACCACCACATCTGGGTACAAATCCATAGCTGTCGAGCTAAAAGGAATTGCTTCCACATCCCAAACAGGTGCTCTAAGAAAGCTTTTTGAAACATTCTGTACTGCTGCTCAACAGCAGACAACGTTAGCAATTCTTTTTTTGTTGCTGGTTGTGACAATTACAGGACTAGAAAACAGAACTGCAGAACACTGTTTTCTATAACCTGCTTGTAACACTGAGAGAAAACATAAGAAGGCTGTGTTCAGCCAGTGACTCACCCAGAGTGATTCACAACATGTCAGTCAGGTAGATCTTCATGGATAGAGCAGGAAATGAATCTGGATCCACCCATCCAAGTGCTTAAAGGATGATTTCCATTTTCCATTGCTATCAAATGACCTGTAAAATAAAATATCACACATAACAGCTAAAGCACTTCAATAGGACACACAGGGGTTTGTCTGTCTTATAGATGCTTTTGTTGCAAAGATGTGAAACTGAACACATGGATTGATTTTTCCAAAATAAAAAGAAGGTTTTTACATAGCTTTGGAAGTTACCCTTGGACTGCTTTTCCATTTGCTGGCTGTAATCTGGTAGAACCAAAAAGACAGAAGAGTGTGGGGCATAGTGACTGAAATTCACAAAGTAAACAACAAAATGGTGGAGATAAGGCAGAGAAATGAAAATATTCTGGATGATATAATCTAATCACCATTAAATCAATAATTTTAAGACTAATTATTAGAAATCACATTCACTCTGTTACTTCAGCATTGGTGGTGCAATTGGAAATTAATTAGGATAATTTTTTAGCCTACTAGCTCACCAGCATACATCAATATCACACAGAAAAAAAAAAAAAACCAACAGTGCTTTTCTGAGTGGTTTGGGGAAAAGATTCATGTACATCACACTGCTAATATACTGCCTACTTCCACCAGGCAGTCCCTGTGTTTGTGAGTCTAACAAAAGTAAATCTAGAAAAGCCCTGGATAAAATAATTGCACTGCAGGTGACAATGAAGCAGGAAATATTATGGCTGCAGACAGACATAAAGACAAGTTCCTGATTTATAACATGTAAGACTGTAGAGTCTAGAGTGGAGAAGTGTTATAAGTCAATGCAGTTTACAGGTGTTGCAGAGCAAACAAACGCTTGCTGGGTGTAAGTGATGGATTTTACTGAGATAAAGATGCAAATCCAAAGAGTGTGCAAACCCTCCAGAAAATGTATTTAAGCTGCAATTATTTATTGTGTGCAAAGATGAAAAGTTTACTAGGTAGGACCCTCACTCTTTCTCAGCCCTTCTACAACAACAAATTCAGCAACTGATGTCAGGGGAACTCTTCCAGTTTAAGGAGGTGAGGACTTACTCCTGGCTCTGGGGTAACCCATTACAGTGTAGTTGCTGCATCACAGGATATCAGAGGTTGGAAGGAAACTCAAGAGATCATTGGGTCCAATCCCACTGCCAAAGCAGGATCACTTATGGTATTCTGCACAGGAATGCATCCAGATGGGTTTGGAAAGTCTCCAGAGAAGGAGACTCCACAACCCCCCTGGGCAGCCTGTTCCAGTGCTCCATCACACTCACTGTAAAGAAGTTTCTCCTCATGTTGAGGTGAAATATTCTATGTTCAAGTTTCAACCCATTATTCCTTGTCTTATTACTGTGAACCACTGAAAAGAGCCTGGCCCCTTCCACTTGACACCCACCCCTCAGATATTGATAGACATTGATCAGATCCCCTCTCAGTCTTCTCTTCTCCAGACTAAACAGCCCCAGGGCTCTCAGTCTCTCTTCACAGGGGAGATGCTCAAGTCCCCTAAGCATCCTCATGTCTCTCCCTTGGATTCTCTCCAGCAGGTCTCTGTCTTTCTTGAACTGGGGAGCCCAAAACTGGACACAGGATTCCAGGTGTGATCTCACCAGGGCAGAGTAGAGAGGTAGAAGAACTTCTCTTGACCTGCTGGACACCCCCTTCTTGATGCATCCCAGGATCCCATTGGCTCTCTTGGCCACAAGGGCACATGATTGTCCCATGGAGAACTTGCTGTCCAAGGTCTTTCTCTGTGGAGCTACTTTCCAGCAGGGCAGCCTCTAACCTGTCCTGGTGCCTGTTGTTATTCCTTCCCAGATGCAGGACCCTGCACTTGTTCTTATTAAACTTCATGAGGTTTGCCTGCATCCATGCAGCTGAACTATCTCACTTCCCAAATCAGGTTTAATCACATCTGTAGTTCTCACTATGAAGAGGCCTTGATCAGTGGCTGAGGAATTTTGGGACAATGCTACTTGAACTGAACCTCTTTTGCTAGGAAACACATTTAATGGTATGGATGATTTGAGGCAGTTCCCTTAGCTATTAAAAGCAGTTATCAGGAACTCACTGCAAACCAGCTGTGTGGAACAAGCTCATATAATGAAGCCAGTCTTAACTGTTAGTCAGGATGCCTAGAATCTGTTTCAGGTAAATATGAAACAATATTTTAAATGGGAGCTATATGATTGCAGAATTTAGAGAATGTAGTAAATGTGCCTGGCTAAAGCCTCAGTGTAGCTACAGGAGAAATTTGAGAGAGGGTGGCTGCAGACATGGAAGGCACAACAGAACCAAATAAAAACATTTTGAACAAGTTAAAGAGAATTTCTTTTAGAGTCTGCCACATTTCAGTGTTCTGTTTCAATACATGAAAAGCACTGCTAGACGTTAGCTAGGGAACGTTAGCACAACATGAATGGATAGGGAACTGACAGAAACCAGTGTACAAAACACTGCTAAGTGGTGAGGGAAAGATGTGAGAAAATGTGATAAGAATTGATTAGAGCAGACCACCGATCTATAAAATCCTCCACTACTAAAGAAAAAAAAAAAAGAGTAGCTTAACATTGAACAAAAATACCAACCCCAAAGTTCAAAATGAGGTCTGTTACACTAAATTATAGGCCAGTTAGCCTAAAACTAAAAATAGTACTTGAGAAAATACAGATGGGCTTCAGTACCTACTCTGATGTGTCCAGCACTGTGCTCTTTGCTGGAAGAAGTCACTCTTGCATGTTGGCTGACAGTGTGTTACAGACTAATTTCTTTTTTTTTTGCCTACACGGCCATCATAGAGCAGAGAACAGATCTCTTGAACCCTTTTTTTCCAAATAATTTAGTCTGATGCCATTTAGTATGTCTGACATGGCTGCAGCAGTGTTAGTGGGATGGAAACACAAGGTATGTCTACATGGAAGTGCAGGCTCGAGCCCACGCTGCTGCCTAGCTAGCAGTTCAAATTGATTTGCTTTCTGCATGTTCTGCAATTTGAATGATAAGAAAAATTGAGCTTTCTCTGAGCCAGCAGACTTCAAGAAGCAAATGGAGAAGGAAAAACAGAGATGACATTGGGAAAATTTTATATGTATTTAGTGTCCAAAGCAAAGAACAATCAAGGAAAATGTCAACACGAAATAGAAAGTAATTCAGATTTCCAATTCCTTTTGTGCTTTTCTCTTCCTATCTGCAGATCAAATACACTTATAGTAAAGTCTGATAGTTTCCCTCTAAGCTGAACCTAGAATTCCACAGGCAACATCTCAGTGTGACTTGTGTGACTTACTTCTGAAAAAAATCACACTAAAAGGCTTTGAACAATTACTCAACAGCATATTAGCATAACATGCTAATATCTATCAAACCCCTTTTCTGGTGCCCAAAAGTGGAAAAATTTTGAGTCAACTTGAGGCAGCACAAAAATTGAAGTAGTTACCTAAGCTGGAAATTAATTTGTTTTTTTGGGTTTCTTTGTTTTTTGGTTTTTTTTAACTTCTTTTCCTATATGATTCAGGGATATAATGAAAACCACCAAAACCCCCTTGTGCTTCCAGCACTTGGCAAGCAACAAGCTAAAAAAGACAAATGTTGTCCTTCCTAGTCCCACTAGGAGCACATTATCCCCGCCTTTGACATCCTCCACCCATTTGAAATGACACCTGAAAGCTGTGTCACCACAAGTGTGATCTTTGTGGGGCCATTTGTTCAGGCTGTGATTCTGAAAACCACTAAGAAGTAGCTTTTAAGCTGTTGTCAGGAACTTTTCCATCAGTGGAAGGCAAGAGACATTTCAGTTGCAGTTAAGAAAGCTTCTAAGTTTGTAGGACTATAAAAGGCAGGAAAGAAGGCAATTCTGTCCAGCTCTTAGCTTAGTATTTAATATACTGCCCTTTTGGTTGGTTCACTCAAAAATTAATATTAATGAACTTGGTATCAGGCACAATGATGTAACACTTAAATACCATGATAATCTTAATGGGTCCAGGAACCTATAGGAATGAAAAAAAGTAGCTACGTCTTTTCATGGATCAAAAGAAGATTCAAGGGTTAGGTGGAATCACTTTTTCATTGGTGCATTGATCATTTAATACTAATGCTGCTCCTGAAAATTGGGCCATTTTCCAGGTGCTGTAGATTAATCTTCCAACTCCACAATTAAAGACATCGTGCTGATGAACGAGGCAATAATGCTGATCTACATTCAGCAGTTATGTGACTCAGAGATATGATATACAGTATCATCTTCTCCTCCTCAGCAGAAGCAGAAGGCAGCCTCTGGAAAAACATTGTCCACCAGGTTTCTTTGTGATCTCTCTCACTGAAAACCTGCAAAGCTTCAGATAGCAGGGATTTTGGTAATGCTACAAATAGCTTCCTTCTCTGTTACCTGTCCTAAAAGCAAATGAGAAGCTTATTGATGACATCAAAGTGATGGTCCTGAAGACAGGTTATTTAGTTTACTCAGAGGATTGTCACACTGGAGGCAGAACCTGGAACAGTCTTCTTTCCTGCTACAGCAATCAGCTTTGGCCAGCAGCAGCTATTCTGAAAGGGATGGAACACATTCATCTTCAGCCCTATTCAGTTCTGGATGTCACTATAGAAACTGCCAACAAACACATTAATTAGAGAGAGTCTAAATCTGCAGATGCTGCTGCCATTGGAACAGAGGCCTTAGAACTTGACAGGCATTTATCATTTGGAAAAAAAAAAATGGTGGAAACACTCCAAGAACAGGCACATGAGAACCTATAATGAATGTGTAAGGGCTTTCAGCTGTGATTTGTCCTTTTTGGGTAAGTCTTTTTACCATTTAGAGTGGAGATCTCTACTGCTTTTTAAAAATCATCTGGCAGCTCCCAGAGTTGAAGCACAGTAGGAGCAGAGTGGCAGGAAGGAGGATAAAAAGGGATTCCTACATCTTCTAAGTCAGAATAGGGATTTACCTGAGCCTAGAGAGGAGACAGGAAAATGAGGCAGATGTCAGAACAAGTTGCTGGCAAGGACTCTTTCCTGTTTCTCCTCACCTAGGACCAAGACCTTCCAGATCCAAGTCCATTTGATTAGAAAGAGAAGGAAACTCTTGCCAGGCTGAGCTGATCCTGGAAGAACAGGCAGCAGAATTGATGAGAAAGGTGGACGTGAGTCCTTTTTCACAACCAGCTATGCTTTCCCTGGCTGCTTCAAAGGCACTGCAAACACTTGTCCTGGAGAAAACTGCACACCTAACCAGAGGTCTGCTAATCTGAGCAACCTGATCTAGTTGAAGAAGTTCCTGCTCTTTGCAGGTGGGTCGGACTAGTTGACCTTTAAAGGTCCCTTCTAACCCAAAACATTCTATGGCTTCATGATTGTAATGTACTTTAAAAGCATGAAGTATGGTTTAGCTACACAACATAGTTACTGTTGAGGGGTGGGTGTCAAGTGGAGGGGGCCAGGCTTTTTTGGGTGGTTCACAGTGGTAAGGAATAATAGGTTCAATCTTGAACATAGAAGATTTCACCTCAACATTAGGAGAAACTTCTTTACAGTGAGGGTGATGGAGCACTGGAACAGGCTGCCCAGAGAGGTTGTGGAGTTTCCTTCTCTGGAGACTTTCCACACCCACCTGGATGCATTCCTGTGTGGACTACACTAAGTGATCCTGCTCTGGCAGGGGGTTTGGACCCAATGATCTCTTGAGGTCCCTTCCAGCCTCTGATATACTGTGGCTGCTCACAGGCTCTCTACATCAAATACTCAGGATTTATTTTTTGATAGCTATGTTATGTGACTCATCATCTAAGTCTATGGTCTTTATAGACTTCCAGATTAAGTCACCAGCCTTTCTTGAAGCTAGGAAAGAGTGAAGACTACATTGATGGGTTAGTAATTATGTATGGTAGAACACATGGATCTTCAAAGGGTTACAAACATTTTTAATGAAGTCCTCAGAGTTATAAAAAGTTCATGAGTAACATCAGAACTCCCAGGGAATGAACAGCATGATTTCACTTGAAAAAAAAAAAAAGATACAGCTGCCAATGATGTAGAACTCAGTGAAGTTAGAAATATGCTGTGTTAACATTGGGGCTTAGTATTTCCTGCCACATGCAGTACACCTTCCCTTGTGGTTTTAATCTCCATCATAAAAAAAAAAAAAAAAACAAAAACCCGAAAAAACAACCACCAAAACAAACAAAAAAAAAAAACAGAAAGAAAGAAGGAATATTTAAGGATTGTAGGCATTATAATACCAACATCATATTCAGATGATTAAACCTTTTCTTCACTGAGGTTTAAGATCCTGCTGAATAGCTCATCACTTGTCAGTACTTAATATACAAAAGGTGCACTTTGACACAGTTTTAGAAGGGATAAATGAAACTGACACGAAGGCTTTTGGTGCTTAAGAACAGGTATTAATATAATTGCTCTAAAAATATTTAAGAGAGCTGAAGGTCATTTGCTGACCCTTCATGCCTAGGAATATACTGCAGTTGGCCCCTTGTCTCTTGACAATAAACTTGATTAAGGCTGTTGCAATATCCAGCTCTAATGCTGTCTGCCAGTGCTGCTGAGGTGACAGATTTATCACAGGATTTTCCTTATCGTTCTTTGGTTTTAGAGATATAGAACTCCATTAATCATCTTTTTAATATTAAGGAAGTAAATTTGCTACCATGTACAATGGGATTTAATTATTAGAATTATTTTCTTCTCCATTTGTGGAAGGGACAGGCAGGATTTTTTTCCATTTTCAGAAAACTACTGCTTTGAAATTAGAGGTCAACATACAACCTTTGCAGATGCCTGACACTCAGCATCACCCAGCATTCTGCTTTGTCTTTTTTATAGTGAGGGTGACAGAGCCCTGGAACAGGCTGCCCAGAGAGGTTATGGAGTCTCCTGCTCTGCAAACTCTTGAGATCCACCTGGATGTGTTCCTGTGTGACCTGCCCTAGGTGATCCTGCTTTGGTGGGGGGTGTGGACTCGATCTCTGAGGGTCCCTTCCAACACCTAGCATCCTGTGATTCTAGATCTGCACTGTCTTGTGTACCTGCTAAGAAGCACTGACAAGTCAACAGATCTCTCACCCAAATCAGTTCAGAGCCTGTGCAAGGTTGTCCACGTCCTTCATGCCTCAAAGGGCCCTGGATTCAGAGGTTCTGAAAAGCAGCCACTGCTCTTACTAAGATCATTGAGAGATCGTGGCATTTGGTACTTTAGAAAATCAGGAATTTTAATGTGGGGATTTGAGGCAAAAGTGCTACAGGGATTCTTGAGCAGCACCCTTGAAATGGCTACTGCTAATTCGTCCAGGGGTGAATTTTGCTCTCTGTGTGTGGTAATCAGATGCCAGCATGCATACAAAAATCTTTTCCAGATCAATGCATGATGGGGATGACTTTCACTCCCTCCACATGATGAATCTTTATTGCATCCTCCTCTGAGTGTCAGATCTCCCCACAGAAGAGCTGTGATCACTCAGACTGGAGAAAGGAGCATTCTACTGAATGGGTTTCATAGCAACAAAACCCATGTAGATCCAGGCAATAATGTTGCCACATACCAGCCTGATGAAGTACAATTTTAGGTAAACAAGGAGACATATTTTACATATGTTACATTCAGTTGTAAGAGAACACAGGTCATGATACGTGGCAGTTATTCTTGGCTTTGCATCTTCAAAGTACTTCAGAAGCACACTAATTAATCCTCTAAGTAATTAATACTAATTATTTAGTAGATTATAATTATCATAGTCTATTGCTTTAAACTAATTAGTTGTAAATGTTTTCATGATATACCATAATGTTTTATATGCAGCTGTTCTGGTCTGCTGGGTTAGAATGTGTGTCTTGTGATGTTTACTCCAAAATGGTCCCCTGTGGATTTACACAACAGGTCACAGCTTCTGATGATTAGATGAAAGCACCCAACATGAAGTACTAGATTCACACCAGCACTCGTGTGCTGGGATTGCAGCTACACTAACTGGAACCCAGAGGCAAGAGTATTTTTGACCACACATGGGAACAGGCAGGACTTCAAAATGAGGATCTTGAGCTAAGAGTGATGGTGCACACTCAAGGGACCTCAGCATCTGTGCAAGGATGACCAACAGGTGACAAGAGCAGCCCTGCAGGTGCTGTTTACCAGTGCAGCCTCAGGACATAATGACATATATTGGAGAGAGTTAGCTTGCTTTTTCTTAAATCCAGGAAGGAAGATTGAGTCAGATTAATCCACAAGTGAAGAGATTCACAAGCCAGAACTACATATGAACAGTCATCTGAAACTAAGAAACCAGAACATCCCAGGCAAGACAGGGAAGACACTTCCTTGGGTTACTGGAAATACAGGCTGTACCCCACTGCAGCAAGAGGGAATCAGATGGAGTCTCCCACATGCAGCAGGAGTTCTCTTACCTCCACACTTTCTGGGCATGCTTTCAGCAGAGCTTTTCCAACAGATTTCACCAAGTGATTTCTATGGCTGAGGTGGGCCCTGAAATGCCTGGTTTGTGAAACCCAGCAAGGATGAGGGATAAGGAAGGCACTGAGCTGCTCAGCACCCCCAGGACTGAAGGAAGCCCAAGCACATGCTCAAGACACTGGCATCCTTTTGCCTTTGACTCTTGCCCTGACAGTAAACACCTTAGCATCATTTGAATGGCAGCAGTACTTCAACAGCAAAGTTTTACCTCTAAAATGTGTTTCAGGTAAGAAAAGCACAGTGTCAGAAATGACTTCACAGGGCTCTGTGTTTTGTTCTCCCCTCAGTGGCTCTCCATCAAACCTGATGGGCTTGCAAAACAAACGATTTTTCTAAATGTCATCTGGCATGCAGAATCCCAGAGATCTGAAAGTCAGTCAGTTCTCACTGTACTCCTTGTACCATTACAACAATAATCATTTTGCAGTCCAAACCTGAAATTGCAAATTCTTGACAGAATGGCATTCAGCTCAGCTCTCTACCAAATCACTACTTTAAGACCAACTATAATAAAAAGTTGCATTCCGACTGAAAAAAAAAAAAAAAAAGCTACATAAAAAGTCAAAGACCACCAGGCTGCATTTTTGGTGGTTTTGGTTTTTTGCTTGTTTGGGGTTTTTGGGGGGGGGGTTTGTTTGTTTGTTGGTTTTGTCTGGGGTTTTTTTTGTGGGCATTTTGTTTGGTTTTGTTGTTTTTTTTGTTTTGGTCTTTTTTTTTTTTTTTAGCATGGACATGTTTTGAGAATTTCTCTTCAAAACCAGATTTTCACCATTTAACTTACTCCATCATAAAAGAATTGTCATGAAAATAAATGAATGTGAGGCTGAAGCCAGACCTGCTGATCACTACATAAATAAGAGTACAAAGGGGATTGATCCACTGAGTTCACAGTGAGGTATTGCACTGCTTCTCCTTCACACATTACAGCCTTTTAAGTCTAGAAATGTCCATTTTAACTACGGACTCCAACCTCCTGTTTAGCAGTCGCTGATTTTAATGCACTAATTCCCAGCAGCTGGGTTTAAACAAAACATCTTTTTTTTTTTTTCAGAAATGTAAGTGGTGTTAGTTTTACTATCTCCTAGTGAGGAGCAAATACAGAACTCTTTGCAAACTGTTCCTGTTTCTAGTTATCCTCACTATTCAAAATACACACAGAGTAACATTCTCAAAATACCCTCTGCTGACTTTTGACTTTTAGCCTTTTGTTTTTCGTGGACTTTTCTGCCTAGAAACTTTAATTACATTAGAGTCCTTTCAGTCTTTATAAATAGAATCATAGAATGGTTTGGGTTGGAAATGACCTCCAAAGGCCATCTAGTCCAAACCCCCTGCAGTCAGCAGGGACATCCTCCATTAGAGCAGGTTGCTTAGAGCCTTGTTGAGCCTCACCTTGAATATCTCCAGGGATGGAGCCTCAACTACCTCCCTGGGTAACCTGTTTAAGTGTTCCACCACCCTCGCGTTGCAGAACTTGTTCCTGACATCCAATATAAATCTGCTCTTCTCTAATTTCAAACCATTGCCCCTCACCCTATCACTGCAGGCCTTTGGAAACAGAACCTCTTAAGCCTTCTTGTAGCCTCCTTCAGGTACTAGCAGGCTGCTATCAGGTCTCCCCAGAGCCTTCTCCAGGCTGAGCAACTCCAGCTCCCTCAGCCTGTCCCCATAGAAGAGGTGCTCCAGATCCCTGATCATCTTCATGGTCCTCCTCTGGACCTGCTCCACCAGGTCCATGCCCTTCCTGTATTGAGGGCTCCAGACCTGGACACAGCACTCCAGGTGAGGTCTCACCAGAGCAAAGTGGCAGAACCACCTCTCACCACCTGCTGGCCTCTCTGCTTCTGATGCAGCCCAGGATGCCATTGGCCTTCTGGGCTGCAAGTGCACATTGTTGGCTCATGTCCAGCTTCTCCTCCACCTGTATCAATCCGTGCAATATTTTACCAGAGATCACACTGTGAGCTGGCTGTCCTTTAACTTAAGCAAACAAAACTGCCGTGCTACTAGCTTGATTCTAATCCTTGAAATGTCTGTTTTCCCAATATGTATAGAAAAATCAATATTAACAATCCCAAAAGCTCTTTGCTAGCTGTTCCAAAACTCAATTTATAAAGGTTATGTTCCAAGATGTTTCATTTCTCTAGCTATCCTTGTAAGGGAAAACATGCCATCACTATTGAAAATGAAAATATTCATCCTTTTATGTATTACACATAGAGAATCTGTAGCAGTATTTAGAGTTTTTACCATGGAGATCAGGGGGACTTTACAACCACAGCTCTACCATAAGCTGAGTTCAGATGTTTAAGTGACACAGATATTGCCTAGAAACAATGCTTTTTTTAGGAGATTCTTGATTTATTTTAGTGTTTGCCAAAATTTGCTAGTCAATATTTTTTTAACACTTATTAGCATGTACCTGCAGCTGCATCAGTAGACTCTGTCAACTCAGCATTTTCAGACAAAAGATCAGATCACATTAGTAGCTTTTTGCAAGCCCTGAAAGTTACAGTTCTAGTCACATGATAAACCTAAACCAGATGTCTTCCAGTAATTATTTGCCTAAGCTCCCAAAGGCTTTGCTGTCCTGAGTACCCTTTGGTAACATGGAAAAGTTACCTTGCCTCCCTACTTTAAAACCCAGCTCAGTTAACTTCAAGGGAAATGTAAAGAGAATGTGATTTCAGTGGGATTCTGTAAGCTTTCAGACAGTCAGAATTGTGAACCTTATTTATCCTCTGCTTGGGTTCTGTGAAGGTGCAAAAAATGTACTATTATGTTGACTGTGCTGGCCTGAATATTAAGTCCTCCAATGAGCTGCTGCACCCTGAGGAGAAATAAACACGCAAAGCATATTTGAAATTCCAGAACCATGCTTCTGAGTATCCTTCTGGACTTTTTCAGATGATCTCCTCATTAGAGGAGCACAGAGAAGAGGCTGTGCATGTTAAATTTCTCTGCTGAATGAACAGATTACAGGAGACTTGGTCTCCCTCCAGATCTAGACTGACATTTGAACAAAGTGGTCATCGATGAGATAAGCAAACCACATGAAAGCAGGTGAAGAAGCATGTAAAATAAGCAAGGAATTTGCTTTTTCTTAATTTAAAACAACAACAAAAAATATTTTTCCAGACATAAGAAAACTTTGAGTAAGTGTGAAATATGCAGTTCCTATTTTCATATTCAGGGAGAGGTTTTATTTCGTTGAGGTATCCTTTTGGATAAAAAAAAAAATCTACTGTATCTAGAACTGATGAATCCAGTTGGATGATAAATGTTTTTAATCATGCTCTAAAGTCATTCCTCAAAAAGCCTGCAACTTACTCTGTTTTATACAGGAAAGAAAAAAATAAAGTTTTCACTTGAGCTTTATTCTTGGTATTTTAGGGTTTCTCTTTCATTAGTTCACTTCTGTTGGATGCTCAGATATCAGTGGGAAGCCAAGAGAACATTTTCTCTTTTATCTAGCAAGAAAATTGAGACTGCCTTTCCAAAACAATCCTCTTGATAATAAACCATATTTACTTTGTCACAACATGATTAAAGCTATTCTCTTAATTCTGTACAATATATGGAAGAGTTTTCCAGCAGGCATTTCTAGGCACAGTGAAATTTTGTCTTTGAATGTTAGGTCCCCACACAGGAACTGTTTCTATGAAATAAACATTTTGGTTTTTTCCTTGACATTTCTAAAACTAGTTTCTTCCACTTCTTCCATGCACACATTCTCTAACTTAGCTTCATCCTCCAGTGTGTCAAATATTGAAGCCTCTTGCCTTTGCTACTTATGTTCCTTATTTATTCCTAATTGCACCTCTTCCATTCCCATTGAATCAGCCTTTCACCTTGACTTGCCTGAGTGTCTTCAAGGCTTTCTGGCACTTTATATATCAGTATCAAACTACTAATGTTTATCTGAAAACTTATATGCAGACCTAGTGACCAAAACATTTCAGTTTTCATACGGTACTGCTGTCCTCCACATTCTTTTTTTCCATGGTCCCTTTCCCTCCCCCCCTACCATTCTTCTTACTAGGTTCCATACACTTGAACTATCAACCTTTTTCCTAGAAAAAGAAAATATCTATGTTCTTCCATGGTCATCATCAAACATATTTTTTAAAGCTTCCTAGCACAGAAATTCCCTCAATAGATAGTGAAAAGTGCTGTCTATTGCTGTGTCTCTCCATAAAAGACACTTCATGATCCCTTTTCATTGGGAAGATTTCCTTCTTCTCAGACTACTTTTCTTTTTC
This sequence comes from Indicator indicator, assembly GCF_027791375.1. Lineage (NCBI taxonomy): Eukaryota > Metazoa > Chordata > Aves > Piciformes > Indicatoridae > Indicator > Indicator indicator. The sequence goes on from NC_072030.1 coordinate 4,220,473, forward strand.
TCCATCCCCTGTTCCCACTGTTATACTGCCATTCTGTACAAAATAAGGTTATAAACATGAGTCTAATATTCTTAAATATCTGAAGTGCAAAACACTTTTACTACCTCAGAATTTCTCACGAGAAGTCTGAGGGGTTTTCCTCAACAATAGATGAGCCGCATGTCAGGGTTCAAGTTCCTATTTTAATTCACTGAGGTATTAGAGCTCTTCAAAAGAAACACAAATAATCCCAGAAAAGAAAGTACAGAGAAACTAAATAAGGTTTTCTTCCATTTCCTCCAATCAAGTTTTTCCAGCTTCACTATTATTTTACAGCATTTTGTAAGAAATCATAGTTTTACCAACGTCAATAATAGAGTTTTGTTTACATTCCATAAGTGTAAACAAAATGGAAAGCTACAACTCTTTGCAAACCTGAAAAGAATTTGACAGTGCAAGAAAAAGAATGTTGACATCAGACCTGAACTGCTTGGCAGAGCTGAGCTGCTGGTTTTTTAGTCACAACCACCTTACGTCTAAACCCACAAAACTTCAGCCGAGCCCTGAACTGGTACAGAAATACACTAAAAAAAGAAAAACAAACCAACCAAACCAAAACAAATCCCAAAATCTTGCATTGCTTTCAATATGAAACCTTCCACTTCACATTCTTGGGATATGATCTCACCATGTCAAGGAAGTGCCTTGGGGGTGTGGGCTGTTAAGTGCACAGGTTACACGTGGCTCTACTTACAGCAATGGATTGCTATGATAACTCCAAAAACTGCAGCAAAGATGCAGCAGAGTCCTTATTTCTAATAGTCTGTGATGTGGTTAGTGAAATGTCTTCATTTAAAATGTCACTTCTTGCTGCAGCAGTTCAGCTGGGCTGATCACAACATCATGAGCCTGTACACTCTTACAGTGTGTAAGAAGTGAGTTGGACAAGTGAACAGCTTTCAAGACTGAAATGAGCTCATTTTCCTTACACACAGATAGCTTTCTCTCCTAGTCGCTCAATCTGCTCCTTCTAGTCTTTCAGAATCACACTTCGCAAAACTCAGTGGAGCTCTGCAGGGCAAGCCCAGTGAAGCACAACTGCTCTTTGCAAACTTGGCTCCAGAGCTGGCTGCTTTTCACCCTTTTTCCCAGGTGCAGCAGCACTTTGCAAATCCCTGTCTCTCTTTGCCACCTAGCGGGAAGCCTGATTTTACAATTGCCTTTGAACTGCTTCCCTTTAGAAACGTGATCAAGGCATCAACATAAAACTGGAAAAGCTTCTGGTGAGCCTTCTGTAAGCATGGTCAAGGTATGAAGTATGCCTACAGTCTCACATACAGAGGAAGTTACACAAAGAAGGCTTTGGAGTATTTCATTGCTGCTCCAATTTTCAAGCCCTCACATAGCACCTATCAAAAGTGTGATTCAATTCTGGAAGAACCTGACATGCTTACTTTCATCATTAGTAGATGTTTGCTTGTAGTCCCCCTGTTCTGAAGTTATGTTGGGATACCATCAAGTCTGCCCTTCCTCAAATGCCATTTTGATGATATGTATAGAGATAAATTGTTAGAATCCCATTACAGTCTCTTGCCCTTATTATGGCAATGGTGATGCCTGTGATGCTGATCAATGCATTTCAAGAAAACAACCCAAAACCTAAGTCAGGACTTTGCATGTATCTGTTAATTAAAGTCTTTCACTTTCCAACTGGGCCAACACAGGCAGTCAGATCCTGCCACTTGTCACCAGTGCTGTGAGGACACCAACAACAGGAACCCAAGTCCTGAGCAGTCTCCTGCACAAGTTAGTCAAGCCAATGGCTGCTTTTATTTTTCACATGCCTAGAATAGAACAGCTTGCAAATGGCCCAACATCATACCAGCTGAACCTATGCTATCAATGTTGCAGGCCACCTTTTTGTTTTTCCCATGCATATTTGATCCTTAAGACATAGTACCAAACCAGCACAGACCTAAACCCACAGATTGTTAGTAGCTGAGCATGCCCAGCTTCTGAATGGGCTAAAGGCACAATACAAGGCAAGGTAAAGTAACAGATTTGTGAAGCTTGGCTGTGGAGGGTGACTCTGCAGCTGGACTCTGGAGGTTGGCCTCAGTTGCTTCAAGGCATACCTGTGCAGAGGTGGCCAATACAGAAGGATGAATACACTGCATAGTTTGAAACTGTGAAGATCAAAGGAGTCATGAATCTTTTGGAGGGCAGAGTGTATAACTACTGAGTTCAGACTGACTTCAGGGATTCAAAAAATGTATTATTAAGGAATTTGTAGTATATTTGCAACCAGTAATTGAACCTATAGTATGTCAATAAACAGCAACATGAAAGATTCACAGAAACTCTCCATTACACATAATAAATAAAACTCAGGGCTGTACAAAAGTTCCCAGACACAAGCCAAATAAAAGTACCTATTGCCATGTGGTAAATAATCAGGAGAGCCTGAGTTAAATGCTTGGTGCATCTTTACTCTCTACCATTCAGAAGGAATTGTCAGCAGCTTAGCTATTTGTTACCAGCCTTCTTAAATAGGGTTTGGCATATTCTGTAGATGTACTCAAATGTACAGAGCTATTGCTTGTACTATAGGAGGTAAACAGGGTAGCACAGCTCTCTCCTCTGCTCACTAACATGAAGCACCAGGACATTTTCAGGCTGTTATGCAGAGAGAAAATTACCCATGTCCTCATATCCCCCTCCTATAGAACAGATTTATTTAAACAGAAATAACTTCTTCAAATTTCCATCTTGACTTAATATCCTTGTGATGCTGCATTTCCTTTAGAAGAGAGAATCAAGCAGTCATTCTTAATTCTTAAAATTTGATAGAGATGGAAATGGTGATTCATTATTTTGTCAGCTCTGTTCCAGCTCTTGGGTTTGGTACTTTTCCAGTACTCCAGTGAAGTTAAAGACAAGGGAAATCAGAGAAAATACTTAATCATGTTCCAGAATATCACAGTTATTCTCAGCTTGGCATTCATTGAAATATTACTGGCAGGAATTCATTGCCTGAAGATGCCACTTGCAAGTAGAAATGGCTCAAGGAAGATCCACACTTGGTTTGCAAACGGGCTGTGTTGTTGAAAAGACAGAAAATATATTTGATTCATCTTTCATTTCCCCAATGTCAATTCGAGTCCATTGCACAAGGGTAAGTGATTAGAACAGGGGAAAAAAAAAGCTTAATAGCTTTCAGTGTTTCTGCTGAGCTCAAGAAATGTCTGTATTCTGCTGAGTGGTACTAACTTCTGGAGACTTTCCATCCACCAAAGACTGTCTTGAGAGCACTTTGACATTTGTAATAATTTCTCCTTCCCTAGCTTGTTTCCATTCCTCAGGCAGCTCTCTCTCCATATTTAGATTACAGATGCCAGGCACTACAATAATCAATGTGATTTTTTAAATATGCTAACCAAATAGTTCTCTTGATCTCTGCAGTCTTGGCCTGTACCATTACTATGAGTTGTGGCATCTTCCAGTAACATAAAGCACATTCTAGAGGGTGTCAAGAAGCATGCAGTTATTGTGATTGATGGTGCACTCTTCCAAATTACACCAACCCAGGTATGAGAGTCAGACACGATGCATGCTGTGAGAAATGATGGAGTGGCATCATGTGAATAGGTAAGACAAATCAGACCAAGCCTACATCTCCACCAAAAAAAGGGCTCCTGTTGTTGCTGGGAACATAAACATAAATTGATGGCACCGTGAATCTCCAAGAATCATAGAATCAGCCAGGTTGGAAGAGACCTCCAAGATCACCCAGTCCAACTGATCACCCAGCCCTAAGCAATCAACCAGACCATGGCACCAAGTACCTCATCCAGTCTTCTCTTGAACATCTCCAGTGATGGTGACTCCACCACCTCCCTGGGCAGCACATTCCAATGGGCAATCACTCTCTTTGTGAAGAATTCCCTCCTAACACCCAGCCTATACCTCCCCTGGCACAATTTGAGACTGTGTCCTCTTGTTCTGGTGCTGGTTGCCTGGGAGAAGAGACCAACCCCTACCTGGCTACAACCTCCCTTCAGGTAGTTGTAGACAGCAATGAGGTCTCCCCTGAGCCTCCTCTTCTCCAGGCTAAACATCCCCAGCTCCCTCAGTCTCTCCTCATAGGGTTTGTGTTCCAGGCCCCTCACCAGCTTCATTGCCCTTCTCTGGACACATCCCAGTGTCCAGGGATGTGGACACATCCTCTTGAATTGAGGAGCCCAGAACTGGGCACAAGATGATAGAAGTCATCTTCTTTTCCTTCTTCCTTTTTTCATTGTTTCCCCAGCGAAGCAAACGGAGTATGTATGTGCAGACCTCACTAAATAATTTGTCTATGCCAATCACAATTTCTAGATTAGTTTTGAAACTTTTAACGGCAATTTGCACACCACATGAGATAGGCACCTTCATGCACAGCCCTCAGTGAAGAGGTTCCAGATTCTCAGGATGAAATGGCAGCAGTTAGGCTAAGACCTAACAACATGACAGTAGACTGGTGAAGGAAGTCCTGAGGTGCTCACATGCTGTACAGTTCCTTATCAGGCTAACTCTCAAAGGCTCCCTTGCTTAAACAGTGTGTTAGAAGTTTCTATAAGACATTAAAATGTTAGTCTCATAGCTCCATTTCTCATCTCTCTCTCAGCTTAGTTCCTATACCAGGCTTCCTGGAGATTACTAACAGCTGCATAGTGCAATTAGGAGGAAACAACCCAACCTCAGGACTCTATCATCCTTCTCTTTATCAAGAGAGATCATGATTTGAAGGACAGCTTTCAGTCTACTCTGGTTTTCACATATAGACCTTTTCTCTCCCCTTCCATAAATCCCACAAGGTCTGAAGATGGGATAGGTGGTTTAGGACAGCACAAGGTTTATCCTTTCTTTCATTTTCTCCTCCAGCACTAGAGAACACTTTATTCCCACACAGTATTTTTTCAAAATATTGGGAGCCATATTCTACCTCTAGCTCAGAAGGTGTCTGTTTGATTTGATCTGCCCTACTTCTGTTCACATCATTTCTCCACCGTTGCAGCTATGGGTGTAAAATGTCAAAAGTTTACAAGCTCTCAAAGGACAGAACAGGCTTCTGTTGCTTCTTTTATCACTATTTGGTGGCAATTTAAGCCATGATCTTTAAAATATTCAACCTCAGTTACTATTTTGGCTACTGAGAGATGAGGGGAAGAAAATAGAGATCTCTAATAATGACTAGAGCAGCAGAACTGCCATGGAGTTCCATAGGATAGAGAAATGTGCTTTGTTTCTGAGATACTATCCCTGTTAAGTGCCAGAGAGCCTCCATGAATAAAAGTAACAGCAGAGCTTCCTAAAAGGATCACAGCATTCTATCAACTGCAATATTTTAAATCTTATCTTTGTGTTCATATTTCCTTTCCCTGATATGAGCACATTGCCAGAAGTAATTAGATTTTTATCTACCACTAGCTCCATATAATACTCCTATTTAATTTCATGGAGCCTATGGTCATTAAAGATCTACAACACAAAGACATTAAACCGAGAATACAATTAAACAGCAACAACAAAAAAAAAAAAAAAAAAAACAAAAAACAAAACAAAAAACAACCACCCAGAGCTCTCATTGATGATTGCTTTCAAGCCTTGTTGTCACTTTGTTTAATTTCCATTCTGCTTTAGGTCAAAAGATCTTGTCCTAGACTGTCTGAGAGTATTGATATAAAGAAACATCAAAGAAAGAGTTGAGTTTTTCTTTTGATAAAAGATTTCTTACACTTCAAGTAATAAAAATACCACACATTGGCATGATGCATCATACTTTGGAGCATGCTGAGTGTCTCACAGCAATAAAACATATTATATATTTCCTCATGAGGAGCTGCATGCACCAAGTTGATAATGTTATAGCATTTACTGAACCCAGCCCCAAATCCCAATACATACAAGCCCTCAAGACAAAGTGCTATCTTTTTCACATGAGTGAATAATCTGAAGCGTGATAGCATAGTTTAAATAACAATTAATATAGACCAAAAGCAAACCCTCTTTTGAGACATCTTTTCTGTTGTTCAAAGACAGATAACAGAAGTCCAAAATTAAAAAAATAAGGGGCTGGTAAAATCAAGATAAACACCTATGCTCTTTTCATTTCTCCATATTAAGAATTATATCATAAGGCAGACAATATGTTATTTTTTTTGAAGTGTTTTACACAATAAACACAATGTGACCATTTCTGAAGGACTGGGGATTGTAGACTCCACTTTTCTGATGTTTTCAGAGATTACTGAAATAGAAATACATTCAAACCCAAACCCTCCACTTTAAGACAACCTGAATGACCCTCCAAGTACTAGACCTACTTAGCAGACTGTAGATGTTTTTTCAGCTACATATATATATTGATCACCAATAATCAATCATTGACAAGAGAACTAACGTTTACAGGGGGCTCATCTCCTTGGGTAAATCAGCACCATGGATTTTCAGCTGACACAACTTTTTCCTCTCTGATGTGTATTTTTGTCACACATCTAATCCAAACTGCTTTTTGTGCATCAGTAGTATTCTGTTCACCTCAACAAACCACAGAGGAGTTACCCATTCAGCGTATTTCATCTTAACCCAGCGGGGCTCATCTTATAGCCTTACACAAGGTTTTCTAACTCCAACACAAGGGTATTCCCTAATTCACCCACCTATCTTATCAGATTATTTTAGTAATGAAAAGCAGGATTTTTTTTTCCTTGTTACTTTTCATTCTTACCCTAATTTAAATGCACTGGAAGCAAGCAAGTCAAGTCTCTTCATTTTCATTATTAAAATTAGCTATATTTTTACTTTTTTTTATTCCCTTTTCACATGCAACTTCCCTATTCCCCTTCCCCCCATTTTCATTCTTTAGATTGCTTCTACTTAATATCCCCCCTTCCCCAATTTATGGTGATCCAAACAAGTTCTGTTTCCTGAAATAAAGCAACTTAGGTAAGTCATAGTCAAAGAAGTAAAGTCCATATCCCAATCACAGGGATCACAATCCTTACTCCCAGCACTGTGAATTACTGTTACAGAATATACTCTAGGTAATAGCCACAATTCAAGATAATTAAAAACCATTCAGTTTCTTCCCTCTAATTTTAATTGAGCTAAAGCATGATGCAGAGGACTTTACTAAATATATACAATTATTGCATTTTTTAAATACTTTATTAAGCAGGAGGCACTCAATCTATTCATTAGTGTATTGTCACAGGCAATTGGAGAGCACAGGTCTTACTCCAGGGTAATTTACAACTGGAGAAATACTGAATTATCATTTGCACAGATATTTTGCTGCTGACTGACAGCATTGTTGCCTAAATTCAGTGAAGTATGGGAAGAAATTAATGTTTGAAACTGAAAATTCATCATAATGTGATACAGATACTCTTTGGTGGAGACATTACTGGCAATCCCTCAAGCCAGCATCTTGCTGCTATCTTATTTGTACAAGGCTGCACTTGAAAATCAGGACCAAGAGCTGAGAATGCATTGCATTATCCAGTTCAACCACTTAGGTTCCTTCTCAGACACAGCTTTTGTGCCCTGGATGCTCAATATGTTTACCAGAAAATTCCCATGGCCCATACAACAACTTAAACCCCATTAAAGCTTTGCATTGGGACTTCAGCACTGCATCAGCCCGTTACACATGGGTGACTTGCACCATAAGTAATGACCCTTTTGGAGCAAGGTTTTCAGCTCTAATTAGAAAACATTTTTGTTATTCTTCAAGTGGAAAGCTTCTTGGAGTCTCAGTGGTGCATCCTTTTCTCTGCCCAGGACTGCAGTGGCTCTGAGACCCACATGCCTGCCTTCAGCCACAACATCCAGGTGGATTGGGTAACAATCCATAGCAAATGTTAAGGTCCTCATTCAAAGAGATGCATGTAGTATAGGAATGCATGTAGTATATAATTTGAAGGGGAAGTATGATTTTAATTTTACTTTCTTTTATTAAACCTTGTACTAGGCAGGATTCTTTCTAAACTGTAGAAATTTCTATGAAGCTGGCTGATTTCTCAGCATCTGTTTTCTGTGCTTCATCCATTTTTTATGGTTTTCTCCCCATATTTACTTTTCAGGCTGATCTCTGTATTACATTCATTCTCTCCCACTTCAAATATTGGCAAGAATAAGAGGATATTTTAGGAAATGTTAAGCTTTATACAACTCCATGACCGAGTGAGATTAGCCTTTCACTTACACAGTCTAAATGAATTCTATATAAGCCTCTCCCAACAAAGCTACAATATCCTTTTCCAGCCATCCCATCCTCTCTCTGTACCATTAGCTCACCAAGCACTGCAAATGTAGTGGAGCAGATAATTATACTGCAAATTAAAAGTAGTGATGTATTCAGAAATTCAATCCAAGAAAGGCTATAAGCATGCATACAACATGCATAGAGCAGCTGAATTAGCCAGATATTAGAAGCCATGTCAAAAAGAACACAGCCAGTTCTGACTCCAGGCTCCAAAACTGTCAATGAACAAGGCTGAGAATAATTTTAAACCAGAAGCCCAGATTCTTTAGTTGAGGGACTGGGCAACTGTGTATAAATAGAAAGACTAATGATGGCATTATGTAATGTGTCCATAATTGAAGGCATATTCTTGTTCGAAATCTGAGTCATTACTGAATTTCTTTAGTATTGTGAAATTCAGATTTTCTTTGACAAAGGTGAATTGTGCAGACATTTTTAGAAAGCTGGAACAGCAGCTAAGCATGGCTTATTTTCTAGAAGGACTTTCATTCCCTGATGCCTTTGAAATTACTGGTACTATTTCTGCCTGTTATTTATGCTTGTTCCACCTTGTTTGCAGCTCAAATTTGGGTTCCCTCTCTGTACTTCTAGATAGACTACTTCAAAAGCAGGATATTTCACATGACAAGAACACCACATATTATAAAGTTTATTTCTACACTTGAACCTTGGCTTCCAGCAATCTAGAGCTAAGTTTAGTGTTTCCCCTCTGCTTTTGTTCTGTATAGTTGAATATATTATCTAAAGGGGAAATTAAAACCAAGCAAGGTATATGAGACAGATGAAATCCAATGCTGCTGGTTTTGAACACTTTTTATTTAGTTCCCTCTCTTAAATAGGCCTTTCAAACTGTCCAGGGTTATAAGATGTACATGAACTGAGATGTTCACTGAGAAGGAGAGTAGGGAGTGGAATCAGCAAATCACCCTAAAGAAAATGCTGTTTTCATGGAGGGGGAAAAAAGAAGGGGGGAAAAAAAAAAAAAAAGAAGGAAGACATAAAATTACTCTATTACTATGAAAAAAAAGCAAGCTACAAGATTCCACTCTATAAAATAAGAAGAGATTGTTGCCATGGTACCAGCAAAATTTCTTCTTCACTTATATGCACACACATGAACCTTCCTTGACAGAGCAAAATTATAAATGTGCAAGGTAAAATATTTTCAATTACACTTTCCCCCAGTATTTTAAATAGATATTTGCATTACATTTAGATGAAATCATCCCTAACAGATCTCTTCCAAAGCAAAGCAACAAATACTGTATTGGCAGGGAAAGGTACCTCCTCAGAAGGCAGGAGGGAACTCAAGGCATGTAGGAGGGATATGCATTGACTTCTGAGCTATGCTCCAGCCAAGATGGATTTCTCAGGAACTGGAAACTCTCTTAACCTGGACAAAGTCATGTTCAGTGCATCTGAGGGACTTGAAGTCATGTTCTGAGGCTCTGCTCCTCATGTTCATGCTGTTACTATTACCCTGTGGCCTAAGCCAGTGTAATCTTATGTTCCAGCCTATTTGTCTTTATAAGACATATGACATTTTGTGCCTATTTCCCCAAGTGCTCCGAGCACTTAACAGGAAAACTTTTACTCAAGAGTTCTTAGCCAGCCAGGGAGCCCTTCAATGGCCTAATGAGAAAAGGCACAGCTGCATTTTCATTGCACTTTAAATAGGTAGGTGTCCATTTCATGCATGAAGATCACACACCAGCCCTTAATGTCAGTACAAGCATTGATTTTATATGATGATATTACACACTCTTGCACCTCCAATGGGTCCTTGCAGGTAGAGTAAATTTAATGAGACATTTTGAAGCCAAGAGGGACCACCTACTAGCACTTAAATAATCCATGTTCCTGCATCACCCATGTTGTATAACTGCCCCTTATGCTCATTTGTAGAGGAGGAAGAAATGTGTATTTTCAGAGAGATCACTGATTCACTGAAGATCACAAATCACTTGGAAAAAAAAAAAATCACCAGGCTTTGAATAAGGTCTTACAATAGCTTTTTTAGTTTATAAACTCACTTACAAATGTGAGCATAATTTCTACCTGAGTTTTGTCTGACATCAACTTCCAGCCATTAGATATTTTTGCTGCACTTGCAAGTGGCTGAAGTCTTTCCCATGTGTCCTGAACTGACACTGGGCAGTGGGGAAGGTTGTGCTAAGATTCAAAAATTCCCTTAGAGTTCATTAAAGCTTATTAAAGCCAGTGAAAACTCTGGGTAACGGACCTTAGAGCTACTTGGTTGGACAGGAGCAGAGGGAAAATGGGAAGAAAGAGAAGAGGAATAAAATAGAGAGAGAGAATGAGTTAAGAATCTATTCAGACCAGGTTTTGAGACACTCAGCTCTCACACCATGTAATACACAAACATGATCACGCTACCTTTTAAAGCTCTCTGCTAAACTGTGCTCTTTTAGGTTTAACTGAAGCAACTTTTACATCCTTCTGGACAAAACAAAACTGAACTGGACACAATAGCCCAGCACTAAATTCACTAATGCCATACACATAGGTAATTTCATTCCCTAATTCCCAAAGGAAAGTTCCTTGCCATAAAGACTCTCAACACGTGTTCTCATAGCCAGGGCTTTGCACAGGGAGTTCATGGTTGGTTGATTACCCAGTATGACCTGAAAGTCTTTTCCAGAGGCAATAATGTCTTGAGGAGAATTCCTTGGTCTGACAGTTTGTCCTACATTCAGTGTTCCTAGATGCATAATATGGCATTTGGTTAGACTGAGGTTGAAGCTGGGCATATTTGACTAGGAAAGCAAGCCATTCAGATCATGCTGCATAAATGCCTTGTCCCCAAGTGAACACAGTTTGAAACTTCACATTCCCTCTGCAGAAGTCTTTTCCTGTAAAAGACAGACTTCATCATTCAGTGCTCTCTACTGCACATTTTTCACACCAGCGTGACACTCCTCGAAAGAGCAATGATAGGGGAAGTCAGGCTGCAACTACATAGTCACATATTTAACCCCTTGATCTGTCAGTTATCAATCCACTGCCCATCCTTTCACCTCCCTGGTGCTAAAGCCACCCACGTGGGATGGATGATCTAGAACATGGATTCACTGCAGTGCCCCACTGCTCTTCTTTCTTCCAGTAAGCAACCAACAGTGAAAATACGCAGCATTGTGCTTTGCTGCTTGCTTTCTAACAGGCTGCATGCTACAGGCTGACAAGAAGGATTATAAATAGAACACAGCTTCCTTCTTGTTACAGTCATTTTAATGAGAATGATAAATGAGTTGAAATAAAACCACTGAGGCTCCAGTGATAAGATCACTATCTCTTCCAGTGCTGGATCTAACCCAGTTTCCTGATGTCATTATCTTCCCTTCAATGTAATGGAATTTATGGCAATTTAAAAGATCAATCTCACTGTGCTTTCTGCTGTGATTTCTCCAGCACAGGAAAACTCCTCTCACTTGATCTTCATTATGAGTATTCTTCCAGGTAGTCCTGCTCACAAACAATAAAACAGCTGCCTACAGATGAACACATACATTGTTCTGTGCATGCCTCAGACACTTGCCTCTGGGTTGCTGTTTATCCCTAAAAGATCAGAGATCTTCTGTTATGACTTGTACTGAGATGAATGATGTAATTAAACACCCAAGAGAGACGAATAAAAAAAAAATGCCCGAAGAATAAATTTATTTGGTTTTCAGATATATTTATGTTTTAAAAGACTGCCAAATTTTCAAAAGACTGAGAAAGACTACCTCAGAAGGACTGCAAGAATCAACAACACACAGGCTACAAGTGTAAACCAGATAAATAATCCCAAACTTCATCATGAAAATTTTTCTGTCAGATTAGAGGAAACTGGAAGTTTGCTACTTAAATTCTCAGCACAGAGAACAGCAGGCTAAAACTTCAGCAATAACAAGGACAATGCAAGGATTTTTGCCACAATAAACTAAAAGATATTGTTCCTTTTCATCATTCTCCTAGAAACTGTCTGCATTGCTGTTGGTTTTTTTTTTTTTTTTTTTTTGTTGTTGTTGTTTGGGGTTTCCCCCCCAGTCTCACGTAAATAAAAAAAAAAAAAAAGAGGTAGAGTAGATCTGCAGGACTATGTTGTCACCTTCTACCAACCAGAGTACTTGGAGAGAATTGTGAATTTTGGGATTATCAACAGTTCTGGTATATCTGATGTTTTCACTCATAGTTCCTTGTGCAAATGTTGATGTGGAAACATAAAAAGAAGCTGAAAAGTCACAAAATAGATATTCTTTTCCATGCTTTTTTCTGGGAGCCTAGTTTGTGACTTTCTGAAAGATGTGGTTGCTCAACAGTGCTGCCCAAACACATTCACTGAGAGTTTTGTATAATATTCCTGCAGGCTTGGTAAATGCCAGAAACTGTTCCAAAAGTCAAGAGAGCCTTACAGATTTTCACTGAAACTAGCCATGCATAAACACTAGTGCCATCTCCAGGGTCACACACAGAGAATTAACCAGGCTGGAAAATACCTTTGCGACCATCAAGTCCAACCTATCACCCAACACCTTTTACCCAACTAAATCATGGCACCAAGTGCTTCATCTAGTCTTCTTTTAAACACTTCCAGGGATGGTGACTCCACCACCTCCCCAGGGAGCCTATTCCAACAGCCAACCTCTCTTTCTGTGAAGTATTTCTTCCTAACATCCAGCCTAAACTTCCCTTGGTGCAGCTTGAGGCTGTGTCCTCTCCTCTGTCCCTGGTTGCCTGGGAGAAGAGACCAACTCCCACCTGGCTACAACCTCCCTTCAGGTAGTTGTAGACAGCAATGAGGTCTCCCCTGAGCTTCCTCTTCTCCAGGCTAAACACCCCCAGGCTCCCTCAGCTGCTTCTCATTCCAGTATCTCACCTAGCATGTCTCATGTCCTTGCTAAACTCCAGCAAGGGAGTTAGAGTGTCTTTTCCCCCCCTCTTCTCCTCTCTTCCTGTATCTAATTTTCAGGCTTACACTTTCTTGCTGAAAATCTGGTTTCAGGTGATGGCAAGTTTCTTGTTGCATACAAGGAATACTGGAGAAGAAACTAGACCTTTCTACACCTAAGGTCTTATCCACTGCTGTCTGTTAGTAGAGACAATGAGGCTCAGTAACACATTTGTCCTTTTAACTGTTCTCAACAGCTGGGGCTTACATGCTAGTAAAGACTTCCAGCAATGCAACACCTCTGTGTACTGACACTTGATATAACTTTGGCATAGTAAATTTTGTTCTGCTCCCCTGTTTGTCAGCCTCTTGAGCCAAAACACACATAAAGCTGTAAAGTTAGGCACATGTCCATTTTCTCTGACCTTGTGGGCTAAATATATTTTGAGATTTTATGGAGCTCTTGAAAGTTTATTGCAATCCTTGCCCAGCCCTTTGTTCTCTGCAGAATGAAGTTTGTATTGTGCAGTGATATTTGGATGACATTCCTCTGGCTGACTTATCTAAATATAAAATAACAAACAACATGGACAAAACAATGTCTGATTTCAGCTCCCATTAAGAACCAGGTTTTCAAAAGCACTACCTTTAAGGCAAAAACGTCACAGCCTTTTTTGTTAGGTCTGAACTTACAGAATGAAAAATATCTTCTCTCCTCCATGCTCCAGGAAGACCCTTAACCATCTCTTCATTCCAGAGACATCTAATCATTCCTGCATGTATGCATCAAAGTGCTCCAGAATGAAAAGTGCTATATAAATATAAGCTGCTATTAATTATGGCCCTCAAAGCAACATTCACAGAGCTTAGTTTTTCAGACTGAACCTACATTAGCTTTGCTGCATGTTCTAAATTTCATTTCCTCCACACCTTTTAATTTGGCACTCTGTCAACAAGGAAATGTAAATTCACTACTCCAGTGCACCCCTACACCTAGATATACTCTCCCTGCTGATTCAACTGCAATACTCACCTAATATCTATTTATTCCTAAGACTCAGCTGAGGCTGATGTGAGGCAAACATTCAGAAAGAAAGATGGGAAAAAAAAAAAAAAAGTTTGTTTTGTATGTACACACACACACATACATATATATATATATCTCCATACACATTTTACAGCATAGGAGCAAGAATACTGAGTAAGGAGATCAGGAGTGAACCTCTTACACACAGATTTTGTCAGATTTGCAAGAGGTTATTGCAAAATGTAGCAACTGAAAGGGTGGCAGAATAAGGATGATAATCAAGTTTGTTCTTTTGGAATGCCTTCAACCCAGCATTCTCAAATAATTTCATTAAAGTGTTAAATCTTATATGGCATATTGTAAATTTACTAAGGGATTAAATGATACTTTCACTTATCACCAAGATGACTACCTAGTAATAGCAGGATATTGGAATTCTCCACCTCTGATCCTGAAAAGAATAAAATGATAAGGATTGTGTTACAGCAATCAGGGGTTGTGCTTTCATGAAGTGGGTAGGAAGGTGAGTGTAAAATGCTCTGACAACAGAAAAGCATACAGAGATGCACTGAGGGACTGCAGAGTGTAGAAAGTAGCAACTCTGATCCACTCTTGCATATACTACCTTCAGGAAGGCAGACCCTAAAATGAACCATCCCAAAAACATCCCACTTCCATCTCAGAGGGTTGATTTGCCTGGGAAAAAAAGAGGAAATCTAATCAGTTTGGACTAGGAGCAAAGTGGAAACCATATTATTGACACCAGAAATACTGAAAACCTTTAACAGGGCAGGATCAACAAGAACATGGGGCTTGCTCCGCAAAAAGAAAGGACTGTAGGTGGGTAAGAGACACCACCCTTGAAACCACTACACCTCTAGACTTCTGAAAGAAGAGTTACTGCTGCTTCAAAATGGAAGAAAGCATCTTTCCTCTTTTACACTGCTCTTTGGGAAGGCAACTCATGCAACTGCAGTGTTCCCTTCCTGATACGTATCCAGACAACACGTGAGCAAAGAATGGAAAAGCATTTCCCAAGTCATACCAGCTCAGAGGAATCTCATTATCTTGCCTGGCATGGCAGCTCCAGTGACCTGTTTCTGTCCTACTTGTCATCCACTGCTTTACAAGCATTACACTTTGGTTTGAGAGCAATGGGTATGTCCTTGGTAGACAGTAAGTAATCTAGAACTGGAGATTTGAGAACCAATGCTGAAAATGCCATTCAGGTCAGACTTCAGGACCAAACTCTGTCCAGCACAATCACAATCTTACCCAGCAGAACAACTCTGCTTTGCTGTTATGTCCCCACAAGTCACACCTGCTCAGCCTTGCTGCTGTGACCTCATGAGCCACCCCTGCCCAAGCCCCATCCTGCCTGCTCTTTAAGCATACAGCATCCGAACTGCAGGGTACAGGGAAAGAAAACAAAACAAAAGCCTCTATCACTCATGCTTTACCAAATGCCTAACCTAAGGAGTTTTAAAAGTTTTGTTATCTAAAATTCTTCCAAATAAACCTGAAGCAAAGGAAAAATGGATATTACTTATTGGCCTCCAAATTGTCTTATGAATTAATACATGATGCACAGACAAGATTATTGAGTCATCATTATTTCTTCATGGTATGAAGAACAGTGGGTTCCTTCCCTGAACACTTCTGTTAAGAATAAATTATTTCTATTCAGGTTTGTGTGTGGCGAAATAATTTACTACTACTGCCAATTGTCACTCATCCAGAATTACTTACAGGGACAATTCATTTTACAGCCAAAACTAAATCACTGGGTAACAGTCCACACATTCACAGATATAGAACACATTTCACTTCTTCCTTGTTGGTCAATATTGATAAAGTACAAAAAACATCCTGTCATCTGGGTTAATCTGCTCTCACACAAAATGACAATTTTCACATCTAAAACATTATCCAGATAAAAAGCTTCTGCAGTTCAGGATGTTGTCTGTTCCTCTCAGAGAGCATGGTGTTCTCAGCATAAATACCATGGATGATTCAGATTCAGTTCTGGTTAGAACTGGCGATTGAAAGGTGCAGATAAAGACTAGGAGATGGAGCTTTACTATACACAGTCTGGGGAGGCACAGCTGTATTAAATAACAAAGCCTAACGATGAGAAAGGAGCATCTGTAGTCCAGAACTCCCACAAAACCACTTTTGTACTATAACTGTTAAGCAAGTCTTAGCTAAAGCTGAACTGCTCTGCCCAAGCACCCAAAGCAGAGACTTTTTCTGCCAATAATTGCTGCATTAAGGAGTATAAATTCCATCACACCAGCATTCCCTGCTTTAATTTGCACAATTTTTGTTTTTTTTTTTTTTTCCTTCTTAAACTCTCTAAGATTTTGTGGACTTCAATGAGTACCTAAAAAGGATACAGACTCGTTAAGCCTCTGACAGATGTTCTTTCATATCATCATATTTGGTCTTTTTAGAGACTAGACAATAAGGATCATGTTTTGTGGTCTGGTATACAATCTTTATTAGAATTTAACTATATAATTAGTTTTCCTTACAAAGATGCTGTGTTGATAGCTGCTGTTCCAACATAATCATTGCTGATTGTATTTTTCATTTTTACAAACACAGCCAGACTGTGTGGTTCCAGTACATCACCTGTGTTTACTTATTAAGGACCTAACAAGGCTTATCAGTGTCCCCCTGTGGGTTTTCACTGCTGCAAACACTCTGGTAAATAATGCCCTTCCTTTGGATAGATCAATTACTTTCAGCTCTCCTTCCTTTACACTAACATACTGCTGTCTGTTCAGCAATAAGAAAAATCTCCTTTTCTGAAAGCACAAGCGTCACATTCAGGTGTATCACCCAAAAAAAACACCCCTTAAGTTTTGGAAGGAAGTGTGGCAGACACACAGGATAGGAGAGGTATGCCAAGATGCAGAGATGAAAAGCCACATAGCTCTGGCATTTTTCTCAGAGCACTAAATTTTTTTTCCCAAGAGAAAAAAGCCTGGTCTTCCTTCCTGGCAGAGCAACCAAGCATTCTGCACACATTTACAGTATCCCATGTAAATCACACAGCCCTCCAAACAGGACAGAAGATTGATCCTTGAGCTTCTCCCAGAAAGCACACTTCACATATGAGCACCACCTCTCTGCATGTTGACTGCATCAGCAGCTACAGCAAAGAGCATTATGGACTATTTCCATGCAACTTGGCTGTAGCCACTAAGATATCCACTTGGAAAATGCTTTGTAATGTTTTTACTTTCAGGAGCCCCAGTTGCTTACCTGTCTCCCCAGGTTCCTTGGTAAGAGTGTGGCAAAGCTCCCTTTCTGGGAGCATCCTTGCACTAACCCCACAAACCTTTCACAGATTTCCTTCATTTTTTTTTATTACTTCTTCTTTTTCTTTTTTTTTTTTTCCCTTCCAAATAGTGAAAAAACCCCCACCACTCTAATGTTATTTTAGAGAGATGTTTTAGAATAACTACTCTGCCTTATTTGCCCTAATAAAATTAAAAGAGCTGTAAATTCAGAATTACTTGCAAACTCATGCTCATCAAGCATATATTTGTTTAACTGGCACAGCAAGGTATATATTTGAAGGATGGTGAGAGCATTTCAATTATTTCTTTCTTTACTTATTTACTTAAGCTCAGTGTTAAGTCTCTAGCCTACTTTTGCAATAGCCACAGCTGCCTCCAAGCTATTCTTTATGAACTTCACCGGGAGGATGCTTCCTTTCTCAGGATCCAATCAGATTTTCTCATTAATCAGAGTCCTTGAGAGCTGAATGTTTCCTGCTCCCCAGTCACATCTGTGGATGCTGCATTAGGAAATCTGTTTTGCCAGCTTTAACCACTTCTCCTTTTGAAGTGGAGTGGAGACATTATCTTTAAACATGTATATTTTACAGGACTTAAAATCCATTTAAAGGAAAGAGGGAATAATTTTCCTATTTCTCTTTCCAGGTCCCTCTCTTGTCTATGTTGTGTGAGGTAGTCATATAGCCATGTCTTTACCTACCTCAATCAGTAGTGCTTTTTCTGTCCACTTAAGTGCTATTTCCTATTTTCCTATTTTTCTGCCATGTCTTATTTTCTTTCTTTCTTTCCTCCTCCCTAAGTTTCTTCAACAGAGATAAAGGAGGAGAGTCAAAGCTCAGCACAAGGTTACATCTACGTTTACAAGCTGTGCAACAGGAACATATCAGCAAAGTGAAACAATTGCTGCTGGAGAACATCCACACTATGCAAGTTTCAAGGGTTTTATTGCCAAGCAACTCTAACCTGAATACCCATTAACAACTACAGCACTTCAGGTGCAATTCACAGAATCACAGAACGGTCTGAGTTGGAAGGGGCCTCCAAAGGTCATTTAGATCAAGCCCTCCAGCAGTCAGCAGGGACATCCTCAATTAGATCAGGTTGCCCAGAGCTCTGTTGAGCCTCACTTTCAGTATCTCCAGGGATGGGGTCCCAACCACCCAGCATGGGCAATACATTTCAGTGTTTCACTACCCTGAGGATAAAGAACTTGTTCCTAACATCCAAAGAACTTGTTCCTACTGTTCAAAATTCTTTAATATATCTCCTTCCATTTAATTTCACAGGAAAGGGAACCAGTTTGTGTGTTCAGAGATTACCCCATGAAACAAAACACAGCATATAAAAGGAGAGATAGTTGTGAGATTTGCTTCAAAAATAGACTCCTGAGTTAGGTTGTTCAGGTAGGCATATCCCAGATCACTGAATCCAAACTAATTTAAATCCTAAAGTTATAATTTGCATACAGCCAACTTCCTCAGAATATATACGTGAAGGACACTGGACCTCAGTTATTGAAAATAATATAAAGCCTTTATCCATGAGATGAGAAACCTGAGTACATTTGCCACTTCTACAGGGGGGACTTCGGTCAATATCTCACTGCCACACAGAGGACATAATCACTGGCTAATGCGGTAAGAAGGAGAAAAGCAGACTTGATCCCTTCCATAAAAGATGAACTACTGTGAGGCCATAAATTCAGTCATCAGAGGACCAAAACAAATGTAGGCTAAAAGGCAGGTCAGTCACTGAGGAAGAAAATCAAAAAGCTTGCACAACTGTTTGTGTGTTTTAAATTGCCCAGTCACTGGCTAAGGAAAATAGAAACCATACTGTGAGCAAGCTGCACACTCAGGTAAAGCAGACAGTTCCCCTCTGACAGAAAGCAGCAAATTGCATTGTTGATCTGGAAGCAAGCTTTGGACCAGAAGGACACTTGTGCATGCCACTGAGAACTGGGGAACCTTTACACCTTGCTTTTGGACCACAACAGAGAGAACTGGGGAACCTTTACACCTTGCTTTTGGACCACAACAGAGAGAACTGGGGAACCTTTACACCTTGCTTTTGGACCACAACAGAGAGAACTGGGGAACCTTTACACCTTGCTTTTGGACTGCAGCAGGGAGAACTGGGGAACCTTTACACCTTGCTTTTGGACCACAACAGAGAGAACTGGGGAACCTTTACATCTTGCTTTTGGACTGCAGCAGAGAGAACTGGGGCACCTTTACACCTTGCTTTTGGACTGCAGCAGGGAGAACTGGGGCACCTTTACACCTTGCTTTTGGACTGCAGCAGGGAGAACTGGGGCACCTTTACACCTTGCCTTTGGAGCACAGCAGAGAGAACTGGGAAACCTTTACACCTTGCTTTTGGACCACAGCAGAGAGAACTGGGAAACCTTTACACCTTGCTTTAGGACTGCAGCAGAGAGAACTGGGGAACCTTTACACCTTGCTTTTGGACTGCAGCAGAGCAAGGCAGGCATCCACTTCTCTCTTTGATTTCTGCAAACGTGTTAGTGCTCCTCTTCCAAAACCTCAAGAATGCTACACTTTAAGATGTAGGTATTTCTAAAGTTTTAAGGGTACTGGGAAATTCTTCCTAGCCGTCAGCATCTACACTTCATCTGTGTCCTACAAACAAAACAAATCAAAAGAGGGATTGTTGGCTTCTCCCCAGTTACATTTCTGGAGTGATCTGCTCTTCCTTAATTCAACAACTTGCTCAGCTCAGTAGGGAAATAGTGACTGAGTGATTAGCATCACCACTGCTGAAACACCATCCTTTACATTTCTAACTCCTACCTGTTTTTCTTACAATGAGAAGCCATCAGTTTCTCACATTCTTTGCCTTCAACTTTCTTTGCAGCTAAAAGGCTCTGTGACTCATGAGAAGGCTCATGTCTGTCTCATTCTGAGTCCTAATGGTGAAATGTAAACTGCAGAGATGATAGCGAACAAAAGAGACCTTGATGCTAGCTTTAATTTTAAAAGAACAAACTCTTCTAATAATGGAGCTTATTAATTAGCAAGGGATCCTTAAAAACATGAGGAAGTAAAAGTTTTATGAATACTCTTTCGAATGGCAAATATTTTTCTTTGGGGTAAAATGCTGGACTGCAGCGTTTCTGAAATCAGAATTGCATAGAGTAAACCAAACACAAATATGAACTTAGGAGGAATTCATTGACAGGTGTATTTGAAAAGGATTGCAGTCACCCAGGGAATGTTTCTGTTTGTTGGTTTAAAAGGCCTTTTAATCTGCAGCCAATTTCCTCCTAAATCTTGAGGCACTTCAGCATAGTCTTTTCACACACTGTAGAGTGTGATCCATGCCTTGCATGAAATTTTACCCTGGCTCAGACTTTGAACTAGCTGCTAGAGGTAACAGAATATGGAGCTGTCATGTGTTCTGCTATTTCAAACTAGCACTAGGGGATGAGAGACTGAAAATAGTTACTCTTTTGACTCCCTGTGTTGTGTGTCACTGGAGACTGAGTTTCTCCTTTAATATCAGAGAAAATCCTGTGAAGTATCACCATCTGCCCTGACGTCATACTCTCTCCTGGATACCCACTCTTGGCTGCTGCCAGAGATAACATGCTGCACTGGACCAATCTCACAATGGCTGCTGCTATGTTTTTTACACTTTTCTGAATTTTCTGTAGATCACAACTCCCTCACACTGCCACACTCACCCTTCAATTACACCTTTGGTTGATCTCAGTAGAAAGGCCAGAGCTTGATATTCTTCCCACCATGAGCCTTCGGTGAAAGTTGTATTAGGTTTTACCACAGAAAACTGTAGAAGAACCTAAAGTGTTCTCTCCTTCTCCAAGGTTGTCTTTTGGATCAGGCTCTTCATAATACAACAATCTCTGTTTGAAACTCCTCAAGAGGAACAGTGGAATACTGGTTCCAGTCATGTAACCAATGACTCCTCATATCCCAACATCACTCCCTAGAGGCTGGCACAGACACCAGCACGCAGCTTCTGTGTCAGCTGTGCTACCACAAGGCATGGGCAGCCACAAAACCTGCAGGAACATGTGCCTTGTGAAAGAAGAAAACCTCATTAGCCAGACCTGTAATTACTCGCATTGTTTTTCTCAAGACAATTTTAGATCAACACACTATAAAACTGTGCAGCAAGTAAGGTAAATTCTACTTTCCAGCTGGAAAAATTCCAGACTGAGATGCTTCCTGATGAATACATAAGCTAGTACAGCAGTCAATAAAACTATGACAAAATGTTGAAATATCAATCCAGAGCCTTTTGGACAGCAGGCAGAAGAAATGTAATGGGTTATTTATTTGGTGTTCAATATTCTTTTGTTATGGAGGCAATCTGGTATTTCTTTCCAATTAGAGGGAAAGGTTCATACGAAGTCCAATGTGTTTAAATTACTTTATCTACATGTTCACAGGCTTTTCTTGCCATTCGTGATGTTAACTGCAGGCATCAAAGACCCAAGGCTCTGCCATTCATCATGAACCAGCACACAAGAGCCTAGTTTCTGAACTCAGCTGCACAGTCCAAATCCAAAGGCACACTATTACCTGCCTCAATACCAAAACTTTCCCATAATAAGGAATCAACAGCCTTTGTTCACCAATCTTTGCCAAAATCTCTTACTCTGGCACTCCAAATGATCAGCTGGTGGAAAACAGAATAACTCCAGTGCTGTACAAAAAATATCAGCTGGGGCCTAGGACAAACCTTGGTCCTAATGAAGGTAATGGCAGAATTCCCACTGATTGCCATATGACCTGACACAGATTGTGACAGCTGCACATAAACCAGAGCAGACTGGTAACAGCCTTTCAGCTCATTGTACTTTCTTGGAAACACACAGAGGCTTTCATAAGTCCTTTTGTCCACTCCAGCACTTCAAAGGTGATTTAAAATTACCTTGAAGCTAATGCTGAGCAGTACAGATACAACTGATTTTTAGTTCTCTACTGGGTAAGAAAAATAAAAAAGGAAATGTTGTTTTAAGAATCTTTCAGATGAATATTTCATGAACTTTCTAGACAACTAAAACTCTGAAAATTACTAGCCAGGCAAAAATCTGTTTAATTTAAAATGCAATGCATTTTAAAAAATGAATTAAAATATTCTGGTCATTCAGTTAGAAAAGTATTTTGGAATTTTAAATCTACAAAAGTATTTTTTGTAACAGTTTTTCATTTTCAACATGAACTAACTGGAACAATACCTATGTAGTTTGTTGAAACTTCATTTCCCCAAAACAGTTCTGGTAAAAAAAGACCCTGGCTCATTGATTGTAGATTTGACCTTCAGATAGCATGAGGCTGGCTGAATGGGTCACAAGCTGCTTCTGCTCTCCTCAAAACAAGGGGCTTGTGGTGAGCTGAAAGCATCTCAAGGCAAAAGAGAAGTGGGTTTAGTAACCTGCTGACAGAATTGCTCCTCCTGGCATGCAGCTACTGTATCCTAAACTGAAGGGCAGCTCAGGGCTCCTGGGACAAAAGAGAGACTGAAAATGGAGCTGCCTTCTACCAGGCCTATTCAGTGCTTACTTCTCTATTGCACTTGCATAGAGTAACATTCAGAGTTTCTTCCTTGTCCTTTGATTTTTCTGCTAGCACAGTAGTTTAGTACATACTGAGTCCCACCACTCTGTAGGGTCACCTAATTATCCCCATGAAAAATGAATTTTACCTTCCTTTCCTACTGTACCTTTGCCTTTACAACCATATCACAGGTGTTTATTCAGCAGGAAGAATAAGGTCAGGGGCTTCTATTTTTCCTTGAAGAGGCTAACACAAAGCTATCCTATTTTCTCTTGGCTTAATTACCAGATCTGTGAGGAAAGCTCTCACACAGGTTCTGTTACTGTTATTTTGCTTCAGTTGCTACTTGGGGGCCATTGTACTGTCTGTTTCACATACGCCTCCAGGCAATTTTGGCCTGCTGAGATCTTTTTTTTGACACCCTGAGAACTACTGATGAGTTTTCATACCCCTGTGGCAATGCAGCCTGTCTCCCTGGCAGCCAAAAATGATGCTGCACCGGTTGGACTGCTGGCTGGTACGGATCATGTATTCTTTTCTTGGCACATCATTTTCAACAGGTGTCACCATGCTCTAAGGAGCCCATGGTAGCAGCCTGTAAGACAGCAATTGCTTAAAGGAGCTGCTTTCTTAGAAGATATGATGCTTGCATTGTCATGCAGGCTGCTGATCATTGCCTGGCACCTCTGCCCTCAAGGCAAGAGTCCAACCAACTTGTGAAAAGGCACTTTGCCATCTCAGCAGATGGACATCAGCATAAGCAGCTTAGGGACTGTGTCTGGGCATCAAGCATAGGCATTGAGGGCATGATTGCTAGCCAAGAATGCTGCAATTGCTGTTTATCTTCTGCTTACCAACCAAGAGTTCAGGGAATATGTCACTACTAATTAAGACCTGGGCTGGACTCAGTTTCAAAAGTATAAAATATGCCTGTGCAAAACACATCTCTGTCTGGCTTGAATCACACAGCCAGTTCTGAGAGGGGCTGAGAGAGTTACCAGGATGAAATCTGCACTGGGGCTATCCAAAATAGGGGAAAACATGCCTCAAAATGTTGCCATTTCATAGGATTCAGAAAAAGAGTAAGGGCAGGGAAATCACTGCAAATATATCTGTGAATTGATATTTACTCAAAAGGAAGAGTAAAAGTTGGCATAACAAAGGTATGTAGCTGAAATGGGGGAAAAAAAAATAGGCCAAAGATGAGAAAAACTTGTGATTGTGAATTGCATGAGTTTACAGAATAAGCTCAGAAAGGAAGGTTTAGAGGCATTTTTGCTTGGCAATTGTAATAACTGAAAGAAAAAACTTCTTCAAAAGAAGAAGACAGCGTTGTATCCACTGTGAGAAAACTCAGATGACCTCAGGGTTCCTTTCCCCTCTCAGTTCCATGAGTCAGATGAGATTACCCTACCTCAGGTACAGAGGTAGGACAAGTCCTGTAATGCCTTTGAAAGCCTGAAGTAGAATTAAGTGATTAGGAGGCCTTGTCCATGTACAGAAAAGAAATGAAGCAGAGGATCAGGCAATATATTATTTAAACCATGATGTGACATGCTTCTGCTCACTGGAGGCAACTGCAATACCAGATGAGGGGATCAAGGACACGTTAAAAATGGATTTTGATCTTGCTGTTGTTATCTGAGTTTCAGGCCAAATATTCATGAAGTATAAAATTTGCTCCCTCTCTTTACAGTTTTAGTATCAAAAATGGTTAATAATTAGAGTAAGAAGGTCAAGCATTTGCTTTCCTGATTAAAACAAACAAACAAAACAAAAAACAAAACAAAAAAAAAAAAAAAAAAAAAAACAACCAACCACCACCACCAACAAACAAACGAGAAATTGTAATTAGATAGAAGAAAAGCCAGTGAATAAAAATCCAAAACTAAAAGTGAACAGGATTCACCAAATGATACTGGAGTGAATGCTTAAAATCCAGCAGTCTAAAAGGAAAAGCTGGCCCAAAAGGCAAAAAAGCCTACAAAAAACCCAAGCAAATCATGAACCAGGCACAGCAGATTTCAGACATGGTGTTCACTGGTTCAGGTCCTTATCCACACACTCTGAGGAACAGGACCATGCATTTTATATGATTTTATTTCAAAGGCTATCTTCATCAAGCCAAGTGTCAAAGTCATTATGCCTGCCTGGAAACTGGGATACAAGAAACTCAAACGTTCTTCAAATCTTTGCAAATACAAAAAAAAAAAAAAAAAAAAAAACCAAAACACAAAAAAACCCAAAGAGACAAGACAAAAAAACCCAAAAATTCTATATTGCTTTTTTACCATGCACTGATACTGAAAAGTTAGAAATATCCACCTTCCTTTTCCACTGTCCTTTCCCTTTCCTGACCTTCAGTCTCAGAGGAGGACTACTAGGGGGACAAAACTGAAGAACAAGCATAGCTCATATAAACAGATGCACCATGTTCCAGCACCCTCCTCTAATAATACAACTAGATAAAATTTCAGGCTGTTCTCCAGCCCTGTGCAAAAAGACAGATGGATTTGATTGCCATCACCAAAATGTCTTTGCAGAGTTCTAGCAGCTTTCAGAAACGGTGTAGTCCTGACAGCCACTTTCATTATCGCTGCTCTTGTATCTCTATCAATATTTGAATTTATATATTTACACTTCTGTCAGAGAATCTTCACATACAAGGAAAAAATTTATGAGAAAATCTCTTTGGTAGGATGATAAAACCATTGTGAGGCCATCACATCCCCTTGCCTTGTTTCACCTGATAAAAATAAGCATTTGGGGATGCAGAGGAAATTAAAAGGAATCTGCAGTTTCGCCCTTGTCTGTTACTGTGCTTTAAAGCCTAAATCAAAGCACAGTGAAGTTTGAATCTGCTCAGTGAAATAACCTTTTCTTATTTATCACACTTCATCTGAATATCCTGATTATCTACCCAGTCACAGGTGAATGTCAGCTGAACCCTTCAACTCATTTTCTCAGACTGCTCACGTCGCTTTGCAGCACAACCAGAGCCCCTCCACAGGCCACCAAAGTCAATTAGCTGCATGGTCCTTGCTTACTGACATGATGTGGGTCACCTCCCAGGTGGAGGATGACGTCTTAGCCCCATTCTCTCTGCTAGCTGGCAGAATATCTAATTTGGGGAGGGGTGGTTTGGAAAAAAATGGAGAAAAATCTTGCTCTCCATCACAAATCACAGGTACAGGGTAGCATGGCTGCAATGCCTGAAGAGTTCTAGGGAAACAAAAACCTGAAGAAAGCAATCAGATGCTGAATGCCAACCAGCATGAGGAGGAGCACACAATGAAAATGTGCTACTGTGTTTTCTTCTGGTTTACCTTCAGCTTTTTTCTTCTCTCCATGCTATCAAAGCCAAGGCTAGTAAGGACAGTAAGCACCTGTAAGTCAGGCATTCCACAGTTAAACCTGGACTTGCAGGAGTCTGAAAGGTCTCCAGATACCAGTCTGAGGTGCCACTGCTCCACAAGCTGTGCACAAGGAGGGCACACTGGAGCCTTATTCCTCCAGAATGATTAGCCCACAGTAACTGGGGCAACTTTTCACATGGCTACCAGGGAGAAAGAGGAAAAAGAGAAAGGTAGAAAGGTAGAGTCAGTGATCTCTCCTTGGGCCTCCTCATGCTCCTGACAAATGCATTTCAATAAATTCTATGCCACGGGGGAAGGCAGGGGAGGAGGTGCTTTTTGAAAGCAGCTGTTTTAGGAAACACTAAGCACAAGGATGCATTTGAAATGTGACCCTGACCTACTCTGTGCTTCACATTTTGCAGCAAAATGCTTTTATCTACTGCAAATCCACTGCTTTTAGCCCTTTCCTGAAAGAGGGGGGTCTGTGACCTGTCTTTGAAATAGCTAAGCAGGGACTATTCTTCTCCTTTTTAAAACCCAGTTGAAAGGGGAGATGATAAAACAGCATTGAATAAAATATGAATCCTTGGAGCAGAACTCAAGCTATCCATCTATCATGGAGTGCCCTGCCCATGAAGCTGTGTTCATACTCCTGTTATCTTATTGGCCTAGTAAACCTTGAGTTCATTTCTGTACAACAATCCAGACAGGATAGCTGAAGAGCACTGCTCACACCTGAACTAGGCAAGAAAAGGAGGAGTGTGTGTCTCAACTGGGTAAGACATTAAAGAAAGGTGAAGATTCTTCTAATACAATTACAGACTACTACATCTAAGGGAAATGGTAGGGGAAGATTATCTTCCTTCCAAGGGAAGATACTTCCTGCTGCATTTTGTCCAATCTTTCCAGTTCATAAAGCACTTAACTAGGTAGAATCCCTTTTGAGATTTAATCACAGGATTATCTAATTACTGTATCATGAATGTGAAGGCCATTAAACCCAAGTTATAAAATCATTGTTACTTGAGCTATCTGAACAAGGCTGAGTAAATCTGAACTCTGGCAGAAGAGGGGAAAGAAACATTCTGAAGTATAATCAGCTGCAGCTACTCTTTGAAAGCCAACAGCAGTCAAAGGGGCAGCATTCAGATCCTGACAGACAGAAAGAAAAGCATGAGTTCATGGCAAAAACAAAAACAAAAAGAGAGAGAACTGAAAAGGAGGAAATATATAACACAAACATCATGAGCAGTACAGCTTTTTAGGTTTCTTATTAAGCGTGGTCCAGCAAAGCAAGTGCAGGTTCACTAGTTAATATGTTAAGTCAATTCTTGGTTCAGATTCCACTGGGAACAATAGTCATTAGGCACTGTCACCTACTGTAGATGGTTATGAAAGATCTTAATAGAAGAAGAGGCTATCAAACATTTCATCTTAATAATATCTACCTGCTGTCTCATGGTCTACAAAAGGAGATGTGAAAATGTTTCATAATAAATGTATTTCATAGAAAAGGAAGAACTGCTGCTTGCTATGGAGTTTTAGTTGGATTTTTTTTTCCACTTGTCTTTTATTTTTTTCTTTTGCCATTTCATTCCATATGCTCTGGAAGTATTTGCTGCTGAAGGAGAAAACTTTGATTTACTGAACCAAACTTTGGTTTACTGAACCAAAACAACAGTTTGTGTAATCTTATGCCATGCCTTTGGTGGTGTTCAATGAGTTACTTGACACAGAACAGGATGGAACAGGTACAAGAAATTCTAACTAACAATTCTGAATAGCAAGCTCTGATGAGACCTCACCTGGAGTATTGTGTTCAGCAATGTGGCTCTCAGCATAAGAAAGACATCAGTCCACTCAAGCAGGTCCAGAGGAGGACCAGGAAGTTGATCAGAAGGGTATGAAGACAGGCTGATAAGAGTTTGGATTGTTCAACCTGGAGAAAAGAAGTCTGCAGGAAGACCTTTCTGTACTGAAAGGGGGCCTACAGGAAAGATGAGGAGGGACTGTTTATCTGGGAGGACAAGGAGTAACAGTTTTAAGGTGAAAAAGGTAGAGGGTGAGGGTGGTGAAGGACTGGAGCATGTTTCTCAGAGAAGTTGTGGACTCCCAAGAAGTTTCCAAGGCCAGGCTGCATGGGGCTTTGAGTAACCTGTCTAGTGGAAGATGTCTCTGCCCAATGCAGGTGACTTGGAACTAAATGTTCCCTTCCAACCCAAACCATTTTATGATCCTGTGATTTCCT
This sequence comes from Indicator indicator, assembly GCF_027791375.1. Classification (NCBI taxonomy): domain Eukaryota; kingdom Metazoa; phylum Chordata; class Aves; order Piciformes; family Indicatoridae; genus Indicator; species Indicator indicator. The sequence goes on from NC_072030.1 coordinate 4,249,136, forward strand.
GATGCAATTCACTTTCACTTCACCTCCTTTTTTCACCCCCCACTGCAATATGCTTCATCAGACCTAATATCTGACTTTCATAACTACTTTGAAAATTAGAAATACCTCTTCTATGAAGTTCCTTGTACCACAAGCCTTACTAAGAGATACTGAAAACAAAAATAGAATCTTCCATTAAAAGCGCATTAGGTGCTAAATGAATCTACAAAACCATATTCAGAGACCCACATATTGCCTATATGGGGAATAAGATATGTGAAGTCTGTGGCTGGCAATCTGTTATTCAAATGGAGCATTAATGTAATAGAAAGTATCTGCTTGTATCAGCAAAATTAGCATCATAAACTTCTCAGAGTAATCTCTTGCTGTTAATAGCATTTCACAGGAATCACCAGAGACTGGGCAGAAAACGTTTCCACTCTGGCACTACCCAGCAATTCCCAATGGAGAGTGCTGCCTCTTCAACAACTTTAATGCAAAATTCAAGGGGACATGGTTTAAAAAAGTCAGCACTTGAATTTGAATCTGGATCTCAGATCCCCAAAGTATGAGGGTAAGGTACCAAGCTGATCCAGATGTTCCATTTTCACAGCTTGCATTGGGTTGGAAGGGACCCTTGAAGGTCATCTTGGCTAAGATGATTTTATCTATAAAAATTTGAGAACTCACCAACACTGAAATGTGGTACTAAGTGTATAAGGAAGGAAGAAATGTTCTCAGGCATGGGGTGTGGTTTCTCCCCCTTACATTAATGCTATGGAACTGAAATCATACTTAATGGATTTAGATATGTGAATCCAACTGACATTCCCAAGCCAAATCCTTAACTTAGGTATAGTTCAGACTTAAATAACACCAAACTTAATAACACCAGACTTAAGTAGCAATATAAACTACCAGGGAATAAAAACAATGACAGGAAGAAGGAATAATTACTTATGTCACTTCATTACATAAAATAGCAAGTTTCAGTAATGTCAGCAACAGCAAGGCTTCAAGGAGCACTTACCAAGATGCTTCTGAAAAATTAAAAAAGGTGTCATTTTCTTAGTCTCTGAAACAAGTGGAGATTTTTTTGCCTGGATGTTTTGTTTCATCTTCTGTGCTTGCAATACCCAACCAGAAAAATATGTTATGTCTGCTGAGTTTCATTCAGACTTCATCAATGAATGGTGGCACCACCCTGAGGTTGGAATTCCTTTCTATTCTCTTGTTTTCATATTCCAATACAAGTTTGTGGATACTCCAGAGTTAGAAACTGCTGGGATCCCTATCACAAGCATCCTCTTTCCTTTCTCACAATAGGATCCAAATGTTATATTCTGAGCATGTTCAAACCAATGAAAGAGAGGAGAGGAATTCTCAGTAGAATATTTATTTAGATACTGGACAATCCAGATCAAACTTGGACCTAGCAACCCTACCAGCAGGACAGTATCCCTCTGGAGCCCACAACACAGGTGGTCCTCAACCTTTTCTTGTGGAGCTCCCTTTCTTGGCACTGAAAAATTTAAAATATTTGTCATCAGTTAGAGACAGATTATTGTAATTAATATGGCACAAATGCACAAGGCATTAATGTCCTTAGGAAAATTAATTTTTGTTTCTTAAAAGTAGAGAGAAGTTGGGGAGGGCTATGAGAGACAAGAAGCTCCTCAAAGGCACAGACATCTGGGCCATCCCTGCTGGTAACCCTTCCCCATCATCTAGCTGTTTTGCCATTTCTGCAGGCTGACTTTTATAAATCCAGGTTTTAGGCAAATATTACATCCAAGGATTGAACAGCAGAATTTATAAACCTATCTGTGGGTTGCAAACTCATCTAGTCCTCTGGGTAAGAAAAGTTAGGAATTCTGTAGGTTAGTACTGCAACAACAAAAATCCCCTTGATAATCTACCCTCAATGTCTCAGTTCTATGCTGTCTGAAGCAGGGCACAGGTCAGGTTATTCTACAAAACAAAACATAATATTACCAATTTTATTTTATTTTTTGCCATGTAAATCACCACTGCCTGAGACAAGAAGCAAATTGTAATCTCTAATTGCAGGTTGTCAGAACCAAGTACTTTCCCCAGCTCAGCATAATGGGGAACAGTAGTGACAAACTGATCCCACATCTGAAAACATGACTTGAAGTCTCCTTTTTCTGACTTTGAAAGGACTGAAAAGCTTTTGTCTTATTAATAGGGTATACTGTTTTAGAAGTACAAAGTACATATTTGTCCAGAATATCTCTAGATTAGATTTCAGGACAGCCATAAATCCACACTAGAAAGCACCTTGGCAAGCAGCTCAGGTTTGATTGTACAAAATGCTTTCCAGTGATATACAGCAGATTATGCTGCAAATTTCTTTTGAAAAGCTAAATTCAAATCTAATCTCATCAAAACCAATTCAGCTAAACTTCCTAGAGGAAAGGATAGGCAGATGGCCCACTGATGTCACACCTTTACTTTTTGTTCTAGGATTTTCAGATATATGGATGCAAGGTAAAGACACTTGCACTTCAAAACCACTGAGCCCTTGGAAAAGCCATTTATAGTAAAATTTTAATAAGCACCTTGATGGCTTAGGAACCTAAATTCCTTTTTTTGAAAGTGAGGTAAGCACTGACAAGCTTAATTCTCCTGAAAATCTAAGTGACTCAACACCATAATTTCCTGAATTCTCATGCATATAACCTATGTCAATTAAGCCTTTTATCTCTTAAGGAATAGAATTACTGCAAGTGGCAACTATTCTTTTACTGATATTCAAGCAAACAGAGACTGTGTATACTTTCTATAGATTATTTGTACATCTGAATCTAAAATTATTTCATATTGCAGTTGGCTAAGGGTAATTTTTTTCCCCATCTTTCAATTTGAGCAAGATCACCTCTATAGCTGCGAGCAGTTTGTAGAAGACTTCCCAAAGAACATCAAAACCAAACCAGAAAATACAAATGCTTGTCAGGAAAATGTTTATATTTGTAATGGAGGCAAAGACTGTAAACAGTTATTTCCACGGGAAAAAGATCACCAGAAAAGGAGGAAGGTGACAGTCCATGTGTTTGCACCTCTTGCTAGCTGGGAAAAAGAAAGGCAATTTCAGTTTCTCTCTATAGACTTATTCTCAGTAGCCTGCCAAAATCTTAGCACAGAAACCCTACTTCCCTTCTGCCAGGTAAGAGGGCTGCAAGGGACACAGTGCACCCAAACCCATAGTTCCTTCCCTTGCCATGCTCTGTGATAAATGATCCAACCTGCTGTTTCCTCAGTCTCAAAATGGAGCCACCTGTTGGGGACCTGCCTTTCAATTTTGCATCCCGAAATATCTTCAGTGCCCAAATTTCTTGAGAGGATTTTCCATCAGCTAAATATTTTTTTTATATATTTCCCCAGACATTTTTGAACATTCAGCAATCTGCTGAGTTTTGGAGCAGATGATTACTTCTCTGAGCACTGATTTTCTTCTTCTTCACTTTTGTACAGTGCTCTGCACAATAGGGGCCTAATTATATTAATGGTCCTTTGCCTCTAAAGTCTGTCTCTTGAAAGGGTCATTTCAGACACTTGGGCACTTCCATCTGTGCCAAACCTCTAACAGATTGAGAGCCTGAAATAAAATCCCCCAAAGCACAATGACCTTTAGAGATCTTGCAGATCACTAAGGATCTCATTGAGACACTAATAGAAATCAATCTGGTTCTGTGAATTCACATTTTGTTTCCAGACACTATTAGACACCTTGTCTACATGAAGTGCACTCACCTAACCCCTTGATGATAGCCTTTTCCCATTTCATATTCATTGTGATAAACTGAATAAAGAACTGGCTTGATGGCTGCCCCCAAAGAGTGGCTGTCAATGGCTCCATGTCCCAGTGGAGGCCAGGGACAAGTGGAGTCCCTCAGGGCTCAGTCCTGGGACCAGTCTTGTTCAACATCTTTGTCAGTGACATGGACAGAGCCATTGAGTGCACCCTCAGCAAGTTTGCTGATGACACCAAGCTGTGTGGTGCAGCAGACAGGCTGGAGGGAAGGGATCCATCCAGAGGGACCTGGACAGGCTGGAGAGCTGGACACAAGCCAACCTCATGAGGTTCAACAAGAACCTGCTGCTTGAGAGCAGCCCTGAAGAAAAGGACTTAGGGGTGCTGGGGGATGAGAAACTCAGCATGAACCACCAGTGTGCACTTGCAGCCCAGAAAGCCAATCACATCCTGGGCTGCAGCAAGGAAGTGTGGCCAGCAGGTCAAGGGAGGTGGTTTTCGCCCTCTACTCCACTCTGGTGAGACCCCACCTGGAGTGCTGCATCCAGTTCTGGAGCCCCTATTACAGGAAGGATCTGGACATGCTGGAGTGTGTCCAGAGAAGGGCCACCAGGATGAGCAGAGGGCTGGAGCACCTCTCCTATGAGGACAGACCGAGAGAGTTGGGACTATTCAGTCTGGAGAAGAGAAGGCCCTGAGGAGACCTTATTGTGACCTTCCAGCATCTGAAGGAGGCCTACAAGAAAGCTGGGGAGGGACTTTTTAGAGTGTCAGGGAGTGATAGGACTGGGGGGAATGGAAAAAACATAGAAATGGGTAGATTCAGATTGGATGTTAGGAACCACCGTGAGGGTGGTGAGACACTGGCACAGGTTGCCCAGGGAAGTGGTGGAAGCCTCATCCTTGGAGGTTTTTAAGGCCAGGATGGATGTGGCTCTGAGCAACCTGATGTAGTGTGAGGTGTCCCTGCCGATGTCAGGGGGGTTGGAACTGGATGATCCTTGAGGTCCCTTCCAACCCTGACAATTCTATGATTCCATGATTCTAATGCCAGTCTTCGTATCTGAATTTGGAAGGTAGAAACTTAGGACATATTTGCAAACTCCAAGCACTAACTTACTCAGGGATAAAAACACACAGTAAGAGATCTTAAACCTGTAAATAAATGTTATTAAAGAATACTTCTAAAAGCAAGTGTGGGAAAAAAAAAATAAATGGTTGGCAATAGTATATTTGAAATCAATGAGCTGCTGTGGTTTGGAATTTAGTGATGCTTGTGCCCTTTCTGGCATGACAGTGTTTGCCATGCTTGCTTTGTCTGATACCAGGCTGTAATCCTTGCTTTGCTGTATTTCAAGCTGCTGCTAAAACTGCCTGAGAAAGACTGGAAATACCTCTTTGAAACGCACAGCAGGATTGCTCAAAAATGAATCAAGAGAACTTTGAGAAAACTCTGCTGCAGAACCAAAAGCAAGAGAAAACTGCAAGCATTACACATGTACACATTGCCATCTCAGAAATGCACAGGATTGAAACAGAGGGTAAAGAATTGTCTAAAAAAATAATCAAGTAAGGACAAGAGATCATGCACAGATGTGAGATTACGTAACAAAAGGTAAATATTTGTGCTTTATTGTTTTCCTCCCTCATGTGTATCCAGCTTCTACAATAGCAGAACAAAAAAGAACCCTGATTCTTCAGCCTGGTCTGTTAAGAGATATAGGAGTCATTTAAACCAATTTCCATTTCAGAAAATCACTTCCTGAAAGCACACAGCAAATTTTTTCTTTCTCACATAAAAGGCTGGAAGTTGGGGGGACATAAATTGATGATGATCTCAAACCAATGATTTCATGGTAAGGAGACAAATAGGAAGCCTTCAGTAGTGTCATGCTACCAGAAAATTAGGACATTCTTTAACACAAGGTTTTGCTGGTATTTTATTATTGGTGACATTTCTGTGGGTACTCTGTGTGCAAAAGATTGAGCACTGCACTACAAAGCCTGTCAGGAAAAGCAATCCCAAGCAATGTTGATTTCATTTAAGGCTAACAATACAGGAAAAAATGGAGCAGAAACCCAACACTCTGCTTTGTTATATATGGAACTTCCTTGCCAAGAATCGTGCTCTAGAAATTTTTTCCCTTCTTTCTGCTTTTGCTACACCTGTAAAAAAAGCTGCCTGCCAGCATGCAGCAAGCAGTATTACTTCATAAAATAGATGATAAAATGAACCTGCTTGTGATAGCAGCTGGAACCAAAGATGTAGGGACTTTCCTCAGTCATGAAGTATCTGAAATGGAAGCCTTAACCTGTTTTACTTATTTTTATATTTACTTAAACAGAAGAAATTTGAAGTGTAAAATCTTGTGGTCCATAAAAACAGGAAAAGAGCTCATATATCCTGAATGATGTACATCACCAGTAAGTAAATCAGAACTTAACACCTCAGAGCAGTATCGTGCAAAGGCAAGAAATGCATTGTCAAAGGCATCTATAGACAAACTCAACTACAAAGCACCCAGGCCAGTAACTGCAACACTCTCCTCTGGAACGGCCTCAGAGGCACAGCCTGCTTGCCATGCAGCTCCTTGTGAGCTCTCTGTAGCACAGAGCATCTTGTTCTCATGTGCATTTTTATTATGCAACACTGAGCAGAAGGCAGTCTCACTTCCCAACTGAGGCTCTGGGATTCTGTGGTACAAAAGTAAATAAACAAGCCCACCAAACAGCACCACACACAGCTCTGACATTTTTCGTGGCCTCTTCTGGAAATAGAATCTGCTCTGTGTATGACGGTGTCCTGGTTTCAGCTAGGATGAAGTTAGTTTTCTTGCTTGTATCTAGTTACAGTGCTCTGTTCTGGATTTAGGATCGGAGTAATGTTGGTAACGCAGAGATGTTCTTGTTTCTGCTGAGCAGTATTTATGCAGAGCCCAAAGCCTTTTCCGCTCCTCACCCCACCCCACCAGCGAGCAAGCTGGAGGTGCACAAGAAGCTCAGACAGGACAGAGACAGCACAGTTGGCCCCAGGTGACCAAAAGGATATTCTGGAGCATATGATGTCAGGCTCAGCATATAAAGGTGGAGGAACATGGGGGACATGTCTGGAGTGGTGGTGTTTGTCTTCCCAAGTCACTGTTACACGGGGTCCAGCCTGGCTTTCCTGGAGATGGCCCTGAACACCTGCCAGCAAAGGGGAAGCAGTGAATTAATTCCTTGTTCCACTTTGCTTGCGTGTGTGGGGTTTGCTTTGCCTGTTAAACTGTCCTCATCTCAACTCTTCTCATTTTTCCCCTTCCGATTCTCTCCCACACCCTCCCGGGGAGGTGGGGAGCAAGCGGCTGCGTGGGACTGAGCTGCTGGCTGGGTGTAAACCACCACAGATGGTCAGTGTTCGCGCTCTCACCATTTCTCTTCCCTGCCTGAGAAACACAGCACAATTAAGGAGTTTCTGTTGGAGTTAGGACTATTCATCATACTCGGACCTTTCAAATATTTTAAGCCAAAAGCGAGTGTTTCATTTCACCCTGCCAAGCGTGAGCCCTGTGTGCGCTCCGATGAGAATTTTTAAATCGCGCTTCAGCCTGGTGCAAGCCAAGGCTGAGCTGAGCCTCACCTTCACCCGGGTTGCCCTTCACCTGCCTGAGGCCTGCCCAGGTGTCCCTTTCACACCCTGCCGCCCTTCCTTCCCCCTCCTGCTGCCTCCCCAAGTCTCACCTCCTTACCCCGGGGCCCTTCCTTCCGCTGCCCCAGGCCGGGCTCACGCTCCGCAGCGCGAGCTGCTGGCGCCCCCTGCCGGCTCCGCGCCGCCACAGCCGCGCAGCCCCCGCGCAGCGCTGGGGACACCTCGACGCCGTTGACTGCCGATCTCCTCAACAGTGCTAGTGACGAAGCGCTGACTGGGTCTAAGATCGCATCTAACTGCATCTCAGTCCCTCTCCAAGAGAGCAAATAGACAGCAAAGGGTCTGATATGAAAGCTGGTGACAAACGGGAGAGCAACCTTGTCGAGAGCCAACTTATCCTGCTTTGAGCTGGACCAGAACCCATTCTGTCACTTCGCAGCTCAGTCTCTGCTCACTGAGGCACTTTCTGAAGTTTCAGGGTAGGGTTGCACAGGCAGGAGCTGCTTCTAGCAGGGAGAAGCTGATGGGCACAGCCAAGGGCTCGGTTGCAGAAAGGCTCTGGCTTAGATTTGCTCCTCCGCAGACCAAGGACACTGCCACGGCTTGTGCCCCACCTTGGGAGGCAGGAAGTCAGAGGTCACAGAATCAGAATCACAGAATTGTTGAGCCTGGAATAGATTCCTGAGATCATCAAGTCCAGCCTATGACCTAATCCCACTCATTCTGCAGCAGGAGGGTCCTAACTGGGATTCCACAAGGTATTAAAGCAACCTTTAAATCACTCCTTCTTTAAATCCTTCCTCCATCCTGTGACAGTGGATTGACCACAGCTCAATGTGAGAACAAAACAAAACAAAAAACTGGAGTCTCTCTCACTAAGATTCACCTACCATAAATAGCTTAGACTTCATCTATGTGTATTTTGAAATATGTGCTTTTTGACTTGGTAGATGCCCAGTTTCCTGTGTTTGTGCAGCTCTGTGGTTTCCAGAGTCCCTCACCAAAACAGCTTGCCTGGCACCATGTATCCGACAACAGATGCCCATGCTAACCATGACAGATAATGCACGAGAAGAGCAACCTTCACCCATACATGAGAGATCTGGGTCAGCATCCAAATTCTGCCCGTGCTCACACAGATGGACACTGTTCTCCTCCTGTCCATGAGGACAATGTGCTTTGTCTACCTGGTTACACTCTGGGTGCATGATGGGCACCCTGCATGACCTGCAGGGCCTGGCAACCAGCCTGGTCCCACTGCACCAGTCAGGTGATGGGCAGCTGAGGGGCATCAGGTAGCCCCATCCCTGGGCACCAGGCACCTCTGTGGCACCAGAATGGAAAAGGTTGGGATGTCAACCAGGCTTATCTTGGTGGGGCTCGTAGCTGGGCAGGGGGCAGGCAGGGCTAGTGGTACCCTCAGGACCCTGGCAAGTTTGTCTTGTGTCTTTCAACATTCTTGCCAGCTCTCAGGTTTCTCCTCTTTTCTGCAATTATAAAGTGAAAGGAAAGGAAGTGCACCCATCTGGGCATGGCAGGGGAGCCAGGCTTCCATGCAACACAAAGGGTAGGTCTGCATGGCAGTGAGTGCCAGGCTGGATCTTGATTATTGAAGCTGATGGATAAAGACTGCTGGGTCTTCTTGCCTGCCTAATATACAAACTAAAGATTTTCCTATACCATCCACCAAAAGCTTAAACAGCAGCTAAGAGCAGAAAAGAAAAGCACCTTAAAAAAGGGAAAATTCCTAAATTTAGCAGGATGGAATGAATCTAATAGGTTTTTTAAAAAATGAATAAGAATCTCAAAGCAGCTTTAATTGTACCACCTTTAAGCTGCTCTGGTGCCCAACTAATGCCCAGAAATTAACATCATATAATCAGAAGTTTTTAGCACCTGTTATCTGATACCACTAATTTATATTGAAAATGCTATTTTTTTTTTTAGTAGTTGTGTTCAAGCTGCCAGTTTATTTCCAATGAATATCTATTTTTTTATATATTTATGGAAAAAATAAAAGCATGATTATATGGAGAAAGGCTGTGACTGAGACTTCAGAAGCAGGTCCTTAATTAGTTTCCTCAGGATGATATCAAGTACCTAAGAAATAACACAATAAAATAGAAATGTACATGACTGGAAGGTTTGAGTTCTGGCAGGACTCCTTTTACTTATTATAAAAAGAACAGAACAAATTTCCCAAAATGTTTAATGTCAGTACTTGCAGTTCTTCTTTCACAACAGCAGGAGGGAAAAAAAAAAAAAAAGGCAAAAAAAAAATTGTCTAATGTCCAAAAATGACATCTGTGAAAAAAATCTGTGCTAAAAAGGATGAAAAGAACATCTAATAGAGTTTATTCACAGAAATGCCCTTAATAGACTAAATTTGCAACATAAATCCCCTTTTCTACCCAGTTTATATAATAAAGAAAATTATCTTATTGATGCTAGTGTGAAACCAGCCTTGTGTGGTATAGTAAACCAGACTCATGCTACGCTTAGCAGACGGACACATTCCTGTTATGCACCAGGGACTGTACCAGGTAGCCAGCTGAGAAAGTCTGACCAGCACATTCATTCTTCTCATGTAACATTCCTTTAAGGCCATCATTAAAATCATTAGCTGAGATTTCAAAGGCTGAAAAAGTAACCAGATCACTAGAACAAGTCTTTTGTTACACAGCCCATCTCAGGTAGCCCTTGCTCCAGATCTGAAACTGGTGCTGCAGGCAGAGAGCAAGTTAGCAGGCAGAGAGCAAGAGTGTAGCAGGCAGAGAGCAAGAGAATGTAGCAGGCAGAGAGCAAGAATGTAGCAGGCAGAGAGCAAGAGAGTGTAGCAGGCAGAGAGCAAGAGAATGTAGCAGGCAGAGAGCAAGAATGTAGCAGGCAGAGAGCAAGAGAGTGTAGCAGGCAGAGAGCAAGAGAATGTAGCAGGCAGAGAGCAAGAATGTAGCAGGCAGAGAGCAAGAGTGTAGCAGGCAGAGAGCAAGAGAATGTAGCAGGCAGAGAGCAAGAGTGTAGCAGGCAGAGAGCAAGAGAATGTAGGAGGCAGAGAGCAAGAGTGTAGCAGGCAGAGAGCAAGAGAGTGTAGCAGGAAGAGAGCAAGAGAATGTAGCAGGCAGAGAGCAAGAGTGTAGCAGGCAGAGAGCAAGAGAATGTAGCAGGCAGAGAGCAAGAGAGTGTAGCAGGCAGAGAGCAAGAGTGTAGCAGGCAGAGAGCAAGAGTGTAGCAGGAAGAGAGCAAGAGAATGTAGCAGGCAGAGAGCAAGAGAGTGTAGCAGGCAGAGAGCAAGAGTGTAGCAGGAAGAGAGCAAGAGAGTGTAGCAGGAAGAGAGCAAGAGAATGTAGCAGGCAGAGAGCAAGAATGTAGCAGGCAGAGAGCAAGAGAGTGTAGCAGGCAGAGAGCAAGAGAATGTAGCAGGCAGAGAGCAAGAATGTAGCAGGCAGAGAGCAAGAGTGTAGCAGGCAGAGAGCAAGAGACTGTAGGAGGCAGAGAGCAAGAGTGTAGCAGGCAGAGAGCAAGAGAGTGTAGCAGGAAGAGAGCAAGAGAATGTAGCAGGCAGAGAGCAAGAGTGTAGCAGGCAGAGAGCAAGAGAATGTAGCAGGCAGAGAGCAAGAGAGTGTAGCAGGCAGAGAGCAAGAGTGTAGCAGGCAGAGAGCAAGAGTGTAGCAGGAAGAGAGCAAGAGAATGTAGCAGGCAGAGAGCAAGAGAGTGTAGCAGGAAGAGAGCAAAAGTGTAGCAGGAAGAGAGCAAGAGAGTGTAGCAGGAAGAGAGCAAGAGAATGTAGCAGGCAGAGAGCAAGAGAGTGTAGCAGGCAGAGAGCAAGAGTGTAGCAGGAAGAGAGCAAGAGAGTGTAGCAGGCAGAGAGCAAGAGAGTGTAGCAGGAAGAGAGCAAGAGAGTGTAGCAGGCAGAGAGCAAGAGTGTAGCAGGCAGAGAGCAAGAGAGTGTAGCAGGAAGAGAGCAAGAGAATGTAGCAGGCAGAGAGCAAGAGTGTAGCAGGCAGAGAGCAAGAGAATGTAGCAGGCAGAGAGCAAGAGAGTGTAGCAGGCAGAGAGCAAGAGTGTAGCAGGCAGAGAGCAAGAGTGTAGCAGGCAGAGAGCAAGAGAATGTAGCAGGCAGAGAGCAAGAGAGTGTAGCAGGCAGAGAGCAAGAGTGTAGCAGGAAGAGAGCAAGAGAGTGTAGCAGGAAGAGAGCAAGAGAATGTAGCAGGCAGAGAGCAAGAGAGTGTAGCAGGCAGAGAGCAAGAGTGTAGCAGGAAGAGAGCAAGAGAGTGTAGCAGGCAGAGAGCAAGAGAGTGTAGCAGGAAGAGAGCAAGAGAGTGTAGCAGGCAGAGAGCAAGAGTGTAGCAGGAAGAGAGCAAGAGAGTGTAGCAGGCAGAGAGCAAGAGTGTAGCAGGCAGAGAGCAAGAGAGTGTAGCAGGCAGAGAGCAAGAGAGTGTAGCAGGAAGAGAGCAAGAGAGTGTAGCAGGCAGAGAGCAAGAGAGTGTAGCAGGAAGAGAGCAAGAGAGTGTAGCAGGCAGAGAGCAAGAGTGTAGCAGGCAGAGAGCAAGAGAGTGTAGCAGGCAGAGAGCAAGAGAGTGTAGCAGGAAGAGAGCAAGAGAGTGTAGCAGGCAGAGAGCAAGAGAGTGTAGCAGCCATCTTCCCAGAGCAGCCTTTGAAATTTCACTTGAGGATGTACATAGCAGAGTCAACCAAATTAACATTTTCACCATTATTGACACTGCAAGATTTATTACTCCCTGTTCAATTTAAAAAGATTCCCTGGGGAAATTTTTAAGGGGTGCCTGCTTTATTAGTTGTTATTGAATTGGACCATTTGACAGCTTGTGGGGAATGGCTGAATAACAAAATCCTTGATAGAAAGAGATCAAGAGACCCCTGGTGACTGATTCGGATGACATTGATTTGGTTTTAGCATGATGCATTTAGTTGCCATTGTTAAGAGAATATAGCAGATTAATTTATAGAATGATAGCAACTATATGAATGGTATACACAAAGGAGTCTGACTAGGGCTGTGATAGAACCTGGAGCCCTGCAGTGCATGAAGCTCTCTCCCCCCCCCCCCTCCCCCCCAGTAAGCAATAAATTGCAGCAAGATTACTGGGGAGGAAGCAGTAAGGCTGAACACTACAACTTCTACACTTGATATTCACTGAATGACTCCATTAATGTGTTACATTGGCTGTGATGTGAAGAGAGAAGGCAAGATGGGAGAGAAAGATTTCTATCATCTTCAAGCTCCTGAATAATTTCCTTCTAACAGAATATTAAGAAACCAAGAAACATTCTTGTGCAAGCAGGATTTTGAAACAAGAGCTCCAGCAAATACAAAGACAGGGTATATTAGAGTCATGCAGTTTAAGATGTGTTCTTGGCATTAAAACACAAAACATAAGGCCAGCTAACAAGTAACAAAACACAAGGCTGAGCACTGATAAGGCTGGAGCCATTTTTTTTCTGAGGGATTATGAGACAAACAAATTGAGTCAAGGAAACTGAAGACAGGAAAGACCTTAAGTTGAATGAATTCACAGAGACATCAGAGCATTTATAGAGCTGTGCACAAAGACAACAGCTTCCTCTAAGACACTGATAAGAAGAATTTTCAGAAAAGCAAGAGTGAATCAAGTTTACGTGATTGCATCACCAGCATTGTTTACTAATTGCCATAAGCCCTAAATCCCTCATTTTAGGGACTAATCAAAAATTGGCTTTTGCTTTCCCAAGAAAGGGTCCATGAATATTCCTGTTAACACCAAGAAAGACTAGTGGAGGGCCAGAATGTAGTCACAGATGGCTGAAACCAACTTACCTGAAGCTTAAACTGAAAGCTGAAGATTTAATAGAAGGACTGAAAATATGTCCTTAAAAAATACGTCTCAAAAAATCTGAGGTGTTTCAATTTCAGATGAAGTCTCTGCTGGATGGGCAGCAGCTACACATACTCTAGACTTACAACTGCTCTAAGATACCTTTCTACCATGGTTCCAAAAATTCCCTGACTTTGTGTGTTTTACCTACCACCCCACCCCAGTCGTCTCCACCCCAGTCCTCTGGCAAATGTCCATTTGTGGTGAGCTGGTTGATTACTCCTATGATTCTAACCTGCAACCACTGAGAGACTGAAAATTTACCATGTAAAAGCACCAAAGAGTTTTCATTCAGTCTGTGAGAATTTAGGGGTGTATCAGATCTGAATTGTCTAATCCTAGAGTTCATCCAAGGCTTCACATGTACAGGTCATTAACCCCATATCTGTCCTACATACTGGGCTTTGCCAAAAAGTTGTGCCAGGCAAATATTCACATTATACAAACCAAAGGAAGCCTGGAATCTGTTTCTCCAAGCACACCAAGGTTACTCAGCAGGAATAGCTTTTGTCCCACAATTTTTCTACCCATCTATACTTTGCTGTGTACAGCTTCTGTAATTATACTTAACCCTCTCTGTGTTCCATATGCTAATGTAATCTTCTGTACTGTGTTTGAGTCATCCATAATTCACTTCTGCCTTTCTAACAGAAAGCTTTATGCCTGTAGGACTGTAATTGCTTTTCCCATATGCCAGATGAATGCCCAAACTGGTGGACTGTGGTCACTTTCCTTAAGTTTGGCTCTGTCATCAACAACTCTGTAGAACAAAACAGTTTTAATAGCAAGAGATTCCATGGGGTAGGAGATACTCACAAGTAACTCACCATTTCTGGTTATCTGGCATTTCTCCATTGCCAGGTTAATATCCTTGTCATTCACCTACACACCTTGTGCTAATTTTCTCTTGTTTTGGCCAGAATGAGAGAAATCTTTTTTTACAGAATAAAAAGAGTCTCTAGAAGAGCAAACTTCTTACTAAAAGTATCACTTCAAATGATTAACATTAACCCTTGAAAATCAATGTTGGACTCTCAGTTTGAATATGTTGGTGGTTCCAGGTATGAGATCAAAAATGTCAGGGACTGTGAATCTCTAAATGGTGGATAAAAGAGAGAGAATAATTATTGCTGTGTGTTTCCCAAATGAGAGCTTTGCACTAACTTCCTAACTAGGAGGAGCAACTCAAGGGAGCTCTGTGAGATATTGCAGTGCAATTCATTCCTTACACACTGCTGTGAAAGAGAGGGACAAGGCACAAAATGCTCCTTGAAAAGCATTTAGCAAGGAAAGGAAGGAAGAACACACTTCTTCACATTAAACCAAATCAAAAGACCATGTTCAAGAACCTAGCCACAGATGACTAAATCCAGCAAATTGGATGATCAAATTATGGTGAGCTACAGCCATGGGTATCACACCACAAGGAGTATTCTGCAACCAAGGAGCAGCACATAAGTTCAGCCTCACTGAAAGAATGATTGATTGCAAGAAAAAAAAAAAAAAAAGGAAAGAAATTACACAGGGTAGCTTTTTTTTTGGAGGCAGAATTCTTCTTTGTGCTCTTTAAACCCAAGACAAAGCCCCTAGGAATGTAAGATGCTAATTTAAAAGAAATGAAAATTATTTCTAACTTGTTGTATCATACCCTTGCATAAAAGCATTTCCTTTCATTCTGTAATGCCTAAAGATCTTCTCAATTATATTTGGTTTCTGGTTGATTCTCCTCATCTGAGACCCATTGCAGTATAAAAATGAACACTCCTGACAAGCTTGTCCTCTTTTTTCAATGACCTTATAACAGTAACAAAAAGTCTTGAACCATTAACTTTAGTGCAACTTTTGTCTGAAAATGGACAAACAAAACATTTCAGGATTAGGGCCACAGAATTACACCAGCATTAGATTCAAACAGGCAGACATTTATTCACTGTGAATGACGTGCTTACGCTTCCAAAGGGACCACTCTGGGAACAAAGGACATCAGCAACAGCCCACAGTGGTCTGATGCTGAAACTTTTTATATATTCAAATGTTAGATGTCAAATACTCGCAGACAAAGAGACAGGGATGCATTCAAAGGTGACATAAAATACTTGCTGCTCCCCAAGGGTAACTGCTGGACACCAGGAGACTACTGTGACAGCGTCTGTCACCTGAACCAGCACTCTCTGTTTCAGACAGCAGGAAATCGAGTCGTGATAGGAAGGAAAGGGGGAATTTGTCCAGCCACAAGCAGCAGGTCAGTCATGGAAGCGGTAAAAATCCTGTACTGTTGCTATATCCTCATTTCCTTCTTAAGGGAGAAGCATTGAAACTCTGTGATGAGGAGAAGACATTCTGAGCTGGCTGGGAAGAGAATGATAAACCAGCTTGAGGAATGGAAGAAAGGGGGATAGCAGAATCAAGCAGAAAGGGAAGAGATCTGGAGGCAGGTAAGAAGAGATAGGAAGGACCAGTAGGGTGAGATGAGAGAACAAAAGTGGAGAATGAAAAGTCTCTGGGAAGTTGAGTTACATTTCAGAGGAATCCTTGTTTAAAAAAAATAAAAACACATTGGGAATTATTGACATTTGGGAAACCGTGTGTACAACACAGCAGTAAATCTACATGAATTATTATTCAGATTACACATAATTTTCACTCTGTGTGGAAGTGTGAGACTGTAACAGGAAAAGATCAAATTATGAGCTGAGAAGTGTGAAAGAAAGTAGAGAACTTGTTACCCTTGGGTTATGTTTTTTGCATACAGAGAGGAAAACGGTTTTTTTCACTCTGAAATACTAAGAAAAACGATTTTAAAGAATAGAAAGTCTCCATTAAAAGAGCTGTATTTTTAGATGTGTATACCTACTGATCCCTAGCTACTGAGTATACCTGTCAAGTGTAAGAATCACCACCCTGCCAGTTCTAGTATCTGAGTCTCACTCAGGCTGTGTGCTGGGAGATATCTGTGTATGCCTCTTGCCATCAGAAAAACTCCTTACTTCTAGTCACATCCACAACACAGCAGGCCAGCTGGAAGGTGATTTGGAAGTGAAGCACCTAAAGGACAAGACTGACTAAACAACCCGGAGCAGTGGCTTTTGAATTTGAAAGAGTGGAACATTAACAATTAATTAGCAAGAGACTAGGTTAGCCTTCTAGACCCGGGAGCAAATCATTTGTCTGTGAGGTAGTTCAGGTTTTAGATAGGTACAAGTTGGGAGACATCAAGGTACAAACTTGGGTAGGAGAAAAAAAGGTTACTCTGGCAGGAGTTAAACGTGATGATTGCTATTATAGACTGTAGCACTAAGGCAACTGTGAATCTCTTACCTCCTTGTGATTCCTGCTGGTTACTCTGCATTTTGAAACAGCAAAACAGGGCTCCAGCCAAGCCATTTGTTTGGGTTTGGCTCAGATGTGTCTACACCCTGCTGAACCAGCTGATTTCACTGGCAAATTGAGAGTAGCTTGAAACCTATCACTGGCAATTATTTGTTGTACTATGCCAAGTTCACTTGGCCAAGTTGACAACAGGTGTAGTGAAACCAAGAAAAGCCTCTGGCATGTTTTTCATAGAGCTTACCCAGGACACTATTTCTTGACATACTCCTTACCTGCTAGCTAAGCAGCTCCTCAGATGTATAGTGTGAAAATATGGAGAAACATTCGTGGTGTTAATGATTTTATCATTAAAACCCGAGTTGATAGATTATCCCTGGACTGCTTCAATCAAAAATAATGATGAGTAGTGACAAGAGGAACTGTTCTGGAAGAGCAGCTGATGACAATGTTTATCTCATATCTGTCTGGGCCTGTTTTTTATCTGAATTAAAAATCAGCCTTGAAAGGGTCAGTGCTAGGAATCACACAGGGAAAATTTCAAATCTAGCTTCTCGTATATAGTATAGTCATGGTGACTGCACTCACTGCACCACACAGTCACAGTGGGGAAACATAACTGTGTTTCAGAGTTTCTTGTGAGAGAAAAACAATGGAAAGGATCACATCATTCCATGTCCCAGCTCTGGAAACAATGAATGACACCAACAAGAAAAAATTAGAGAAAGCTTGTAGGAGGCGTGTGAAATGGGTTCCTCAAAATGTAAAAGAAGGGTTCATGAAGCAGCATGGGACACTGGCTGTATTTCAGGAAAGGATTTATATAAAAGTTGATGGGTTTTGGAGGAGAGAGCTCTCATATGTGATTTAGCACGAGGTACCATAGTAAAGGAACACTAATAATCCATTCTCCCCTGTCTGATAGCACCACTAAAAAGATTAGTGTTGAGAAACGTTAATTAAAACAAGTGATGCAAATGCTGTTGAGTCTGACAACCCAAGCAGTCATGGTGAATTAAAGAATATGTGCCCCAATCCAGCAGCAAAACGTGATCTTGGAAATTGATTCAAAACAAAGATTATCAGATTCCTGTCTAAAAAAGCATTACACCAGAAGAAGAATGAGAGATTTTAAATATGAGTTTAGGGGCATGCAGATAGAAAGACAATGATAGACTCTTAGACCAATAGCATTTCTTAAGGGCTGTGGAGATATTAAACCACCAGCAGACTGTCAGAAATATTATATAAAAATAGAATGGATGCTCACAAGTGCAAGGTAAAGAGAAAGACTGTGCCTGGTTTAGCTTTCATTTGAGTGTGACAGGACATGTGTGGAGAGGATATCAATTTTACAAACAGAAATGGGGGGATGAAGTTTAATAACTTCATTACTTTGTGAAAGTACAAAGGAAATGAAGAAAAAAGCTGCAGCAGGCCAAGGCAAAGTTAGCTGATACTGATGGTGCCTCACTACCTAATGATTGATAAGAGCAGCAATTACTGACAGTTTTAAAAAATGTCATTCTATTTTAACTCTCAAGATGTCAGACCCAGGAAAATTAAACCACATCAAAAGCCACAGACTTATTACTGAAAGGACAATTTTTATGAAACTTTTCCTTAATCATTCTAAGGGAGAGATTAACTAAAGCCTACTCCATTAACTTGAGTCAGACAAGTTTTAGGAGAACATCAGGGAAAAATGGACAGAGAATTGTTGTACTTTGAGCTACTGCACAAGGCTTTGCTTCTACTTCCAAAGATCACTTGGAAATCAAAGAGTAAATGACCTTGACATTCACAGCAGTAATAGCATTCAAGACTTCTAGCAAAACACACAGATGTGGTTTGGAAAAATGCCCTGAAATAATGAAGTAGCATCACTGGTCTGAACTGCTGTAGGGATGGATGAGGAAGGCTGATGTTCCCCCTGATGTGTAAAGTCACATTCACTCCTCCAATACACCCACTGGAATTGATGGGTGGGGTGTGAGGCCATGCAGAACCAGACCACCACACCTGCAAATCCTAATGCTGCAGCATCTTCAGTAACCCATAGAAAAGCACGGAGGAAAATATTATGATCACCAAATCCTTGACTGGTTTTAAAAGTGCTGTGTCTTTTATACCAGATCAGTTCTTGACTCATGCACAATTTTAAGTTGTGAAGCACAGGCTGTGATTCTGAGAAGCTGAGGGTGATTGCACTGGAAAACTGTGGGAAAATTGAGGAGCAGGTTTGATCTGGGGAAAGAAAAGGTCAGTCTAGACTTAAGGGCCTAGATTGGAAAAAACCCAACAAACCCAAGAGTTCTTGAAAATCAGAGCTACTAGTAGATTTGCAGGACCAGAGTTTATGTACCAGATCACACAAACAACACTTTCCCTCCTTTACAATACAGAAGGCTTAATAACAAATGTTTGTGTTCATCTTTTATGCTTGATGATAAGGATAAGCTCAGTAATTTCAAGCATTTGACAGGTACACTAATTCCAGCTATCTTAGCAGACTGACTTAAAGATTTAAATTAATTAGAAACATTCAAACCTATATATTTGTATGCTCATTAATAGGAGAAGCAATGAACTCAGCAATCAGGAAAAATCTTCACACAGTAGGACTTGAGGATTTCAGAAATGATCCAATTAGTAATTACTGGATAAGTAACTACCATGGTGTCTTCTTGCCACTTTTCACTTCTGAGCTGAAGTGTGATACAGCAGAACTTTCCAAATGAGGGAAACAAGAAATGACAAATGAGACTCTGCCTCATACATTATGCACTTGAATGGGTATCCAAGAGGGCACAGTTAGAAGGCACAATTAGTTTGTCTTCTGATAAACGATACAATTTACAATTCATAAGAAGAGCTATATTATAGACAATAGCAACCAGCTCCAGGAGAGAGCTTTGACTTTTATTAGGGATGGCAGAGCTCCTCTTACAGATTCAATGGATTGACAGGAAAGGAGAATTAACATTCTGAGAGGTAGCCACCAAAAAAGTATTCAAGTAGCAGATTTGCTCCACAGAAATTACAGGATTATATATTTGCCTGACACTTTGCTTTTCTACCTGAAGCCAAAGGTAAACAGCAAAAACAAACAAACAAACAAACAAAAACCCCACAGAACCCAGGTAGTTGGTACTGGCAGGCCTCTTTGAAACCAGATGAAGCAAAGCAGCACCTTGCATTTTGAGGGCTTTTTATCCACCCCCCAGAAATTGTAAATATACATCCCAGCCAATGAACATGTAAATCTGATAATAATACAGCTTTCTTATTTATTGCTTCTCCTCTTTTTCACTCTGTTCCTCACAGACTCTGCTGTTTCCTGTTTAGAATGTGTGTATAAACTGTCAGATCATACTGGTTGTAGCCTACACTCCATTCTTCTCACCTTACTTTTAAAGGACTGATTTTTAGATCCATCTTTTCTGCTTACATTTATCTCTTTACCTTTTGCCCAGTCCTTCTGATTCTGTTTGATGTGGCCTGTGTTTCACAGCTCCTGCTGCTCTTGGATGCTTATCATGTTCACAAAGCTCACACAACTCATCTGTATGCTGGGTTGGGCAGGCCAGCTGGGGCAGCCCTGCAACTTTGCAAAGGGGTTCCCCTGGGTGGGGAGATAAGTGGCACATTATTCAGACAGGCTGTGAGATAGGGTTCGACTGTGGCTAGAGACTGGAGAAAGGCTCAAAGCACAAGGTCACTGTGGCTCACACAGTTGTGTGGAAAGGCAGGGAAAATCAGAAGGAAATTGAAGGGTTGCAACAGCCAAGAGCTGCCTGCTCACTTCTGTATTTTATTAGAATTAAACCCAAGACTGTATCAAGCAGTACTGGATCAAGGCTGATGCCATCCATTATGGAATTCACCTCTTATGAGAAAGGCTCCTTCCCAGCATATATCAGTGTCACTACATCCATCTGGGTACAGGCCAGCGCAGGCATCCACATCTCCAGACAATAGCACCTTGAAGCACACAGCTGGGTTGTGAGATGGTATCAGCCACTGCACAGCCCCAGGAATCTGGGAAAACCTCTGTGTGCTTGGGTAGGGTTGGTTATTGCAGGAATATCTTAGTCAGTCACCTTCCTTTCTGCCTGTGACCATCACACAGCTTTCCCTAAGGCAGACAGCACCACACATCACTGAAGCAGTTGCCAGGCACTGCCCAGGGAAGTGGTTGAAATCATCCCTGAAGGTACTTAAAAGACATGTAGACATGGTGCTTAGAGACATGGTGTAGCTGTGGGTTGTGTTGAGTTAATGACTTGACCTGGTGATCTTAAAGGTTATTCCAGCTAAACAATCCTGATTCTCTGACTATGACACACCCTCATCTTGCTTGCTCCTATAAATGCTATGTTTAAACTTTTAATCCTTTCTGTCTCCATAGAAAACTGCATTTTGTTTTCTTTCCTGGCCCATCTGTCTTCACT